>NC_051117.1:4577295-4917746 GCF_014839805.1 Manduca sexta | reverse complement strand
TATTTTCTGGTGATACTTGTCGTGCTAAGTAACGGATTTGAGTCTTATCACGTGGGTTTTAAAATAAATGATATATAGCTTGAATTCAAAAGAAATATCTCTTTGACCTTACCCTGATGAAATAAATTTTGAGTAATGTAAAAAACACTTAAGTTCCTATGGTGACTGCCTTTAGTAAATATGTCAACAATGCGACCATCTGATTCCCTCATGAGATCGTCGATGATAATAAGGTTGGCTTCCTTTCCATCAAACATATTCATATCTGGTATACCTTGATAATAATTTACATCCGGTAAATTATATAAAGGTTGCATTTCATCAAAACACCAAGTTATTTGATGGAAATTAATGTTGCATACATCATTAATATATTTAATAAAATGTGTAACAAATTGTGACTTTCCACACCCACTCGGACCTGCGACTATGGCAGTAAAAGGATGATAAAAATGGAACATTTTAAACACACGTGTAAACTCGAAAAGAGCTCACGAATAAATACAACAAGGAGTTAGATTAAATGCTTTATATTTGTTTTATTTTATATGAAAAATGACTCTACCAGTACTTCAAACAATAAACACCATTAAAACCGAATTACAATTAACTTAATACCAACACATATTTACAAATTGTAATTTTACACGATATTAACAAATAAAATATTTTTTTCAAATTTAGATTGTGATAAAGTAAAAATACATACATATTAAAGTTAGGATTATGAATAATTTGAAACTAATAAACACACATGCATTCGGTAACATACACATCTTTTATGGTACAGAAATTGTTAATAAAATCAAATGTCCTTTATTTTATAATGACCCCATGCTAGAGTGTCAGTTGAATTTTCTAATAAATAACGTTTTGTGTCATTATGTGATAAAGATATCTTATTGATTTTTGGGTATATATGGAATGTTTTATTGATTTAAACCTTAACATTTCATTATATTGTGTTTTCTTCACATAGACATGATTTATAATCCGTAAGACAAAATTTTTTGTAACATTTTTATTTATACCTTTCGCTTTACATATAGATATATCTTGCACATCCATTGCATACATTTTTGAACGAAGACCTACAAACTCTTTGAAAATTTTACCGTTGTTTTCATCTTTGAAAAACCTAAGCGCTTTTATTCAATAATGGTAAACCATATTCATTATTTGGTGGATAGTCGGATGTATCAAAGTAGTTTGCTAAATCAGTTTTAATATCAGCATAGAAGTTTTCTGTAAATATTTGATATATTAAACTATCGGTGTCAGTATAAAGTAATTTAAGTTTGTCTTGATATTTAACTTTCATGTAATCGTAATGAAAATCATATAGTAATGTTTTTGATAGATCCAAAATACAGAAACCGAGATAAATTGGTTTGTTATAGACAACCTTGGTTTTATTTAATTGTACTGCAACTAAGCTTTCTGAGAATATGGACACACTGTGAAACTCAGGTCTTGCTATTAAAGATTGAGCGCCTTCGGTTTTACCACGATTTAACCAGTGATTTACTAGTTTTACATTAACTCGTTTTCTTACATTTTCCATTGTTTTACCAAATACGGAATTATTCATAAGTTTGAAAAATCTTTCTCAAAATCTGAAGTAGCTAACGAACGCATATGAGTGTTCAAATCTATGTAACATTTTAACCATGTGGATTGTTCAAATTTAAGTATTCTGTGAATTTTAACTAATCTGAGACCTTTCCTTAAACATTGCTTAAGGTTTCTATAATGGATGACATAATTTTTTTTATCATTTAGATTTGGGATCAGTTTCTTATCTTTGCTACTTCCTAAACACACATTTTCCGGACAAAATGGAAAATCTGAATGAAAATTATGTAAATCATTTGAATATTCTAAATCTACTTCTAAAATAAAACCATATTGAGCATCATCGGCGACATTAAAGTCTGTCTTTATGTCTACCCATTCAAATTTACCGGTTGGGAGACATTGGGACATAGCCCAACCATATAGGTTATTTGCATCTAAATACATAAGAAACGAAGATGGTTTGTCTGAATCATATTCCGACATAAACATGTTATTTGCTATTGCGTGTCTGTTACTACATTGCGATATACCACCCCGAATATTATTAGCTATAAACGTTATCTTATCGATATCTGTTAACAGCTCTAAATTAATTTTAGTAAATATTAACATAGCATCCCAACTTAATCCAGGTGCTGTATAATAGTGGGCAGGATCTAATCCGTATGTTTTAAGACAAACATCTCTAAAATTTTCAAATATGTCCGCTAGTAATAAAACATCCGTTTTTAAATAAAGATCGGAATAATCACCCATGTCTTTACAATTGAAATGATTCCATACATCTTGAGCGTGAAGGTAATCATTTTCTGTGATGTGACTATCATTTAAAGAACTATAAAATTTATCGCGAGTAGGAAGATGGGTTATTTTAAAGAATCAAATGAAGTCATATATTCGTATGGATAAACACCTTTTCTTATTAAACGTTTAAAATCTTCTTCATGTGGATATTTTAATTTTAGTTCATTAAATTGTTTAGGTAATAAGTTCTGAGCTAATTTATCAAGACTACTGGACATAAATTTAAAAGAGTCAAGAAATCTTAATTTCAAAATTCTATTATTGATTTGTAAAACTTTAGAAAACGAAATATATTTTTCCTTATTCTCAGGAATAAGTTCAATATCACCTTCATCAAAATTAAGACCATGCACTATAAAATGAGCATCATAATTACTTAAATTATGAAAAATACTGGAACAAAATTAGGTGCTTTGTATTTCTTTTGAGCACAATGCATGAGCAACTCCTTCCTAAGCACCAGTGTGGAAATTATATGATATTGTAGTATCTCCGTTTAATTTGTTGCTACAAATATAACATGACTCACTTTGACTAATCTTTATTTTCTCTACATCCTTAATGGTAATGGAGATTTAACAAAAGTATTTTTATTACAAATATTTTCTAAATCTTTTTAATTAATTGCATAAATTTTAGTGCGCAATCCTTTCCGGTATACGATCTATATACTGAAAAATTGTCATTATAAGAACATTTGATATAATAACCAAAACTATACATTTCGTGTTTTTGAACATTAGCAGTTGATGATTGATTTGGGTTATTAAAACAGCCCTCTATTGGATTTAAGAATGCTTCAAAGTCAGCATATATTACAAATGGTACTCTTAATTTACGTTCAAAGTTATTGAATGAAATTTGGTTTGATGGGATTAATTCATTAAACCAGTTTCTTTTTCTATCGTTTTCCGATGGCAAACTTGTGCACACGTTAAAACAGTCATTTTCTTGGTGACGTTTTAAATTATCTAATGATGTAAATTTTAATAAACAACCATCACAAATATGAACTGCATGTTCAGAGGTTGATAATTGTTTAGATAATAATCTCGAAAGGTTTTTGATAAAACAATAATGACCTTTGGTACCTTGAGATATGTACAATAAGTTTAAATGAGTCGTTTTTCTATGTTTCGTGAAATGTGAATGGTCCTACAATTTTATTAGTTTTGTTTAATGAATCATAATGCAATCCGAAAACATTAATACTCATATTATTTAATTTCTCAAACTTATGAATGTCATTAATCTTAACAGGAAACGAGATATTATCAAAATTTAACTTGTTTTATGTGTTATATAAGATGATACCCTGTTGGAGCTATGAGTAGCTGGATACAATCCTGACAATACTGCCCAACGGAAGCATTCATGGTCATTATTTTGAACATTAATAACAGCTTTTTATATTTTATATCTAATGGCAAATCTATATATGAAGATCCACGTAATGGGTTAAATTTGTTAACATTTATGTCCAAGTGATTTATTTTAACTAAACTCCATCCACTACCCTTTTTTCAAAATTTGTCATTTTGTTAGTTATTTCGGTAAATATTGATGGGAAAATAATGTCTTTATCATCCCCTTGACAAAAAGATAATTAGATATCTGAAAGTCAAAAGTATTACGTAGATTTTTGTTTCTTGTATAAAGTTAGCATTGAGAATAAAATTAACTTTTACAACAGAGTGTTCAAGGATAGATCGTTCTAGTAGTTTATACATAACGCTTGTAATATTTTTCAAAAATAATTCGGGTGTTTCAAACAAATGGTCTGAAATGAAATTAGATTTCACTCTGTATGTAACAAGTCTATTACCGAAAGCGCTATCAATCAATTGAACATTAGAAAAATCATTATCCCTTCTGATTACATTATTTTTATGTGTATTGCTCTTTACGTGGTTGGTCAGATATTTTTAACACATGTACTTGACATTGAGGACATTCAATTTTATCATCAAATTCTGTACTTACAGTATTTTTGTTGATGATGATAATGTCGATGGGGCTACAAGGTGAAGCTTGTTCTTCCTCTTTATTTCCTCTTCACTCAGTAACGTCGACGCTGATCTCTTCCTGCTGCCATCTCCTTTCTGAATAGTTCTGAATGACAAAGAAAATAATTAATAACTTTATTAACAAACAAAAAAAAATATTGCAATTGATCTAATATCTAAATACTAACATTTTTGTTATTCACATTGTGAACAATATGCTTGCATGGGTAATACACCATCAATGACGTCTTCATCTGATTCCGATACATTTCCGATTTTATGTCCATTACATGGAGTGTAATAGGGAGAAATATCAGGGTCTCTTAGCATTGACTCTGGTAAAACATTTTGTATATACCAAAACCTTATAAAATGATGATATTTTTGCAAAATAATATTTTTGCTAAAACCCGCAATCTCACTCTGGGATAAACTACAAATATCAAGCGAGCGGTACATTTTTCGTTGTACTCCAATGTTAAAAATATAAACGGAAGAAACACGTGAAATGATTGTGAAAGACGTCCCAACCGTTATAAATACTTGGAATGTATCCCCTCTTCATGGATTTTCAAAACATGTTACAACTAGTCTTAACATAATTAAAAAATATTGTACTCACGTTTCGACTTGTGTTTGTTCCATTTTATCACAGAGCTCGTAAAGTTCTTCGTCATATTGTGATGACATCAGTTCCATTGATTCGATGTTTTCGACAAGTTCGACGAGTTCCATGTTGTATAAATCACAGCTCAATGCATCCATGATGGGAAATGACTTAGCAATGTGTAGTTTAAAAATTAGTTCAGACCTTATATACTACCTAAACAATTTACTTTACAACTCTCTTAAACGGTTATGAAAAAAAGTATTCAATTAGTTCCAAACATGTTTTAACGGTTCCCAATTACTTTACAATCGTAAGCTTGACTTGACTTGACAAATATTAAAAAGAATCATAAGTATTTACAATAATTATACTTAGCACTAGCACAAAGAGTTCAAAATGCAAATAGATGAGTAACTTAAAACACTGTTTTTACAATACAATCTAAATTATTAAAATATTTAAGTATAGCAATCGCAAAAATACAATGATTGGTTTCTTAGAACAAAGCATAATATCTAAATGAAATCAATTATTTCTTTCACACGAAGAACATTTCAAAGTTATTAAGTTATAAAAAGTTTATGCACTGGCACTACACACCGACACTTTTCTTCATTTGTCTGTATCTATTGTATATTTCACACAATCGTCCTTACTAGCCAACTGTTTAGTAATATTGTATATGGTGTCCTTTACGGTTTGCAAGTTCTTATCACAGTCACTTTCTGCGTAATATTTAAGTCGCACTTCAGCGTGTTTCCACTGTTCGATCGTTGCAATATTTTTTATTTTATTAACGTCGTAAATTTCAATTTTAATCAGGTGTGATGCATGTGTGCCGTCGTCGCTATTAGATTTGATGTATGAAATGCCGCCACCACTCGTTGATCGACCAACACTGGATGATTTTTTCGTATTTGTCTTTTTCTTCTTTGGTTTTTCGAAAAGTCATCGATGTTGTTAAATTCGTTCGATCTTTTATTGGCTATGATCGCCTTTTGACTTTGGCTGCGAGCGTCCCTTCTTCGTCACTAGGTTCGTCGTTGTCATCAGCGTAATAATAACTCTTGAAAGTATTTTCAGGAAACTGTAATAAAAATTTATAAAAATGTTTTAGTTATCGGTTAAGTAAGTAGTATGTGATAAATACGTATAGGTATGCTAAGTATAAATGTACAAGTTAATAACAATGATAAATTAATAAGAGATCGAAGTCAGCTAAAATGTATTAACCTCGTGGACAACACATACAATAAACAATTAATTAAACATCTGGTTGGTTATAACAACGTTAGGTCAAAGTATAAAAAGGTACTTACATTCATTTTTATAACAGTTTCACTATTTTAACACTTCACTATTACACTTAACTGGAGATCTCGCTTGGAACAGAGCACAGAGTGGAATACGATACCATGTGATTTTGAGTCGGTCTTTTATATGGAGAGCGAGTATTGTTTCCGTACAGACAAGACTCAACATGTTTCGAACTTTCACCATAAATTTTATATTGAATACGTATTATTCGAAAATGGGAATAATAGAGACGAGACCTATTGTTAAAAATAATAGAGAAGTAGTAAATCATTGATAAAATATAGTTACCACCCGTGGAAACAATGAGAGGATGCAAAGGTTTTGTACCTAGAATTTGGGTAATGTATTATGTATGACAAACAATTGATTGATTTATCTTTCACAAACAATGGCCATAATGTGTAAAGGGTCAGTATTGAGTAATTGTAAACGGTTATTAAGTAGAAATACGATACAAAGACCTTAGCGTTTTTCAATAAAAAAAGGATCACTGATAGAAAGTAGAAAGACAAAAGCATAACGAAACAAAGGGAACATGTCCAAGCTTGAAAATGAGCCGTAGAGCATGAGTAAAGTTAATGCATCACTCCATTCGCGGGTGATATAAATGCAATCCGCGGACGTTGGTAATGAAATGCACGGTTAACTTCGACGTAACATGCGGACGGTACAAGAGTAATCCGCGGACGGTATCATTGAAAGTCGCGGCCGATAACAATGAAATTCGCGGGCGGTATAATTTTAATTCGCGGGTGCTATCATTTTAATTCGCGGTCGGTATCATTTTAATTCGCGGTTGATATCATTTTAATTCGCGGTCGGTATAATTTTAATTCGCGGTTGATATCAATTTAATTCGCGGTTGATATCAAATTAATTCGCGGATAGTATAGTGCCCCGGCCCTGGAGCAGCTCGCGGACCCCCCCGTGGCCGGGGGCGCGGGGTGCCGTCGCAGGTGCTCGGGTATCGGTGAATCCCTTACTACTCAGGTCGGAGACCCCTCGTAATAGATAGTAGTGATTGAAACATTTTCATTATAATAATTACGGGTCCATGATTATTATTAATGAATAGATGTCTGCATAGACTAGACCCTAGTCTCATCTGAGCTGTTAGAGCGCCTGATAGCAAGTATGTGTTATTTTGAAACATCAACAATACCAAGGCATAGCTAAGTCACAAATAATGTACCACTTTTTCATTAATTCGCTTATAGGACGACTAGCATCTGATATCTTGGCGAGACAAACACAATGTCACGTCATAGTTTCTTATTTAATGTTCTGGACACTACATTTTAGGAGCATGATACTCCGCAATAAGTAACGCGAGTAATTCGCTGGCATTTCGCTATTAACTAAAAAAAATCCTCATCACTTAATCCCACAACATTAAACCTCAGGTCCCACATCCCTAGTTCATACGAACGCGATATCCCACTATTTACAGGCCAAGAGTTTACAATCGAAGCTCGCACGCGATGACGTCAATGTGTTCCAAAGTGCATCGGTCCGGGATCGAATCTCAACGACCCACCATTACACTCGGTGCATGCATAAAGTAGCTTGTAAAGATAGGACCACGACGGATATCAGCTTGAATAATATAAATTCCTCATTGATATGGTCATAGCAAAGAAAAGGATACAATATATTAGTGAACTAAAGAGAAAATAGAATAAAACGCTTTGAAAAGGAAACTTTATCATATGTGAAATAAAATACTGCTTATGCGATTTAAAGAAAGTAAAAAGCGTTGATAATTTTATTATAAACACTGTTCAAAATACACTTAAAAACAGCTAATAGCTGTTAAGCAAACACTGCCAAAAAAATAGGCAATGAAATATAAACACTTTCGATTTACGTAATAGGCGACTGAAAAATGTAGAATACATCGTAAAGTTTTCCATATCAAAAGAACAAATTATTTCCATATCAAAACAAAAAAAAAACAATAAACTAACATAATTTACAAAGCAGTCGGATATACCATGGAACGTTAAAGGCGGAACCAAACTGGCCGAAAAAACATAAACAATTTTCAAAATAAGAACAGATCAGTACACTTTCGAATCACATTAAGTAATTTATTACGATAGTTTTCTTAATGTCACAATAAACTGTAGAGTTTTTGTTTAAAAATAAATTAACAGAACAGCATTAGCGTTTACGTGCAAAATGTACAGTTGTTAACGGGACCAGTACCATTCACTGAATAATTTTAGCGTTGAGTAATACCCGCCTATTTACCTAAGACCGGCGGCTCGGAAGAAAGTTCTGCTCGCACCGACCATATGTTTTAACACGAAACTGTATAATTATGTAGTTTGTCAAAGTTTAGCTTCGAGCAAAAAGTATTTAGCAACGGGGGAAAAGGTGCTAAATCAAAGTTGGAACGACTAAAAAGTAACTTATTATTTCTGACAGTTGCCTAATTAATACTGCCTCATAAAGTATAATACTGAAATAACTGAAACCTTTTTGAAAACTAGTACCTACATTAGAACACATTACCAAAGTGTGAACTGCCAATTAAAGGAATATAACAACAGACTGCCACGATGGCTTAATTGTACCACGCTACGACTGCAGCGCCAAGGTCTCGGGTTCGACCCTCAGAGTGTGCAAAGTGATATTGAATTTTCTACTCAGTATCAACCCGGAATCTGGAATTTGTGCGATATGGCACCTGGCTTCCCCTCTTCATCTTGGAAACAAAACACACACGGGGGAAAGTGGATGCACCAGTTGCTGACCGTTCACCATGAACATACCAAGCATGCCAAAGAATTATTAGTCATAGGAAGGGAGGATATCAATTGCACTGATGTAGAGAATCTATTGATTCTAAAGTATTACGACAAAGCTGGCAAAACATAATGATCATAATTATTTTATGTAATTGCATCTGGGGTGTAGCCAAGTCGCCTTTCTACAATCAGTAACGCTAACGTTATGTGTGAGAATGATATACTCTAACGATAGACATATATCGTTACAATATGTCATTCCCATACTTTTTTTTTTTAAGTATTTACAACTGTAGAAAAGCTAATTGCCTGTTTAGGCTATTGCAGCTTAAATACCTATTAGTACTAATTAAAACCGCATTAAAAATGTAATATTATTAATTTACAAATGTAAACAATTACTGCACGCGCTAATTAAGTAAGGATCGACAAATGATGCCAAAATTTAAAGAAAATCATAAAATACCAGTTTGTCGGCGCGGTAGCGTTGCGATTATTGACTCACGGGCGTTTTACGACGACATGTCAGCGTCGGTTGAATCAAATCGTAAAACCGTACGCGATTTCATAATGCAAGTAACTAGGACAATATGTGGATTTCTGTTCACGTCTATGCATACAGTTGATAGGATAATGTTCGTGTGATCTTGGTATTTGAATTCTGTAAAAATGTACCAAGTCATTGGCAATGAGTCATCGACGTATCCCTAATGTCTACTTTATGTCACATAAACATGTACCATCTCGACAGGACGTTTCAATCTAACATTAACGATCATTAAGACAAATAGAACGATTACACTTAATTTCAAAAGTTTCGTGCACAAAGCGCGAACTCAATTCTTCCATTCCGAGAAGAGGCGGCCGCATCCCGATTCCCGACATAGAAAACGGAAAACGAATGCAACGTCCGCGCCCCCTAGCGGCAGACAGATATAGACGGGCTTCCCCGAACTATATTACATGTACCTTAAAATACGAAAACGGTGACTACGTGTTAAGTGGAAGAAACAAACGAACACGCCTTCCTGAAAGCCGTCCTCTTTTGCTCCCGCTACTATAAATATGATGCTGAAATGTGTTCGCTTCAGTTGTTCGCTAAAGCTCGAGGAGAGCACCGTGCCAAATCTCGCGCCTCCCTAGTGACAACGTGATTACAATCTCGTATACACCATAACATTATCCCGTTGCGAGTTTGCAAATTGTATATTATCTGAGGATATCGTTCAGTGTTTGTTCTGTGTTGAACTTTAACGTGATCAATATGTTGGACAAATCAATCATCGGCGGTAGTTGGGAAAGCGTGGTAAGTCCGAAATTCAATTGCAATTCCATTTAAAAAAAAAATTGAATAGTAATATTTTTTTTTTCTATGCAAAATTAGGAGTAGCTTTAGTAGATCTACCAATATTTGTAATTCATTACTATAAAAAATAATACTGGCCACAAATGCATCCCATGTATTTAGATTACGGTATACTGGCCAGTAACTATTACGCAAAGTGCACAGCCGGTTTAATGCGCTTAAAAGGCAACTGACTTCTCTATGGTCGCTGTCATTGAACTGCCGCGCGTGCGTGCTCCGTATTTGAATATGGAATTATGTTCTTTTTGTGGTAAAGCTCTTGACATTGCCACTTTCGGATTGGTCCACGGTTGCCGATCCTCTCAAGCGTGAATATTCGATTAGTGGATGTCAGATTGATATCTCGGATAATAATTGCCCAATTGCTCAAAGCGTTAGATTAATCATGAAGATTACTTTCATCAAACATTTTTTTGACCACTGGCTAAAGGTTATAAAAACTAGTCTTAAAAATCCTTGACTTCAAACTTTCACTTGTTATGTACATAATATATTTTTTTAAATGTTAAAAGACTTGAAAGCAACAATTAAAATTTCTAGTCATTAATTTTATGATAGCTTTTGATAAATATTCTTTTCTGAATTTAAAATATATAAAATGTTTTAAATATAATTTGCATACTACGTATGGAGATTTAAAAAATGCTGCCTTTGCGTTGCTAATGGCCAGTTCCGGAGTTTATAAAAACGGAAACGACGCACTAGGAAAAACAATTGCTCTTTGTCTATGAAACCCCTCTGGTTTAAAATGGAACTGTCGCTTTAAAATAGATACCTTCTGTATAACGGATTCTCATTTCAAATATTATTAAAAAATGTCACACAAGAGAAATGTGCCGCATGTTTATTAATTAGAACACGCTTTATAAAATTCATAAATTAAATTATACTAAATAAGGATTTTCATAGTAAAAAAAAAAATAAAAAATAAAATAAAAACATTATTTTTATATATCAAAAGCATATCAACCGTATTGGTAGTTAAATAAAAACATAAGCTCATCCTAAGTGCACGGACAAATTGGACCATTAATTTAGAAAGTGACCGTCACCGTCAAACGCACAATGAACTGTCACAGCTGTCAAACCGTATGTACACACCGGTGTGTTGTCAATATATTATAATTCGCGAACCGGTACAAGACAGTATTTAAATAACTTTCACTCAAGCTCGATGCGATCTTTAAAGTTCGATTCTTACAGCGGAGTCAGGCGGACTCGCTAACAAAAGTATGTACCGGCAAAACCGGTGGGATTTCGGTCAATTCGGTAGATAAGCTGGAATTAGTGAAACCGGATTGAGTTTGACACGTAACTTGGCCAGCCGTGGGAGTAAAATATAAATCTTCGGTCTGACCGGTAAATCATTGTTATAATGTAACCATAAACAAAATCACTGTCTTTTTTACGATTCTTAAAATACGACGGTAGTAATAAGTACATAATTGTTAAATTTTATAATGCTAATTAACTTAATTTACGACCGTTAAAGCCAAAAATTTTAAGTTATACAACACAAAATGTAAATGATTGATGACATACAACCTCTTTAACCCCGTCCATCCATAAAAATATAATCTGTGGTGCCGTAAAAACTTTACGTAATAACCATTTAAATCACCATCTCTAAATCTTCAAAAGCTTTCAATCACCAACGATTTACGACCTTTAACTTGACGTTCGTAATTTAAAAAACCAACTCGGACGCGTGTATTTACACATCGAACAGGTTGGCCAACACTCCAATATTTTCGTCTTGACATTCGGCAGTTGTCACACATCTACCGGTTTCCGATTTCGAAAGCGAACACCGAATGATAGATGATCCGTGGTGATGGATCGATGTTTGAAAACGAAACTGAATGAAATATGAACGGGCGTACATCATCGTCGCTGTATTTGATTTTGAATTCGACGTTTAAATTAGCATGTTTCTCTTTTCTGATTTGTTAATATTGCTGTTCCAAATTTGATTTAGTAGTAAATTAATAACGGTTATATGAAAAATCTCCGGTAAAGGCGGTTATTTTAGAATTCAACACAACAAACATGCTCGAACTAAGCAAATCCTATTTGTTGTGTTTACAACACTTGAACTAAAGGCTGTAAAGGTTAACCACGGTTTAATCTACGGCATAAATCAAACCTAACAATAGTTAATAGTTGCAATGACAACACGTCAACAATGTAGCGAAGTTTTGGTGCATTGAATAAATATTTTGAAACGTTGTTTTTGTATCGTCTCGATACTTTGTTCCTCGATTTCGTGTTAGTTCAACATTAGTGTGGAAGTGCGAAAATCCACGTTTGTATACACTCGGGGCCATAAATAGATTGTGTTTGTATTAAACCTTTTAATGCGGTACCGGATGAAATCTAAATACAGTATTTTATAACTGTTGTCCTTTTCAGTCAGGTCTAATCACAATCCTTGAAAACTCCGTTACGCGTGCCACTAACCTAACAGTGCTAACGGTAAAGGATGGTCATTAAACCCCGAACAAATCATCGATAAAAAAAACCATGGTGCAATCATTGAAAAAAAATGTTAGTCATCGGGAAAAAACTAAGAGCCGAAGAAAAGCGCGTGGGATGATGTAGTTAGTCACAGAACATCGTCACGACTCGTCACAACATGTAATATGTATCATTACTTGACGATTTTAATCATCTCATTATTATTCTTGTATGGAAATCACTGCCAACTGTGCCACAAAGACATAAAACGGTTTTAAAATCTCTATCTAGCATTTGATATAATATTTTATCTTTTTCGCTATATGTTCGGTTTGTTATTCCTGCATTACAAGGTTCCTTTTAACCCTCCAAGTCAAGTTTTCAAATATCATATCAGTATCAAATGCTTTACTCGAATAAGGCGGAACCGAAGGGAGGGTTATCTTTGTTTTAACATCAAATCCACCCATGTCTCGTCGTCCCTCTTGTACCGTACAAAATTTGACATTCTTCGCCCACAGTTAACGTATCCATAAAACTACTGCATAATTTTCTATTAAACCTACTTCGATTCAGTCCATTTACAATTTTATATAGGTTATTAACCTTCACATGCATAATGAAAATCTTTTAGTGATCTTAAAATAGTGCATTATACTTGAAACGCACAGAAATAGACGATTGTGTTCTATGCTAAAACAACATTTAAATGCGGTTTCGCTCGTGTAAATTTAGGGCACTTTTGTTTATATTGCCGAGCAAAAATAAACTGACAAATATTGAACGTTTACACCAAACGTTAGATAATTTTAGCCATGTTTTGGTTTATGAAATCAGTTTACACGTCGCTATAAAAATTACGAAGATAAATAACAACTGAAATACGCGCACGTGTAGTTTGTATATACGTTTAAATTATAACTCAACAAACAAAACTATTACCGAATATAATCGATCATCGAATCGATAAAATTATAACCCTCGCGAACAAATCGATAAAACCGTTAGACGCATGCAACAAAATGATCATTTCGGGTTTTTGCGCATCTATAACCCACACACGAAAGTTAGGCAAAAAAAACTACACGGGCGTCGAAAGATGCCGAATGTAGCTGTAAATTGTATGAAAAAATCTCACGTGAACTATGTGGGTGGTTTTTGCGATACTGTTTACACTTAACGGCGTACAGACTCACGGTGTTTACGGCGGTGATGATAAAAATATGTGTATTATAAATTGCATTAGGAGGTAACGGTGTTAAAAAATTGTATACCGATTGCCTAATTCATCTAATATAGTCAATATTCAAAACTGCAAATCTACTAATAGAAGTTTAATATCACTCAGGACCTACTTCCCATAACGTCTCTATAAACCATGATATGTAACAGATTGCATTAACCGAACACTGTGACGTCACAACCTCCAGCGTTGCACTTAAACAAATAGACGTTGCATTGAACGCTATGCGCGCCAGAAATAACTTTACGAATATAACACAACCCTTTAGCGTTATCACCTTCGGGTTTATAATAACGTCCACAAATAACGCGAGTGAACGTACAGACACTCGGGCACATGTATTTAACGTAATATTACACACGCTGTGAAATAGAACGCGGAGTGGTTCGCGCGACAGTGTTGTGTGGACACGGTACATTATTTATTTTTGATTTTATGTTGTCGTATGATTCTTATTTGAGGTTTTTATTGATTTAATTGTGTATACTTCAATTTATACAAATCAGATACTAATATTTAAATAAAAATAGAAAGTAGTAATGTAGGCTCACGTACAAGTAAAAAAATGTACAACAGTTTTAGCTTGTAAAAACTGACACGCTTGCGAATTTGATATCTACTCACGACAGGAACCACGTTCGCGGTGATTGACAGTAATATATTACCTGAAAAAAAGAAGACACAAGGTTATTCACGTACAAAAAAATTATGCTTAGCCTAGATTCGTAAATTGCAGTATTAATTAGACCGTGTTAACTAACATCGGTAATAGAACAAAACTATTTAAAAGTTGACCCATTTTACATTGCGACCCAAATTCGCACTGCAATGTTTTTTTTAAACAGTAACCCATTAAAAATATGTTACACAACTCAACCCGTCAAAACACGACGCATGAACAGATTCGTACTGTCACCAAGACATTGAAATATTCGGTTACATCAAATTGTAATAATACAGAAAACGAAGAATTTCTCAGAACCCGACCGCAAGATGGCGACATTTATAGATCACTTAAATCTAAAGTAATATTCAGCGTCGAAAAATTATTCAACACAATCAGACCGGATTAGTTTCTGGCGATTAATGTTGTTTTGTGTCGGCTAGTTTCATGTTTATGTGTTAAATCAAAGCGCCGCGTCCACAATGTTCTAGCACTCAATCTACACCATGTTCTAATGAAGTCCAATAATAGCACATCTATTTTCGCGTGACCCATTATTTGAGCAGTGGCTCCTCCGTCATAAAGTGGAATTTCAAGAAATATCCATAAAAATATTGCACAACGAGAAGACCAAATTTAACTGGACATTACAAAAACGCGTTGTGTAACGCTTATTTAATTTCAACGCACATTAAACGCGAGGGCTTTCATCTTCAAAAGAAGTGTAAACAAGGCATTTTTTCGTCGAAGGACAATTAAATAAACGTAATACTTTATCGGCTGACCCTTGCCGACCTTTAGTTCACTTTTAACTTATACGTAATGTCACTGAAATATATTTTAAATTCTGTCAACCTTGCGCTGATTAATTTATTTGTAAATAATTCACAAAGCTTCCTAGACGTAAAAATGAGTTTTATACGAAACATCTGGTGGGCACGACAGGTGGCGGTAAACATGTGGTGGCTGAAGGGCTCCAATGACGAAAACGAGAGAGACAAACAGCAAATTAGATAAGGACACCGATATTAATATTGCTAAGACTTTACGAGATCAAACAGGCGTCGTAGGGCAGATGTTTTATGTTTTAATGTATACTGACGTTAGATTTGTATCATTCCAGGTGTCGAGAGACGACTACGAGGTCGACTACAGCTCGAGCCCTCGAGGCTCACCACTAAAGGACACGTCCAACATCCAGGACGACCCGGCTTACTGCATCAGTCGTCACAACCCCAACAAGACCTTCCGTCGGGAGTCAGTCATCGCGTCCTGGAAGAGCCTGAAGAAAGAACGGGAGCAGGCTCTGGGGAAAAGGATTATTTACGTTGACGCTGAAACTTACCAAGACTACTATGGAAGGAACCAGGTCAAAAGATGCAAGAGTGATAGGACCACTAATGTTCCTAAGGTTCCTAAGAAAGTAAAGAGGACCTACTCAGTCCTCTACAGATACGATCCCAATGAAGAGAAGGTGGTCAAGGAATACAAATACCAGTTGGGCGCAGAGCCTGATCTGATCCAGTCACCGATGCAGAAGTCTTACTCCGAGCCCTTCCTGAGGGCGGAGGGTGCGCCCAAGAAGAAGGTGAAGAGGTCCTTCACCACCCTCCTGAGCATCAAGACGAAATTCTTGAACATTTTCTCGTCCAAGAGTTAAATTCACTTTCGGACTTTTGGAGGATAAGTTGCTCAATTTAATGCATTTTTTTTTAATTGGCTACAATTTATGATGGAATCAAAATTGTAAATGCCATAATATCTAGTCAAAATTTTATGTGCAGTTCTAAAGAAGAACCTGATTTGGTTATTACTAGATTTGTGAATTGCAAAACATAAAAAAGCAATCAATATATAATAAAAAAATATTCAGACATAATATTTTATATCGTAAAAATTTTGATTAGAAATAGATGTTAGAGTTTTTTATCATCGTACCAAATGTATTTATAAGTTAAGCTTAAATTTTGTGATATTTCAGTGTGTTGTGATAGAGTTTATATGTTATATTTGGGCTCGTAATTGTATGAAAATACAATTAACAGAGACGTTATCTCTCATATTCAATTATTATGTATCAATTATTGAAAGTAATTACGTACATTTATTAATTAAATGTAACTTTAATTATGATAATAATGAGACAATTGCAACTTTAATGCAATTAACTCAATGACAATGTTATTCTTTATATTTGTTTCAAATATTAATGTAATTACTTATGTCTACTTACATTTTATAAAATTACTGATGTTACTTTACATTTTTTTAGGAAAATGTAGATGATAACCGTAATTACTTTTCAATATTTTAAAAAAATAATCATTTATATTCTTTATGTTTGCTTTTTGTAAATGTAAATGCAATTAATATCAAATAACAAAGATACTTTAATGTTTAAGAAAATTATTTATATTTCTCGATAATTGAGTAAGTATAATTTTAATTTTCGTATTTTATAACATTTTTAAAATGCATTGTAATGCTTTACATTTAAATGAATGTAATGACATTCACTCATAATAATTTTACTTTAAAATTTAGAGCTATGGCAGTTACAAAATATTTCTGTACATTATATGTTTAATATACATGAAGTAGTAAAAGTAACTTGAACGAAGCTTATTGTATTGGCAATATTTAGCCAAAAGTGTGTAATGTTTGCATTATATTACTTTATATTTATATGTAAGTAAATATAAATGTAGGTTTTTGCTTAGAAAATATGTTTTAACAATTTGTATTTCAGTATATTTTTTTAATAAAATAACATTGATTTTAGTTATTAATCTATCACTTAGATTATTTTAAGTGCATCCCCTTTTATACAATTAATACATTTAAATGTAATAACAGACCCTAACAGAATTAAGTTATTCTGAAAACAAAGTTTTAGCAGTACAATTAATAATTTATGTACGTAATTTTATGTACACAAATACATGTTAAATTATATGAACGATATTTCATACTAATTAAGTAGAACATATTTTCAATGTATCAATATCATTAGCAAAACACAACACACTTATAAATACAATATTCATAGACAAGTATAAGTATTATATAAATGATTATCATTCCTTTAAGTAAGATATTGAAATACTTACAATTTTATTTTAAGTATAATATTTTAAACAGTATTTTATTTTTATAATGCCACTGTTTAGTATCTAACATTCTTTTTACATAAAGACATAACAATTATTGTTATAATAAAATAATAATAGCAAATTGCAGGCTCTTCAATAATACATAAGTCGCAAACAAGCTACATACCTAGGAGCCACATTGTGATATTGAACAGAAGTATGTAATTTACACTAAGTTACAATAAATAATAAAAACAGACAAAATACCATCTTATACACAATCACAATTAAACAAAATGAAGCCATTTCTAACATTAAACGGTGGCAAAATCTAATATACGATACTATAATATTACTGTAATTAATTAGTATTTTTGCACATATCAACAATTTTAGACTATTTAACCGTAATATAGCAATTAGAATATGACATAATGTTAGTTAATCACTGGACAGTGTTTATATAATTATAGACAATAAACTAAGTTTCAAATTATTCCGTTTCTTTTTTATTGCATAAAATTATATTGTAAAGCATTTTTACGAATTGCATTCGTCTAAGTTTTACGACTTCATTATTACTGCATTTAAATTAATGATCTAGATTGTAATATATACAGTTAGATTAGAAAATAACGTTAACTTCACATAGTGTAGAATAATCCGATAAAAGTCGAGTAAGACTGTTGGCTTCAAGAAATTGATCGTTGACGAAACTCCCAACCAATATCAGAAAAAATCTGCAAAATAGTTACATCTATTTACATGCCTTTTAAGGCTAATCTTCGGTGCCCAATTACTCTCATTTACCCTTGATGATATCAAGTAATACCAAGATTATGTAATACAGCTACTGTTTATGAAAAAAAAAAACAAAATAAAACCTAATGAAGTTCGCTTTTATCAAAAGATCTCTACAGTTACAAAATCTATTCAAATTCCAATTATAAATTAACAATAGACGTCCTTGCAACAAAACGAATTAATTGATTCCATTTACAGGCCGCGAATCAATATCAGCACAATTTATTAATTAAAAAACTTAAGTTTAAATAGTGGTAACGATGTCAAGATCACGCAGCGGACCCGCATTCCTCCATTGTTCGGATAGCAGATAATACGACCGCTGTCAGAATGTATCGTTATGCGGGACAGCGCCCTATCCGAGGCACTTTTTACTACGGTCGAATATTTCAGCGATAAAATACTAGCTCCTACTATCCTTTTGCTTTTGAGTTGTGTAAGACTTTAATTAAAACTTTATATTTTTCTTACTGGCGATTAAGTTTCTTAATTAAAACAGTTGGGATCTACATCATGGCTAAGACAAATCATGTTTTCATATCTCCTTAATTCTGCAGATTATTTTATTTCAAGAATTATAGCAAAAGAAGTAAAGGTGTACAGCCTCATTGATTAATAGCAGATTATAATTTCTAACGCATTCTGCATAGTGAAAGATATTTTATAATGATTTCTTAAGTTTACGCGAATGTTAGACATTTAAATTAAACTATTTTACGAATTTTATCGCGGTTTTAATATTTTACTTTTCTCACGACGTTTCGAAGACTTTGCAGCCTTCATGGTCCCCCAGAGTCCCCCCGTGACCATGAAGGCTGCAAAGTCTTCGAAACGTCGGGAGAAAAGTAAGATATTTTATATTATATCACCTTTATAAATCATAACCTACGGTATTGACCATGTACCTTTACAGTCTCCGAGAAAGTCAGTCCCAAACCAATCAAAGAAAATCCCTCGCACGATACTAAGCATCGTTGTGTTTATTTAATATTCAACGAGTATTTCAAGCGTGAAATCGTCCACGGACCCCTGGGCACGGTGACCTATTTACCACATAGAACAGGTTAAAAATGTGACGGTGACACTCTGACTGAAAAGGATTAATTCCAAACAAAAGGTTCAACGTTTTAAAAGAAAATTATATTTAATGACGCGTGTAATTTATTATGAGTAATAACGCTGAGTAATTTGATGTGCACAGAATGAATCTTTGTCTTTCATTATGATTCTCAACATATATTATGTATATGTTAACTAATCATCAACGCAGATTGAATCATCAACGGTGTTTGTACTGCAGTTTTGTTATTGAATAACCTATTACTTAAAAAGCCAAGCTGTGAGATACAAATCAGTCAATCTAATTCTCTAAGCTAAAGTCAATTATCACAGCACTAACTATAAACCCTAAACATATAGATACATCATAAACGAGCCATAATTCCTAACGCTCGAGGGACAAGGCTTATTATTCAATAGCTCTCGAGACAAGCTCTTTAACCACCGCCTTATTAATAAATTCATAAACCCACTGAGCTTAATAGCATGAAATTAACATGCACACCCAAATTTCGGGGAACAAATAGGTATTTAGGAACGTTGTACGCAACTAGGCCAGCGAGGGACCCGGGTGAGCGCGGTTACATTATCGAATTAGCCTCGGCAGACGATACCTCTGCGGCCGGAGTCAAATACTCTGGTTACTTCCAGTTAAAAGATTAAAGGGTGCCTGACATGGGACGATCTCAGAGAATTTCAATTTAATAAATCTCGGTTTGATTTGAAATGAATTTCTACACCCTACGAGCGATGGCCATGACTTACAATTGATTTAGCAGTTCGTTTCGCTACCTCGTTTTATATAAGAATACATTCAAATTATTCATAAAAAATGTCGAAAGAAAACAGTGGTCGTGTTAACGATGTCAGAACTTTAGGAGAAATTTCAGCTATTTAAATTAAAATTCAAAATAAGACTACATACGTATCCTTTCACTGGGGATTTGCCAAAGTGTATACAAATCTTATCTAATTACTATCACCCACTTTCATGCGATTTTAACCTGCAACAGTATCCCGAGGCAATTTTAATTAAGTTAAAAAATCAAGTTAAAAAGCTGGTCATATCCGTTAATTAAATTTAACACGCGCCGCTCGACTGTGGTGTTGCAAGGTATTCCATTTTAACGGAATATGATGGTTTTCACCGGTTCATCGTTTGTATTAGTATTCAGTGTTAATACCAGTAATGAGTTAGATCCTTGGAAATATTTGAAAACTATAGATACTTTTCTATAAAATTGTTGCTGACAATGGTTATCTTTATCGATTATCTCAAAGACCATTTTTCTTTTTATCATCTATTATTTTTGCAGTATACAGTGCAAAGCAATTAGTTTGCTGTAAAAATTTAAAAACGTAATGAATACATTTTAGGAATTCATTTATTTAAACAACCGAAACAGATTTAAAATAAAATATACTTTTTATAATATAAATAACATTTGTATATTTCAGGACTTTTTGATCGCCATCCTGGAATTATAAGTTACCGGGCGTTGGCTGGAGTGCCTGTGGGAACGTCGGGACACGCTCAGTCACCCAAACGGCGTAAATTTAAATAAACAATGAACACACGAACCCTACGCTCGAAATGGCCTACAGATATATGACGGGGCAAAGGTAAAAATGCGCACATATTCAATAGCCTATTAACTATTCACACCGTGCAAATGATTTCAAAATACAAAAAGAGAATCTATCTTGACCTAACTCTTTCTGAATTTATATTTATAAAATAAAAGGTTTCAAACCAATTAACGAACGGATTAATAAAGTATACTGACAATGGTGATTAATCTACAAAAAGTAGAATTTGAATATCCTTTATTAAGAATTATGGCTAGAACATATAAATAATGTTCAGTAGTCACACTCGTTTCTCGTTGAATAAAACATGACACAATCGCGTATCAAGAGCTGAGAGCATTGTGTGGTAGTGTGGAAGGTACCGGTCATAGCGCATGCTTATAGATGGAACTATAAAGATGTAGATGAGTGGTGAAATGCTGGCAGAATCTTGGATAAGTATTGATTAGCAGTGAGGAACGCTGTAGTTTTTTGTGTCGAGTTCAAATAATTTTATTATGCGGTATATATATATTTATTTATTTAGTGCCATTAATTATTTTTTTATTGCCTTTGTAGGCAAACGAGCGAGCGGCTCGCCTGATGGTAACCAGCATCTGCCGCACAAGGACTAAAGCAATGCTAGAGGCACAGCCAAGCCGATGCCTACCGGGAAAATTAGAAATCACATGTCTCATGTAATTATGTAATAATATATAAAATACCTGGAAGAAATAAACTTTAGATGCTATTAAATTATATAATGGTTCTGTAATGGGTTAGGTATCTTATCGCTAAGTGCAGTTTCTGCAAGACCATAACAAAAAGTAGACGCAGGAGTATAATAAAAAATAACTTAGTATTTCAAAACAAGTTAGTATTTCGGTAGTAGTAAATATTTCATGGCATAGGTATAATAAAGTATAATTACAAGATTGTGAGATTTCGTAGTTTGAATCCCTAACTGCCGGCTTGGGTCATGAGCTTCCCCATCGAAGGTGTTTCATTTTTTTTATATTTTATATGAATTGCTTTTTTAAAAAATGTGTATAAACTGTTAAATAAAGTAACTTTAAAAGTAAGAGGAATAAGTATACAAAATAAAAAAAAGCAATAATTTCATAGACCAATGAGGATTTTATACAGTTCAGTTAACTCATATTCCGTGTCGCAAATCCATGTCTAAGTATTATCTTAATGAAATTATTCATTAAAAATTGCATTATAAATAAATAAAAAAGATTTTTAGGATATGAAACATCACAATTAGTACTAACTTGACCTTTTCTTGAGACAAGAAAGGTTGTCTGAATGGCATCACCGAAAGCAATAAAATCAACCATATTATTATCTATTAATAAGTTCAATTTCCTTTTTCACCAACTAATAAAAAGACAGCTAAGCAATGGGGCTATGAGAGTATACCTCAGATTTTTTACTTCAAAGTTTAACATATTCTTTTCTAATAAACGATATGTTCATTATCAATTCCGCGGAATACAGTACTGTAAGCAGGTTGACATACTTTTAAATTATATTTACCTGAATATAAAATACAAAATTCTATTGAATAACTCCATTTAATTACGATAGAGCTTGTATCAATAATCCAACATCCATAAAAACATACCACAAAAAGATGTTTAGGTTAACAAGAAAACCCGCAGAAGTTGATTCCCGCGTGCCTTTTTACCGTGTAACAATCACGGCATGCGGACTTATGCGAAATTTGCAAATTACAGAACTTGCGGAGAGTATGTATTGAATTATTGCCACTAATACAAACACATTTAAAAGTTCTTGCACAACATATCGCTGCGAAACGAAACTATGAACTTTTAACTTGGCTAGACACTTCCTATTTCCCTACACTTGCAGCGTCCACTCGCGTACAACACAATGACGGGTCACGACGCGACGGCCAACAAACGGAACCTTGAACTTAACTGTCGCTACGAGATTTACTACATCACTTCGCATAGCATCACTGTGATTAATGGACTATAAACTGTATTCGTTATTTCATTATATTATAGAGTATGGAAGATAAGTTTTATAATTACTTAATTATGTGATGTAATTAGCCTGTAATGTATCTTTTATGGCATAGAATTCATGCCATATAAACTGTAGGACATGAAGTTATTTTATGGTTAGTTAAGATAATCCTAGCTTAGTCCTTTACTTAGGTACGTACAAGATTTGGCATTACGGCTTTAGTCAGGAACTAGTTTTTTATTAACGATTGCCAGAAGTTTTCAATTTTTATCAGTCTAACGCAGCACCGATTCGCAGTAATTTAAATGTTACCATAATTATTACTAAACTCTTTGAGACGATAGCTAGAGCCATCTCTGGGCAACTGTCAGAACTATGAACTACTGAAATTCAGTACCGCTCAAGATTTTGGAACGCAGCCAAATACAAATTGTTACAAAAGCGATGTGAACCGATTTTCGTTTCGATATTATATCGATAATTTTTTAAACATTTACGATAATATACATAATGGAGACCTCAATATTGAACATACATGAATAAACAGTAAAAATTATATTTATGTACTTTAGAAATTATTTATAAGGGAAGAACAATATAATCGAATGCTAGACATAATATTCTATATTCCTTCAATATAGCGTTGTAAAAACCAATCTACACATACGGCGTATGCGCAGAGCGTCGAAATCGACCAATTAAAATCATAAGGTTGAGTAATTATGTATAATAATTGTTAAGGCCGCCTTCCGACCTTACACGGCATTGTTACCGATCGCGATGTTATAAAAACACTTATGTTTAAATTAATTAACACTTATATAAGCATGATAGCATGACTGTTACTGCAAGGAAGGGAGAGGGGGGGCAAGGGTAGACCGCACCCACCTTAGAAGCGTCTTCGACCACTATAAAAAGAGCCATGTGCTTACAGGGCTTCGCGTGGTGCAAACTGCAAGCCTTTTGTGGGATTCGGTGGCCTTTTTTTGGTCCCGCCAGCTGCCCGTAAGAAAAAATTCGTAGCTACGCCAACGAGTGCCCGTATCATATGCAGTTATACCAAGTTTATTCTAATCCGTGTGATCCTTATATAAAAATAGTCCTTTGTTCCTGCGTAAATCAAAAATGCTGACTAATACGATAAAACACAATAAAGCACATGATCTATGAATTATTATAAATGTAGTGGACTATGACACTTCGAGCAGACCTTTGTCTTTGTATCATTCTATTAGGTATGTAATAATAATAGTCCGCAATAGGTCATGTTATGGTAAATCATTACGAACATTCACACTCTAAAATTTGTAGTTACGTTTAAAAGAAACTATAGAAATTTGGAAAGGCGAGAAGATTTATAAAGTCTACGGCAGTCTCACTAACCCTAAAAAAAAAAAAACAGTAAGTTTGCAACTTCACTACACACTTTCATTTTATTTGATTCCTGGTGCAAAAAGATCGCGTTGATAAGGTTAAAAACAATTGTAGAAAAACAATGTTTATAAAGCAAATCCTGTTAATCAGTATTTATATTCAAAAATCCAAAGCTTCACATACGACAAGATAAGCAAACAAATTAAATACAATACAAAGAAAAACAACAACGTGGGTGACGATTTATCTGCACCGCAAACTCTAAAGCTGACGTAAGTAAAAAAAATAGAGTCTAAATTTAATAGAGTACAGTCTACAGCGACAAACAGAACGAGATTTGAGTTGATTTCCGCTGTGGGGCAATGTAAGTTATGTTAGTGTAATCCACAAATATTTGTTCACCGTCTGGCCCAGACATTGCCGATAGCATCAATTTAGTACTCCGATTATTCGAATTCGATCCATTAAATTTTCAGTCAATTAAACATGTTTTTACTTCTACAAAAACAATTTCCATTTCCAAAAACCTGTATCTTTGTATGCAATTTACTTTTCCAATTTAAGATTTCACTTCACACTGATCCGCCATTTTGCAACAAGTTTTTTATCTGCCAAATGTTAATGCCACTTTCGGTTCGCAATCTATTGTACGTATCCGACTATCGCGCTAACACAATACGAGCCGTTTCGACACTCGCCCCACAGCCGCCGTAATAACATTTTAAACATCGTCGACTTTCATTTCTTCATCATAATTTATGAAAACGTAATCGTCTTTAGCGTTTATTACTCGACAAATTTCAGTGTCGACGACGGAATATTAATGTGTAAAAAACCTCACAAATGGTATGAAAGTAATAAAATTTCAAAATGGTGTGTAACAAGTCGTTTCGTTAAATGATAATAATTATTTAGCGTCGCAATATTCACCCAATCCCATAATAAATGGTTTAGGTTTAATTTTATTTGTACTGTGTCATATTTAAAACCGAAATAATGAAAGAAATTGATATTTTTCGTTTACAGTTGCCCAACGAGAATAGTACTGATATATACATTTTTTTAATTATACTTTAATGATCCGAGATATTATGCAAAAACGTGTTCATTTAAGGCTTTTATGACTAACAATAGTCCGAGCCTTCAAGATATAGGCATAGATAACATAAACTATATCAAAAGACACATCGACGATAAACATCTGATCTTTGCAGTTCAACAGCGGGTCACGCACGACTCGCTAGATCATGATAAATTCGTTCTCAAATAAATCATCTGGACCTTTTAGAATAAACTTAGTATAACATTTAACACAATTAACACTAATTTAGAAAGTGGAACTGTTAATCATCGGACGTCTTAGGCGCCTAAATAAGAATGAACTAATGTGCATATTCAAATTTCACAAACATTATTAATGTCTTCCTATGACAGGAGTTATTTAATATGACGGTGAATGTTTCAAGTAGTAATTTATCAAATCAGATAAAGCAACTTCCTCCGCTTCGTACATTAATTTTGGATTTTTACAAATTAGCTTTTGAGATGTTTTATTAGAATGTGAAAATAATCATAAATTGATTGTGTCGAATGATATTATTTATTTAGTTATTCGCAATCTTAATACATTAATAAACCATGATTAAAGCGCAAATCCGTACACAAACTAATCTAATTTCGACAAGGCACAACAGGTTTTGACACCGACGCAGACGAAATTTGACACCAGATTGCCAAATTATGAAAAAAACACTTGAACCGTCGCTAATTCAGGTTGGAAAATAAAACTCGCTAATGAAGAATATAGCGAGCAGAAGAGAAACTACAAGCAAAACCTTGTCATAAAAGTGTTATTTAATTAAAACTTTTTCATGAACGTACCAAATCATTGTATACCACACCGTTCGTAATCATAGTGATATTTACCTGCGAACAAAAAACAAGTACATTAATATATTGCATTACAACAATAAAAATGTTGATTAGCCTGTCAATCAAGAACGGTAATTTATCAAAAATTCAAATTTTAGGATCACAGAGTGCATTTTGAACGTTTGATTTATTGATTTATTCTCGTGACTTGAGCTTTATTCCAAAGTATGGGTACAATAAATCAGACGCTAAAATCTGTATATTTAAGTGCGTTGTGTCTGCATTTGTTTACTTTAAATAACCATAAATAAAATCCTTTTACGTTTCATAAATATGATGAACAGTGCTGTTATGTGCATAAGTTTGGTGAAATAATGCATAAATTATACATGATGCTTGTGCTTGTTGTTTGTTTTGGGAAAACAATAAGTTATGAACTTTGAGTTTACCAAAAGGCCTTACAAGCCGCTAGACAACTATTTTTTTTATATTGCCTTAGTAGGCAAACGAGCGAGAGGTCCGCATGATAGTAAGCAGCATCCACCGCCCATAGTCTAAAACAATGCTAGACGCACAGCCAAGCCGTTACCTACCGGGAGGTGAATACTCTTTTTGAACCTCGTTTAAAGAAGGATAAGTCATAGCGCGCTCAGGGCCCTTCTTCTGTATGATAGTGTAAACGCGTAATGCGGCCGTGTCATGTTATCTTCGAGAAATGTGCGTGGAATGGTATTCTGTAAGCCAAATTTCTATAGTCCTAAACATGATGCGTTGTATTACGTGCTTGTTACGCACTGTCAAAATAACGTGCGGGATAGAGAATAAGGCCCCAGGAAACAATACAGGGAGTTTATTCAAGTTTGTACGAGCGCGGCAGAAAGGATTCTTTCATTTCTGGTGACTTACGTCTGGGTATCAGGTGGTCGACGGGAAATGCCTGACTGAAAAGGATTAAGTTTTATTTTCAACGGGCCCGCAGATTAATATTTCCAAGCCCTGACGTCTACAATTCAGTTTGACCCGAGTTAGAATCAAAGTAAAATAATTATCTCTTTAAAAAAAGGCTACTTCATTTACCAAATCTTCATTAATACATGAGATGTATTTAATTTCATTAGTTTGTAATACTTGTCTGAACAACAAGAAACACTTGATAAAGTTCAATTCGGTAATTTTATGAATCTGAAAATCTTTCGATATCGCGTTCAACAATGAAAGTAGGATAATTATATTCTTCTCAGGAGTACTAGCAATACTCTTGAAGAGGTCATCCAAAGTAAGTCACTATACCACAATTCACGTAATATTTATTTATTTATTCATTTGAAATACAGACTTGAGAGGCATACAGTATTTGCTAGTGGCACATAAACTAAGCTACGCTTGTATCTTGGGGTGCCAAACCGACGACCTTGGTTCATTATGTAAAGAATAAAGAAAACCAAAACACAGAACTTTCACATCTCATTACCGTTCCACGAAAAGACGCGCATTATCAAGCTAGCCAACAACGTGAGTCAAACTTAGCTATAGCCGGGTGACTTGCCGGTCGCGGCCTTGGCTGGTAGCCGCCGAGTCTGCCGAACACAATGCTACCACTCCGGTCACGATTGTATCTTGAAGGTGAACTACCGACCTACGCAATGTATTTAGATGTGAAATAGTGTTGCGACGAATTCTCGTTTACGCCAATATCAATTTTCGTATATGCTTATTATAAATGTATTGACTTTCGCGTGTCTCCTTGAAACATCTTAAGATACTTTAACAAGTTTTTGATAAATCATGATTTTGCACGGACGGTATCCCAATTATTTATATTTCATAAATCTTTCTTATCTTAAAGATAAGATAGCCGTATTAAGGCCCAGCGCGGAGTAAACAGCCGAAGTATTCATTCTAAATATTTACGGCTCACTAGTTATAGATCTTTTTGAAAAATTCAAAATACCAATTAAAATATGTTCGTTCCTTATTAAATTGTCTATCTAACAATGTTGGTTGTAAATTAAAATAATGTTTATGTTGTATAAGATGCAAAGAAAAAACAATTTTAATCATGAAATTTAATTATGAAACAATATTCGAATTATAAACACATGAAACGACTTAAATAAAGACAGCATATTGTACAAATATTTATCTAGAATTTTCTTTTCTAAATATAATATAAATTTCGAATAGATAGTTTTTAAAAATACGGTTAGAATGCCGTTTCGCTAGAAGAAGCGCCTTAAGACTACCCACACAAAACGAACACAAACACATATCATCCATTAACTCCATGATAGGCTTAATCAAACAAAGGAAAGACAAACAACCCGACGACTCAAGTCTAGAAGTCTAGACTGCTAAGTACCATGACATCCTAAAAGCGATCACGATACCGTACGGGAGCCAAGTGACTAATGCGACACAAGTCGGATCAATAGTGTTTGGGCCCTTGCAAGTTGTTCAGGCGACGCCCGTATCTATGCTACTTGGGACTTCCTGAGGGACATTTGGGAATTTTCTGGTTAGCTTATCAGGCGATGTGTTGGAGAAAGTATGACCTTTCGAATCATGTCATGTTCTACATTATGGTATGTTTGGGATTTGTCGATTAGTAACAAGAAAGTTTCTCAACGTTTTCTTTAAGATTAGAATTTGAATACGATGATCGCAAAAGATCAATTAAAGACTACCCACAAGACAAAATCAAAAAATTTCAAAAATAAAATTAGTAACGCTCCTCATTTGCATTCAGTATCCAACGATTAATATAATTATTATATTTATATTAATTATGGCCGATATCAAAACAGACTTTGACAGGTCGCTACACTTGATTGAAATATTAGAAAATATTTACCTAAACATAATTTAACCTCTAATTCTTTATGCGTTTTAAATAGATCTTTTACAATTTAACCATACCAAAATCATAAGATAAATGCAAAATTAATATTATCAACCAAGTTAAATTATATTACGTAATTAAGTCGAATATCTGCATGTTAATTAAGTTATCAATCAAATTTCAATTATGAAAGGTAATTAGTTATAATTGCATGGTAGTGAATTAAGGGCCACGAATTATGGGCATGCAGCCTTCCAAAGCGGTTTCGCAATTCAGTTACCCTTTCGGATGTGAACGAGGCAGCCTAGAGACGCGGACCGAACTCATCCCTTATTGAAATAGTTCTGTTGAATTAATTTACAAGTGATTGTTTATCTAATAGCCCTGAGAATGGGGTGAGTAAAGATGAAGACGAAGCTTGGTGGCGTTTTACAATAGTCTATATCCAGAATTGTGTTGATATAATGGCGGTGTTTTTTTAGAAATGGGCCTTGATAAGTCGTTCCTCACATATACTTCTGGTACCAGTTGGGTTAAACATTTTCAAGCTATTTCTTGAGTCTACTTCTTAGAATATTATCCTTTTATAATCAAACGAACAGCATAAGTCATAGAAATGAATGTCGAAAGAATTAATGCAACCTTCAACGCGATATTCTCATAATCATAAAGACTTGGAAGGCAACCAAAAATATATTAAACCGACAAGTAACAAAAACAATTCGGTTAGTAACAACCTAAAACGGCTCGAAACCTAACAACACGAAGAAAGCGCGTTTACAAATAGCCTACGCACAAAGGGAACTCTTCCAATTAACAAGCACTAATTAAAAGCAACACAGAGACAGGTACATTGTTCTTTATAACTTTGTCTTTAATCAACATCGTTTACCCTCTGAACTCGAAGAATTTGAAGAGTACGCTCACTCCCATTTCATATATGAAAAGGAAAGTTATGCTGTTTTATTTATTGTCAATCAAATTTGGCAAATGATTAATCATGTTCGAAATCAGTAAACTCTTGACCTGTTAAATAACATGCATCTTTTTCTCATTGGTGTAGTAGTGTACTTGGGCTATCAAGACAGTATAATTCTGGATCCAAACAGATCACGCAAATGTTTGTAAGCTGTATACCACAAAAATACAAGATAAGGCTGTTTTTCATCACGTGACGCAAATCATCTGCAAAAGTTTGCACAGGACTTCGGCTTTAGCTCTTCAGTACGCCTCAATCTCAATTCTCTTTGTAAGACATCGTTTTAAACGAAGTTGCCGGGTTCAACAGGTATTCGAAGCCTGCCGAAAGCCGACTGATCTGGTTATAAATTAGCATGACAAAGCCGCGACTCGCTTCAGTCTGATCTCGCTTTATCGACTAATTGAGTGCTTACTTCGTCCGCGAGTTTTTCATGATCTAGGTGTAAAACGAGCTGCGTCCACAGCTTTGAAAGAAGTTTCTATTGAAACCGACTTGGAAATATGATGAATGAAAGCTAGAAAGAATACCTTACATAAGGAATTAATGATGCCGACGGTTTTTCGAACGCGTATTTTAATACATTGTATTGGATACTATTTAAGTGACCTTTCATTAAAGTTAACAATTCATGTTTTTAGGAATTCTTAGCTGTATCATTAATAAATCGACACCACGTCAATACATTACACAGTTATTGACAGGACAAAAGGTTAAGTAACAGCCAGTACATTTCCTCGACTTATCGCTAATCATGACAAATTACTAAGTAGGCTAAGTGATTAATAATGCGATGACTGTTCTACTGTACAAACTCGACTCCTTAATTTATTTAAGATATCTACGGGTGAGGGTCAACTGGCAGTTTAAATAGTAATCAGAGAACTTTATGGTTGATGTAACTGTTATAAATGTACAATAATATTCACAGTATTATGATGATGTTAGAACCGTTAATTCAGAGACGAGCAATACGCTCGGCTGATGGTAATCGCCGCGGCTAGCAGTAGCATTACCACAAAGAACTTCGAACTATAAAACTACCTGTGTATATCAATAAATCTAAAAAGACGAATTCAAATCAATCATTAATAGTTGTCCGTTCTCATACTAAACATACTTTCAACACTACACCTCCAAGAGCACTAGCGCAAGTGGCCAATTACGGACAAAACAAATTAAAACGTCTGAATGTAGCGTCGCGACGTAGGTGGCGCAGGCTGGAGGCACAGGCCAAACAAAGAGCCAGACAGGCTCGCAGACAAAGGAGCGACGACACTGGCCCGCGGCCAACACTGGCTTATAGGGCTGTGACGTGTGATTGGATGGTATGCTTTATTTGATATGTATCGGAATAGACTATACCTATCATCAACGCTGATTTACCATCTTTTCCAAATATGAAATTGACTTCCATATACGATTATCATCATTTGGACATTATTTTGGAGAATAATAAAAAAATAATATCTATGTTCAATTCCTATCTACATTTCCCAAAGGTAACAGCCCTATGATGTACAGCGTTATGTTACTCATCACCTACCGCATCGCCTGTGAAGCCGATATATCATATCACATACATGAGAAATTATTGTGTATTTATTTAGTCATTTATAATTGTTTCCTCGAGATTTGTGGAGTGACGATTGGTGAGGATAAAGTATTGGCTGAGGTTTGCAGGGTTATTGACCAAAATATGCTTCACTGTATTCTTAAAATGAATGTTCAATATTGTAAACGTCAAAAATATATCAAGGTCCAAGGTTAGACTCGGAACTGTCGGGAAGTCACGATTACAATAAAACACACCATTCTCATAACTAAACAAGCTACCGTAAAAACCGATATAAAAACTTTTTAACATCAAATTCTCCCATAATACGAAAATAATACAGGCACAAAAACTGGCAGAGGAATGGAAAGTAAAAAAGAAAAAAACATAAAAACGTTCTTTAGACTGTCTAGAATAAGGTTACCTCGCCACATAACAAAAACATAAACGGAGTTTAGAAATAACCAATAGTATAAAACTAACAAAACGTGTCATCCTATGGCTTAAAGTCCTAACTCAACTTTGGTTAGCAGGTACCCTTATTTCATAGTTTGATCGCACCTCTTACAAAGTGGCCAAGCGCCAACTTAAATTTGACAACGTATAGGATTAGTATTACGGAGCAACTTTCACCACGAGAGCTCCTGAAAAGAAAGTCTTTGTGAAATATAAAAACGAGAGAGAGTGAATACATTTTTTAATATAACAAAAATATGTGGACACTTAAGTGTTCTATTATTAAAAGAAGTATAATGCACGGTGGTCTATTAGACCTGCTACATCTGGTCTATTATGTCTACTACACACAGACGCTTTTATCTTCGTAGGAGTAGGCAGAGAAGTAACTGGTGCACCCATTTTCCGCCATGCGTATTCCGTCCCATGATCTGATAGTAGCGAGCCTTTCGCCATATCGGGCACAAATTCGACATATAATACTAAATAGAAAAACGCAACACCCGACCCAGGGATTGAACCCGGGGCTATAGTATTGCATCATTTTTCTATTTTCCATTTGACGCCAGTAATGTTATGAATAAAATCTTTTATTTAATTTATTAATTAAAGTTTGATTACTTGTCTATTTTCATACTAACAGTATGTCATGTTTTAACTTTATTATTATTAAGGTTATGCAAAATTGTACATTTGAAGAGGATAAAATAATTACATTAAAAACACCGCACGCAGTTAGTTCAAACAATGTGTAACACAAAAAAGGTCCATATACGAAAGTTAAGTCCGTTTTATAGTTTCGTTTATGATTATAACAAGCCTAAAGAAATATTCAAGGTTGAAGGAACAGTTTTATGGCACTTTTTTGGTGACTATAAACAGACACTTACGTAAGGGTTACAAATCCTTTATGAAAAAAAATCTCATAAGTTTTTATTACTCAAACATCAAAGAAGTTTACCGGTGCGTGAAAAATGTTAAAACTAAGCTACCGTGGCATAATTTTTACAATGAATAATAAATAAATAAAACATTAATCTTTAAAACACTTCGTAATTATATTTAATTACTTAATTTCATTGTAAAGAATTAATTTAAATTACAAAATTATTCATCAACTCATTTATCATGGCAATAGACACCTATATACACCGATAAATCGATAAATAAATTAATACCGCCAACATTTTCCCACACAGTTTAGGGGGAATTAAACAAATAATAAAATGAGAAACTGTAATATCTGTAAGCGTTCACATGTGGGGTACAATCGGCCCCAAGTCGTGAGAACCCGACGCACCTCTCCGTAACATTTCCGACGTCACTAGTGGGTTATCGAACGATACTAGCGGGTGTTAATACCGAGTAACCTTTTTAATATTATTTAGTGTCAAACTAACATGTTCAGATTAACAGTTGGGGTATATTTTTTGAGTTCCAGCAGAATCTGCTCACATAGGGTTATGAATGAATGTTTGGAAAGAAGTTGAATTTAATTTATTTTAAGTTGCGTAATAATACTCTACATTTGCATCAATTCAATTCAATTTACTCTGATAAATATTAAGCTAGGGTCTGACTGATTTTAGACAGCCATATTATAATTATAACGAGTAAAAATTATAAATACGACAAAATAATTCATAAAAACTTCATAATTCATTCTTACATAAAGTGCGAGAATTATCACACTTAACTATTATCGCGTGGTAAAGTTATTGCAATATGAACATGTTATTAATTGTAGTTAAATAAGAGTCATTACACGTTAATGCGACCAATAACAATGATAAGGAATGGCGTAAGTTGTAGATTTATAACAAACACAGAGCATTGCACGTGACGCCTTTCGCCAGGAAATGGAATTATTATAAAACAATTGTAAATGTTTTGATACATTGATAGTGCTGGCAAATGCTTCAAGATCGTGTTCTTGGTCAAATACAATTCAAGATCAGGAATTGAAGATACTGGTACCTTCAGACACACGTTCATACATATTTGGCTACCATAAGTAGTAGTTGACCACAACGTTACTGACCAATGTGATTATCCTTAGGATGGTGGATGATGAATGGTAACCGTAGTTCTGCGATAGAGCTTTATAAATCAAATTATAAATGACGCGAATGTTTGTGGGTAACACATATATTTATTGTTATAAATAAACACGTCAAAATAATGACAAAACATGAAAACCGATGCAAATATTAAAGACGCTATCCACGCGACAAGATATCATTTTGAAATCGAGATATGTGTGAGTTAAATTCACACTTGATAGATCTGACAAAATCTCGCGGCAATAAACAAGATGAGATGTAGTGGAATCCAAACAAGCGATAAAGCGCTGATTTATACGCACTTAACATGCAGGGTTCCGCGAAGGACGATACTGGCTACGATCGACGTGCGCACGCGCATTATCTTTAGGTATAACTTTACTTCCAGGAGTGCTGTTGGGATTACCAACATATTCAGAAGTTTTATGTACATATTTATGTATTATGAAAGAAATAATTTGTTTCTTAACATTAATAATGAAGATGTACGCCAACCACATTCAAATAAAGCTTTAAAATAGATGTAAAGTAAAATTGCTGAAATACCTGTAACATTCAAGCCGTCTATACAACCCTTAGAAGTCGTATGATTAAAGTCTCAAAATATCAAATATAAATATTACACTAACACAATAAAGAAAAGATTACATCCAGTGTCGAATTCAACGACAAAGTATTCCACAACACAGGCCCTTTACAAGGAAATATTGGTATTAATTGCTCAATATATAATATCCAGGATTTTCCAAATAACAGGAATGCATTAAAATATTTACTTATTCCCCGCAGTTGTTGCTGTAGTTGCTATCAATACTGGCCGCAGAATATTTAAATAATTTATATCGGTAATTAAAAACAGATTCCAATAAAACTCATTTAATAAAATGATCAATCTAATATAATATACTAAAGAGTCTGTTATATTGTAATACTATTTATAATTTAATAAAATAGACGCCTTCCATAAAAAGACATAATTTGATATCCAACCAGTCCATTACGGTACCGAACTCCCAACTTCCCCCGAAACCCACGATGCACATGTATTTTAACATTCAGAACCATTTATCAACAGCGGCACAATATCGGGGGTGCGTAATGTAAACTGCAGCTCTCCCTCCGTATAAAAAGATCGATTTTAATTTAGTCGTATAACCTAACACCCATAGGCGAGAAACAAAAGCGTTCTTACATAACGAGCGGTAAAAATCATTTTTACGACCATTACCGGAGGGGAGCGTGGTGAAAAGAATCGACAGTACAAAAAATAAGTCATTGAATTTACGATATTGTGCAGCGAAGTATCTGATTTTATGATCTTGTTTAGACAATTAATTTTTCATACAAATTTATTTTAACATTATGATGCTAAATTGATATAAATGGACAAATATATTTAAACAATATAACGTAATCTCTATCACCATTCACCTAAAAACAAAACCCTCCAAATCCGCCAATAAATCCATCCAATAACAAAGCCATGGAGTTGTTAAACATACAATAATTCACTAAACAAAGTAGACAGACAAAGCACGCCTGCCCACGCCGAATACGACAACATTTGTCATCTAGAATTTCGCAAATCAAATTAAGTTATTGCCGAGAGAATGTTTGTGGGATTTAATAAGGACGTCCTGGTGTCCCTTCAAAGGAACAATGAAAACTTATGTCTTATGAGAATGGGCTAAGTACTGGGACATGGTTCAATAACTGCCCACTGTATGGGGCACACATTTTCGTGATTACTTATTCCCACCGGGATGCCCTGTCACCCTATTGGCTTCCCCTACGCAAGGTAAATTGCGTAACACTACACAAGAATGATGAAAGTAAAAATTTACTTGACAGGGCAGTGTTTTGTTTAGCAAATTGATATTAATGTTAGAATTTAATACTTAATTCTATGGATTTGATCGTCGAGGTATATTAAAATGATTTTAACACAGGTCAAATTGCAAAACTGATAATTTAAACAGTTAACTTTTGGTAAATGGTTATTATATCCCGTTGCAGTGAAATGGCACGTGTTGGTAATGCAGCCAAAAATATTTAAACGGTACTTAAATTTTAACGATCATATCGTTCGAATCGTTTACCATGCCAATGCTTAAATATTTCCTTGCTACTGGTAAAAAATAATTGAACAATTATATTTTATATTTTTTAATTATAAAATTAAAAAAAAAATAAAGTTACGTTATTTTGATCGAATTACATAATTGATTACAAAATTTAATCACATCATACTTTGAAACAAGCAATAAACTTCAATCAATTTCTGACACATAATTTTCAACATTCTCTACAATAAAGTATACTCCACACCATCAGTACAAGCATAAAAGAACATTTAGATCGTATCAGTCTGGAGTAAGGATATCCTAATCCGCCCACGATATTGCCAGTCAAGCCACCGCGAGGTCAACTCGATCCTTTGTTGTCTCGTTGAATAAAGCGAGCAGCAAGCCGCTGGAGATGACCTGATGAACATCATTACAACACGTTACGACTTATATTTGCATTTGAAACGCGTTAAGCTCATTGCTTGACTGTAGACTGATGGGGTCAAGATGCCAATGAGAAATGATGCAGTTTTTATTGATCGTTTTAATCTGTGTAAAATAAATTAAATCAATTCTAGGCATATGATTCTGACTTGTTAAGATCTTATCCAGCCGTGACTAATCAATCCCGAGAGTAGTAAGCTGTCAATATTATCTTAATGTTACAACTATTCAATCTTTTTCTATTTGTATTTATTATCTTCTATAGCTCACGTGAAAAAAATACAATATTGATAGCCCTCAATAATAATATAATTATTGTCAATGACTTTAAACAATATTGACCAACAATCCTTCAGTTTTAACTGACGCTGCATAACTTCTTTACCATCGTTCCTTTTATATACATAAAAGCCGCAAGTAGACGTAAACAAACAAAATTTTCTGCATATTTTTCCTCTGGGAAGTAATATTTTATCGCACATGAATGGGTCCTAGTTAGAAGTCAGCGCTCCACCCGATCCGATAAACACAAATTACGTAAACATTAGTTATTGTTATTCCAATGACATGCGCATTTTCTCATTTGATTTGATCGTGTGAATTGCATATAAATTGCTGCATTTTGTGATATTAAGCGTTGAGAGTTATTATCGTTGTATATAGATATAAAGCTGGATATTTCTATAAATTGTTCATTGCTAACGTGGTTTAAAGCATCATTACTATAACATTCAGCATAATTATATATTTCCGAATTCTTAATTATTCTTATTCGCAATTGCTTTTGTTAGAGATGGATTTACACTCTTTAGACATGTGACGTGGTATTCACGAGTTTTAACTTAATATATTCTACTATAAACACAACTAGATACTCGCATAGTAATCTAATGCAAATATTTATCTAATACACCCACGCACCACTATGATCTATTGTCGCTGCGACGTGTTAACTGTGTATGAATTGACAGATGAGTTGATAACATCAAGGAGTCGTAACATGCAAATGACACGAGGTTAAGCATAATAACATGCTATGTACTTACACGAACACGTTTCCTAGATAACGATCTAGGGCCTTACAAAACATTTGGAAGTTATTATGGTCAATATTATTTTTTTGATCGTTAAATTATTTTATGTAAATAAGTTACCAAAACAGTAATTAATTAAAACACACACACATCACGCCTTTGGCGCCTAAGTGGTAGTCAGAGATGCTACCAGAATACCCACTTTTCGCCATGTGCGTTCCGTCCCATTAAATGATAGGGGGGAGCTTATCGCCATCGGGTACAAACTCAAACCCCGTATAGTGAGTACAAAAACCTAATATCACTGCCTGGCCTGGGCTTCGAACCCGAAACCTCGCAGGGGTATCACACCACTCACGCAATATCACTACACCAATGAAGCAGTCAGTAGTCAAAACACTGGTTACAATAAATTAAGTAATTGTATGATAATCAACATTTTCCCATTTCATGCCAACAACAAATACTAAAATAAATTTGTGCACAAATATCACTTCAATAACACAAATAATTCTACTTTGAAAGCTTTGTTAACAAAGTGTGAAACGGAACGGTTCATGAAACTGGTTAATGGGATTGAACAAAGCTAACAATAATAGCGCGTGTTTCAACAGACAATTGACGTGCTTGATTTTGAGTCGTTTTTTTCTAGCAAAGTGAGACGTTGTGTCGAAGTACAATGAAGTTGAGATATAACCTCGACGAATTACACATTGATCTTTCTTCAAATATACTGATACACGAATTAATATCTTCATTTGTATCAAAATCAACTGCATCGCTTTACAAATTAATTTAACTTGTAATTAACTCCATTCCGCGGTTAAGTATGAGCGCCTCGTGACGTCACACTTCAACTTAAAGAGACATCGACAAAGAAAAAAGTAATTCAGTAGGTCGACGTGTATGGAACAAAGGCACTCTTCTCAGAAATATTAACAAAAGCTTCCACTGGCGATAAGCTTAGACGCGCTTTATCTCACGTGGCTACTGTTACAGAGCTTTAAATGATTTTTAATGGCAGTAACTTGAACGACGGAATGACGTTATGCAGTCGGTCGTAAAATAAACAAACATGGTTACCTGTTGCCGGACTTGAGATTTGTAGACGATACTTAATGTGAGTAATATATGGTTATCTTAATAAATTATATCTTATATATTTACGAAATCCATGTTATAATAGCATAATCTGGAACATATAATATAGATTAAATAGAATCTTTAATTTTATGGCATTATGACACGTACAGAATCACAAACATCTAAGTATACATTATTGCTATCTTTTGTATCTAATACTGCTTCTGCGCACGCATAGCCTTCACCCTCAGGCAACATGCACGTGTCACCAATCAGTTCGTATTTGACCACGTGTTTAAGACAATTAAATCTAATGCGTCCGATAACAGGTTCCGGCACCTGTCAGTTCTGGGAAACACAAATTACGACGCAAGGTGCGTGACCTCTACAAGGTCCACCTGCGACACTGGTAAGTCGACTGACAAACATACACCTGTTCTGACGTGTGGAAGAGGTTTGGAGGTTAGTTCAAAGATTAAAAGTTACAGTGTTCTATATTGTACCTATTTAAATGCGAAGTGTTGTTTTTTGTCTAATGAGTCTGAGAAAACTTTTCTGTGGCAGACGGTAGAAAAACAGGTAGTAGGTCATATTAAGAAATCAACTGCTTAACTAACTTTTTAAAAATGAGAAATGGGGAAACATTTTTTGGGACTTCGAAAATCGCACGTCGCGTTTCTTTACAACCATGGTATTACCACGTCGGGCATTTAATTTAGAAGTTGAAACTACTTTCAAAAAGTAAATAGCTGCAAGTACAGGTTAGAAACATTTTACATATCCAAAGCCTGCAAAGGAAACCACGTGTGTATTATGTAGGAGACAAATAAATGTTTATGAGGTACGCTTATTTAGAATGAAACAATTACAATTGACGCAACTAATTCTTGCCCAACACAAGTTCTTGTCGTTTCTGGGAATCGCAAATCAGTACGGAAGGTGCGTGAACTTTATCAAGGCCCTTTTTTACATGCCACAGTCAATTGTATAAGGTTCAAAATATTAACGTCCTGTACGCGTTGGTTCTTTGAATAAAACAAAAAAAATTCGAGGAACTTATTACATTTTTTCGAAGTCGACAATCACCTTTATAGTTGTAATAGGAACAATTCGGTATTCGGTGTGGTGGTAGTTAATCCACGTCGGTGTAAAACTGTAGATATTATGGACCTATTAAATATTTATCAGGTTCGATGTTAGATTAAAAAAACATTATTTGCCTAGCATTCGAATTTGTGCGCGATTAATCGATTGCCCCCATCGCCTTCGCATAAGTGGACGGAAAAAGATCAATAAACATTGACGATAGATTTTGTTATGCTTAATGTTACACTTGATTTATATCCAGATTTATAATTACATCAATAGTATGCAAAATGGTTATTAAAATTTGTGTTTTAGGGGCGTATGGGTAAATCCAAAACTGGAGCGGATGTGACAATCTGATTACAATTAATTGGTGAGTTGCGGGAAATCCTTAATAACGGATGAATAATCAATTATAAAAAAACAAGTCCAAAGGAAACATCGCATAAAAACTAACTGTTTAGAATTTTAACGACCGCACTATCAATAAAAATATTTGTTTTTGTTTAACTTTGGTAAAACGCAATGCTGAGGAAAACTATCACCAAAATAGTTGTTGGATATATAGTATTTAAAAATTGATAGTCAACTACAAAATACATTATTGCTAGGGTTATAAATAGAGATATAAAAAGGAATAGTCAAATTATCAAAAACTCATTATACCCAAAATTCAACAATGTTACCTCTAATATTTTTATGTATCACTGGTAATTGTGACCACTTAACACAAAGGCACTCAAATCTCCGCACTATTTTACACAAACTTAATCATTCCTGTATCCAAAGTAATGCATCCCAAGATAAAGCTGAAATACGCCTCGATTCCCGCGAACGGCGAGAGGAACGAGGGAGAGAGGACGGGAGGTCGATGCAATTAACTCGCCCGATTTTACAGATACATCCGTAATGAGAATCTGATGTAATTTGTATTGAACTCGGAGTTTATTTCGTAGAAATCAATTGGTACGGGTTTGTAGTTAGGAATGGGATATACTGCAGAGTAATAACGCCCTTAGAATTTATAAACAGAGCAGACTTTATTAACTATTAGCTTAGTTTTACGCTACATCGCATGTATCACATTAACACCATTTTTTTTGTTCTCATTATTTTCCATCGCTATGGAAACTACAATGACATTTTCTACATCAGCCAACTAAATTGATATAATACACATAAAACCTTCAACATTTGTTTGGGGTAAAAACTAGTAAATGTTTATGAAATATAATGCGATTACCGAATACATTTTTTGATGATGAATTATTTTTCCCTGTTCCTGCAACATTTTTTGTTGATGCTCCACTTCTATTGATTATAGCGTAATGTTATATAGCCTATAACTTTCTATAAAATAGACTATCCAACACTAAAACAAAGTTTCAATTCGGACCAGTAGTTTCTGAAGTTAGCACTTTCAAACAAAATCTTAAGCTTTATATAATAATATAGATATAATTAAGTATTGTTAATAGACAGATTAGTCCCTCCAGACACTCGCCGTTCCATACCGTGATTTATATGCCACTGTTGATCCTGATTCATGGCTTGCAAGAGTGGTGGTAGTAGGAGGGCTAAGGTAGGGCAAGTCTATGTAATTACAATCATCAACTAAAGTAGAAAACTATAATTAGAAGATTATCATTAATCACGGTGCGGGAATCGAATTTATTAGCTTTCGATAAACAGCAGAAAACATATCTACTGTATCACGCTGGCTGTGTCGACTGCCCTTGTAATACAAAATAAATGTACCCATATCAACCCAGTTCCCTCCTTGCATTAAACATTTATAGGGTCGAACGCTATTCGCCAAGAATCAAGTTCGCAAAAGATGGTCCAAAGTGGTACAATTATACAAATTGAATAAAACATAGTGCGCACACTTTCCGAGTTCAAGTGTGGCGGTAAGTGGAACATTGGAAGCCGTTTCTTGAATACATACAGCTAGAAACTGAAACTGAACACTTGTTAGTTTTGGGAGTGCGCTTACTAATATAATTAATATGGAAGTGAGTTCGACACATTTCTATTACTAGATTATTAAATAATTGAAATGTCCGTAAATAGAATAATAGATCTTGACGAAACTTCCGCAGCGTGATACAGACAAACAACATTTTCAGAGAGCTCTAAATAGATAAAATGCAATGCCACTGTACAGATGAGGTTAAATTACATAGCAAAAAGGTAATTTAAAGTGAGCAAAGTATATTCAAAGGGCACTGACAGCAGAGCCGACTGAGTTTGCGACCGGATCCCTTTAAAACAAACTGAGCTAGACGCTCGGAAGCCCTAGCCGCCTCTTGTGACACCCTCCTAATAAAAACAAGGGGCTGAGGGAAAGGGAAAGGGCTGCAGTTGATTTAAAAGTTGTTCGCCTTAGGGCATCATTTATAACTGTTAAAACTTTATACAAATCTGTCAATAACGAGACACTTTTTCGAAGGGTTTTAGTAAAACTGAATGCTTGCTACGTATTTCAACCCTAAGTTTCTATTTCATAAACTTACCCTCCTGTTATGAACATACTCCAGATGACTATTTTCCAGCATAGGCCGGGAAACAATCAAGTATTTAACTTTAGGTAAAGATCTCCGTTGCCAATAAACACACACTATCTTAGAAGAATTCTGATGCGCTGGCAGTTTAGGAGGAATGAAATAGATACTAAGAAAGAAAGGGAGATGTTTGGGTCTTATAAAAACTGACTCGTCATACCACACGCTATTAGAGGGAAGCGACTAAGTATCGAATGGCGTAATGGCGATCCAGCATCCCCACAACACCGCTTACATTGCTATGAACTGATTGTGATCACATAAAAAAAAACACAACAGCTACATCACACGTGGATTTTCTGTGAAACGGCGATACCTAAATAAATCGACCCTTCCATACATACTTAACTATACACAACCTTGAATTTAAAAGTGTAGCAGCCAACAGTGACTAGTCTATCATTATCGATATTGTCAAAAGCGTGAACTTTTGTTATTCCATTAGCGCGATGTGACATTGTGTCAACGACACCGTTTCAAGTACTTAGGCATTGTTCGTTTAACGTGGGTAAATATGGATTTCGCATCGGGTATTAATTTTGCATCACTCGTTTATATATTGTGTCGTCGCGAAATCTATCAATTAATTTTGAACATAATTTGATGAACTTTAGAAATCAGGTTAGTTTGGCAACTTGTATTAAGCGCTTAATGAAGTGTTACTGCTGATAAAGCCGGTGAAATTGAAGAATTATAAATCTATGCTAAGATATAAAGCTGAAGAGTTAGTTTGTTTGAACGCACGATATTTTTTCATTAATAGGAAGCTACATTACTCCTGAGTGCTATAGGTTACTATTAATCCCGAGAAAATATTTATCTCCGCAAAACTTTTCACGCGGGTGAAGCCGCAGACAAAAGCTGGTTTTAGATATAACTTCTAAGAAACCTTGCTAATCAAGCTTCATTAACTTTAGAAAGGGAATTCATAATATTTACAACCAATAGCCAAAAACATGGACCGTGTCTTTTGGACTCACACTTGTAAAACTTGAATAAAGTATTATAGTTTGACACATGTAATTGTGTTTATGTCAGTGTAACTTTTATCCAATAAAGTCTACAGTTTAAAAGAGTCAGAGTGCCAATTTCTCCAGCATCATACTGCTTTGAAGGCGCAAAAATCTGGCCTTTTATATTTTTCCTTATACGCCCACAAACTGTCCGCATAAGCTGCCAGGGTTTGCATACCATCCTGCCTACTATCAGCTATAAAACAAATATTTACTCGACAGTACACGTGTACCGTTGCGGTATCGTGGGCGATGGCTGTACATTATCTAGTTGCAACATCATCTAATGTACGAGTGATTTGCGTGCGACGTCCCGATTAGACCAATGAGTGTCGCATATCTACGCGTTACACGCCGTATTACAGACCGGCATTTACAGCCGATGTTATTATGGCGACTTGATGAATTTTGTCTTTAGTGGTTATTTTTTTGTTTTAGATAAATATTAGCCTAGAAATGAAACATTTTCAAAGATTCAATTGAAACATACGTCGTAAAAACTCTGTACCTGCCAGTTGTGACAAAAAATGGTTCAAACCTTCCGAGGATTAGTACAGACTCCGGACAAATAAAAAACTGAATACGTGCTTTGTCTTCTTTCCTTGTTGCAATTACAGATGTTCTAATCGAAGGACAGCTTTCATAGCCTTATAACTAAGAGTCAAAAATCCTCTAATTACCTATATGGCTACCAAAACTGTCCTTCGATAAGAACGCCCGTAATTGCATAGACAGATTTGCCCCCGCGGACGGAGACCCCGAGTAAATACACTTTTAACGTTATTTGTATAAGTAATACATGCACCCGCACAAATACCAACAAACACTGATGTAATTAAGCTATAATTCAACGAACAAACATCAACTATTTCCACAATAATCACTCAATATAATTAATTAACGTCGGTGTCACTCGAGACAGGCGCATCCATTGTGTTCCACGATAATAGCATGTGCCCAATGTGAGACACGTGCAATCTAACAGGTATATTATTAACTACGGTTATGTTTGGGCGACACGGCATGACGTCATATATCGTCACGCCTTTAACAAGAGTGGACAGGCCACGGACGCAATGGTGCGCCTGATCGTGAATTTTGTCACACGACCAGCAATGGCATACAAAAATAACAGCTCCTTGACAAGAAAAAAATCACGAATTTTCCGTCAAGTTACTCCAAGTTGATTGTAAGATCTGAATACATGCGGTGAATATAGGACACTAGTGCGTTCGTAGTCTTGTAAGGCAATTAATAGCTAAAATAATGGCGTGAGTAGTACACATCGGTGGCATCGCGTGATATGCCACTAGCTCACTACCACTTGACGATAATATTACATAAAAGAGTCCAATATACAAAGTACGTATAAAATACAAAAACGAATACAATATATAAAAAGTCTTTAATGTAAAAAAATATAATTACATTCATTTTTGTTGAAAACTATAAAGCAATATCCAGTTATCGATAACAAATAATCTTTGAAAAAGATATCCAACAAACAATTACTGTAAATAACCATAGATAATGAGCAAATTTGAATTTAGAATTCGCATGTTCCAAAATCAAATTTAAATATTATTTGGAAACAAGTTAAAAGGCCATTCGTTTTATAGAAACTCTGATAGGAAGCGAAATTATATACATTTTAGTTAAAGGAAATGTTTAAGTAACCACACAGGTGTTTATCCACTTTATTGCTTGCAGTTAAGGTACAAATTGAACTGAATGGTAACTGGTGTCATGCGTAACAACAGTAGATAAATAATGAATAAAAAGCCGAGTGTAAAGAAAATTACGTAGATATGCGAGCTTAAGTTTCAATATCACAAAGCAGCTTGTGTCGCGTGTTTTAGAATAATAAAGCTTACTTATTTATAATAGCACCAAAATTAATGTTTGTTCATAATGAAAACTGGATAAATATGTATTAAACAGATACTTTGTAAATTTATCGTTCGCTTTAACGGTGAAGGAAAACATCGTGAGGAAGCCTGCACATCTGAGAAGTTCTCTATAGGAATTTCGAAAGTGTGTGAAGTCTACCAATCCGCACTAGGCCAGCGTGGTGGACTAAGGCCTAATCCCTCTCAGTAGTAGAGGAGGCCCGTGCTCAGCAGTGGGCAAGTATATAATACAGAGCTGATATTATTATTATTTTTATTAAACAGATGGACCGACGAGCTGCGAAAGGTTGGTCGTTAGTCGTAGGAGTCGAATCGAGTTCAGTAGCGCGTTTCCAAAGGGTCAAGACTCGTAGTAGATTTTTATAGGTTAATGACGATCTCAATCGACACCTGTGAATATTTTTAGATGAGTAGTAAAAAAACTTGTTGGCAGATAATATCGGTTCCATTTCGTATTGGCTCGAGAGTATGATCGCCAATAGATTTTAAAATAGGTACTTTTAAGTGGAGAGGTGAGGGAGCGTGGTCAGCTGTAGTCGTTACGCCGTTTCGCAAAATAATTAAAATACTTGCTATTAAAATGATGCTTAATTATGAGTCGCCTGTTTCACGTATTTATTTCTGTTTTTTTATAATAATATGAGTTTAAAATAATAATTTCGAGTCATTTTCATATATTACATACAATTTTATGCTTTCTGATTACATTTTCGAAATTCGTTTCGGTTTTGGTCACACGAAACGCAAAGATTGTTGTATATACTTTACCGCTATTCAACATGTCACTTTCATTATCTTGGATATGTTGTCTTTGAATAAAACGGCCCGTCATTAGATATTGTGTGTATATGACGAAGAATGGGTAAAGGTATAGGAAATTTTTCCACAGACCAAGTTAAACAATAGACAACTAGTTTTATACTACATACATGTGGATATCTTATGAAATGATTACTGTAACTATATTACACGTAGACACCACATTGGACGCAAAAGTTACTAACTAAAAAGCCACCTTCAAGTCAACTTAACCGTCGAGTGCCTGTTGATAAAAGTTAAGACACGTTCACAAGATTTATTTTCCAAAATTAAATTTACCGAAATATTGTGAACGCAATAGTTTATAAAAGTTAGATTTAATTCGAACTTTTTATTTCGTCTTTCAGGTGACTAACATTATTAACCTATAAGTCGTATAACTAGCGTGGCCAGACGTCCCGTATTTACCGGTTTCCTGTATTTTAAGCACATATTTAAATGTCCCGGCGCGGCGGGACGGACTCTGTCCCGTTCCGATCGATATACAATTGACAAGTACTCACGCACGCAACTTTTGCATTTTCGCATACATATCAATACGATCCGGTTTTTAATAAATGTATTAAAAAGACAGTTGATACCTGTTTTTAATTACAATTACAAATATGTTAAAACGAATAAAAATATGTTAAAACTGTCTCGATTCTCGAAAAAATATAAAAAAAAATCTCAAAATAATTTAGTTTCTTATTTGTCTCAGGTAAAAAACTGAAGTCCTATATTTTGCCCATTAAGGCATTTGTCCCTTATAGGCTGAAAATCTGGCAACACTACGTATAACCTACCGGCACCCGGCAACCGGTCGCAGTTACCGATGTTACCCAACAGGATGTACCATACCTTGGCGGCCATTATCGTTGCGGAAGCGGCGGGAGTCGCCGGGAATTATGTGCCACGCGACGATGCGCACGAGTTCACAGTGGTCAGGGCGACCGAATCGCGCAAACATTGTCCAGGTGCTTTACTAACAAAACACCAGAGGTTTATTCTCTATGGCAATGTAAATTCGTAACACGGCCGTGTTACGTTATCTTCGTGAAATTAGCTTGTAATGATATTCTGTATGCCAATATGTATTAAATTAAACGCGACACGGTGCGTTACGAGCTTTTAACGCACTGTTAAAATAACGTGTCTTACAGAGAATAAGGCGCCAGTAGTGTAAACTAATATAATCGCGAAGACAATCGTAATATCACATCATTCACAAAGGTCAATATTTTCGTAACTTAACTGCATTGTCATCGTCATCATTATAATCAGTCCGTAATTCAATCTTCAACTATAATGGTCCTCAGTTTCATAAATGATTTATTTAATAATGTCCATTCGACTGATCAGTAGTTTTTAGAGCATAGACTGTAAAGTATCTTCGGTTATGTGGTCTATAGTTATCTATGATTGCTGTGACACTTATGTACATACATTTGAAATTGGTAGAAATATTCTTAAGGTCAGTGTATGTATAGCAAATACAATAGCGTGACGAAGCGAAAACAGCCAGTCACCAATCGAGAAATCCTCAATAACTAATAACTACACCGACAAAAATCTATATACCAAAGAAACCAATCAACTAAGAATAACGGACGACTACTTCACTGTCAATATATTCAGCAACACAGCACGCTCATCAAAATGTCTAATGAATAGTTAACGCCGGCATTAAGATTGCAAGCACAACACGCTGACACTCTCAGACACGTTCATACATACAAATTCAATTATATCTGTATATGCTCTTCACTGAAGAAAGGCAGTCTTAATCACCTAACGAGCTGCAATGATGGTAATTGTACGCGTCTAATAAATTCTATTGATTCATACTGCAATGGACTTCGCGCGAGCTTTAATTACATCGCTCTCTGCGTTTGTTTATGGGTTCCGTATTAATTCATTACCGTAATTATAATTACATTTTCACCTTTTTATGAGACTAATTAAATTGTAAATTAATGTGTTGACTACTGATAATATATGTCTGTCTAATTGTAATAATCTGGTAAATTAATTTCTGGTCTTATAATAAAGCAGTCTTACAGTTTTAGATTGTTATTTAAAAAACAATATCAAAATACTTGGTGATACAAACATTATAGATTACCAAATGCAGTGACTAAATCTCTATATTTCACCTAACCGCGACTCCGTGTACAAGCAAAACATAAAAAATTCTATCCATTCGTCGTTAAAACTTTCGTAGCTTTAAGCCCTATCTCTTAGAACTCTACTAAGTGTAGTGCCTTCACACACACCGCTCAAACCAGACGGTTCATGTCAATGTGTACTTCCGGCGCATCGCTTGAGCTGAAACTGGCCGACCGACTCCACCGCGGCCACTGCAAAAAAGCCAAATTAAATCTGGCAACACACTTAAAAAGTCAAAGCGAGACAGCGATATTATCCTTTACGAGATCACGGTTAGTTAAAGCGAGACAAACTGATTTAACCGAGCCCTCTTGATTTAAAGAGAGACGGAATTATCCGGGTTCCTTTGGGAAAAAACGCGACGCTAGGCGGCTTTCGAAACGTCGGGAGCGGGTAAGGTCGTTGCCATGTAAACAGAAAAAAATAAAGATCTTTTGTAAAAGATTAAACGACGTACACGAGGAACGCGTTTTTCGGTAAAGCGGAGACTTTGCGAGCTCTCTTTAAAATCTTTTAAATCTAAACACTCCTTTAATGGTAAAGGTTACTCGAGTTGTTTATCTTTCTCGTCAGTAAAAACGACGAAAAGTTGTTGTGAAATTATATTTGACAATAAAATGTGATTCGTTCATTTCGCTCCGTCTGTATTTTACGAAGTCCCTAATGCAGTTTGGTGTCCCTTGACAAGGGCTAAAGTCGTTTGCGAGGGTTCCAGACCGTCGGAACGCCGGCTCCCTGTGCGCCCGGATTATTACAATGTATTCGAAAAGTACTTGCGGTAATTCATAAGTATTAACAGATAGTGACTATTAATACCGCGTTAATCCTTTATATACATATTTATATTGGCTTTTGACATCATCAATTAATTAATGTCAGTTTAAAGTATAAATGCAATTCTAGATAATAACATTGCGATGTGTTCAGACACTGGAAGTATCCAAATAAAAACTAAACCCGAACCCTCTCTTTAGGGACTTGTGTATAAAATTTTAATTAGACAAACGATAATAAACTTCTAGCCAATTTCAAGAAAATAAAATACTTTTACTTTAGTTAATGCTACCATAACTGTAAGAAATAAATTCACAATAAAAACATGTCTTCACATAACGGTACAATTTACGTCACTCTATATTTTAATTCGCATCAGATGTTCTAACTTAAAATGAAGAAGGTTTATTTTATCGCAAAATTACATTTGGAGTCCTAATATTAATGCGTACTGAAATATAGGTCAACCATTATCCAATAAATCTGATACTATGCACAAAATAAAACCAACATTTTCAATTAAAGACAAGCTGTATCCTAACACATCGATTGGGACTTCGTATTCACAACCTAGACGCCATAAATCTCGAAAGAGCCGAATAAATTACAATTGTGAGATAAATGTATCTGCAGCGAATCCCGGAAACGGTCCTGACCTTTAGAATCCTGTTAATTATTCCGCAAGCCATTCCGAGTTCAACGGTAGTGTTGTTACTATTATATTATCCTTATTGACATCTGTCAATGCCATTTTGCATATAGTAGAAAGATTTTGACTAAAATTCTACGATTATAATTTGTGTCATTAGATCTAGTGCAACAATACCATCTTCTTGTCATTGTCTATCCCATATAAATTATATTCCATCGTTTATTCAATTACCTTTCTCATATCAATAAGTCCATTTAATTGGTATACCTCAAAATTTTGTTTGAACTCTTTACATTCAGCTAAACATTTCCAAGGCCAAGCATCAACAAGTTATCAACAACCATTACTACGATTCTCACACCTCGTTGGTACCAAAACATCCGCATATCTTCACGCGCGCTCGCTCGTGTGTCCCATGGCAGACTGGCAACCAGCACGTGACCACTGCGCACTATTTATAACAACGTAACAGCGAGGACGCGGCCGGCCGCGATGTGCGAAAATAGATGTATGGTGATGCATGTTGTATCGGTGGATGAGATATCGATAAATGATAACTTAAAATCTGATATTAAAAATATTTAAGTCAAGAGAACGAAGTCAAAGAACTTAATTATGATATTTTCTATATTCACGGTGAAATTACAAGAAATCTAATAAAAACTTCGTCTTCGTTTAAATTGAATTCCTTTTTAAACACAATATTCCACTTATAGTAAAATCAATTCTTAGAAAAACGTAATAACATAACAAGAGGGTCTAATAACATAAAATGATATCGTCGAAAACGGCACAATACACAAGATATTCGAGTATCCGGCAACAATAGGAAGCTTTTCTGTGGAAAATTATTAGCGACCGGCCATCCTAAGCCGGCCCAATTTATTTATATAAACCCGTGGAATCATTCAATATCTATTCATGAGGCCTTTTGATGCTAAACATATAAACAAGAGTGGTTTCAATGTTATATCAACTTGTGGGAAAATACAAATAGTCAGAGAAAAGGTGTACAATTTACTTAATAATTTTATACATTGATACTTTATAGACATGTATGTCCTTAGTTATTTACTTGCTCAAACAAAATGTTCAAGTTATTAATTAAAATATAAGAAAATTGGTAGTAGACAACGGCGACGGGAGTCCCTGACAGCGATAGATAGTTACCCTTTATTGAAATATATTATAGATTGCATTCATACGTTGTTTTATTAATATTGCCAAATCATGGCATTTCATTGTTGTTGATGTATTCAGCAGGCGAATAGATCAACGGTCTATTTTATTCTGACCTGTATCCAACATTTGACTTAATTGATATTTGGTAATAAGTAATAAAAAAATTGTAGGAAACATATTGAATCAAAATTTATATTTGTCACACCTCGCATTACAATAATTTAAAAATTAAAACCACTGGAAAACCCGTAAATTGTCTTATTAATGTCATCGTTCTTAAAATGACGTGTAAAATCATAAAAAAAAGGTAAATTTGGTTTTATAACGGTTTATCTTTAAAGGTGCGATAAATATTAATAATCATATTTATTCTATCGATATGTTAAACTATCGATACTTGCACATCACTGCATCTAAAATTACAATCAGTCGAGGCAGAAAGCTCGCGGCGAACGTACCGCTCCGTCGATTGAGAATATTAGTTTTTCTTTAATTAATACGCTAGTTTCATAAAATCGAAGCTATTTCTACGTTCTTTGTGGTAAATCCATTATTTATAATTAATTCGTTGCAGTTTATCTGCAATTTATGTTGTAAAATGTTTTAGTCATGAACATAAATTAATTACTTCATACCTTTTGGAAATATGAGATATTTTAAAAGCACTATCCCGAGCAACGTCAGGTGGCCACAACCACAAACTCAATTTTGAAATTAAACTTATTTCATGTGCGTACTCCTAAGGGTCTGTTCACACGATGTTTTATTACAAAAATAATTTAAATTTCAGGTGAACATTTCTCTACCTTCTTCCCCCACCCTCCCCTCTCCAAATCCTTCTTAACCTTCCTTCTGATCTTCCCTGTGCCCCACAACTCCCACCATTGTTCTATCTGAGCAAAGTATATCAAATAGTGGACCTCGCCCAGAAACCCTAGTCAAACACCAACACAACAAAAAGCATTTTTCACCTTTAAAACTCTATTTATACCTACCATCTACCAGTTTGGTACGTTACAAACCCTAAACTACAAGAAGCCGGAGCCTAGACCTTGGCTAGTGCAGGCTGCAGTTGAAATCCTACCATATCCAAACACTACTAGTCCAGTGTATCGGTTCCTAACATTTGGCACTAACTACTCGGCCCCGTCGATACTGTTTATATTACACCCGTTAATATGTTTGTTAGCATTGGCATGCCAGTTCCGGGGTTCTTCGTGACGTCACTGGCAGATTTTATTTTCATCGCTTCTGTTATCCGATGTTTCTTACTGATGGGGATAGTAGTATAGATATTATTAATACAATCGATAGATTCAAGGTAGCTGAATTACCAAGTAACTCGGAAAATCTCGATAATGTTATGTACAAAGTACGTAAGTAGGAACTGTGGCATCAGTCCCGGATCTTTAATTTTTTCGTGGCGTGGCAACATTTGAAAAATGCCGTCCCCACCTACCTATATTTTTACCTTAGTCATTATCATCATCATCATCATTTTGCGCCCAGCAGGAAATAATTTTAGTATTGAATGTACTGTATGTCTCAGTAGTCAAAGTTGCGTTAATGATGCATTATGTATTCGTCTGCCAAATTTGAATTTGCCGCTTGGGGCATGGGCCCCGGCTAGCCCCCCTAAGATCCCGGGCTGTGTGGCATCATGTGTATCGCAGTGTGGACTATTCTCCCTGATGACCAAGTGATCAGATTATGGGTTCTAATACACAATCAAATTACTTTAATGACTCTGTTCCATTCACTCCAGTCTCATGGAATTATTTTCAAAATCTGCTCGTTCATTATCGCGAGAAATAAAAAACAAAAAGCGATCGTACGTTTGTACGTAATTAATCATTGTGTTGCGGCTATCGTGTTTACACTGTCCATTACGAGAAGCGGAAAATGAATTACTGCGTATAAAAACAGGAAAAAATCATTGCAAATAAAGAGAGATAACCGCACAGCTGTTACGGACGCTTCCACATTGTATCCTTATTAAGGATTATCTTATCTATTTTGTGCATAAACAACTAAACGACGAAGTAAGCAAATCCCTCGCTTGATTGTAAGCGCCTTGAATCATAAACGACTTCCAACTTCGAAAAACAAACTACTACATGCCCCTACGCAACTGAACACAGTAATACATGCCTAAACTAACTCAGCTTTAAATTAAGAATTTTAAAATACTAATTGTACCTCGCGGCTTCGCCTGCGTGAAAAGTGCGTAAAACATTGGACAACGCAACCGCAATTTATTAAAAAAAATCCTACGGGAGTAAATAACCGGAATAAAAGTAGTTTATGTGTTAATCTACGATAGTCTATCCATGTGCTAAATTTCATCCAAATCCGTTCAGTTGTTACTGTGTTTACTTCTTACCAACAAACAAACATGTTCACAAACTTTCACATTTATACTACTAACATATGATTGCATGCTTCTACACAATTAGGACTACGCGATAATATATTCTCTGACTAATATTTATACATACGCAAAATAAACTAATTAAAAATAAATAATTCACTCAAATAAATAAATAATATTTAATAGTTCTCCGAGTATCGTCCTGTAATCAGTGACGCGTGTCGGATTAACCTTAATTCGTATTAATAAACTTTACCGTAAGTAACCAATGTTTGTGGTCGGTACCAGACGTGCGCGCGTTCCACTCGATAACATGCAATTACCTGAAACAAACACATAGAACTTTAATGTTTCATTCAAAATCCGTTATAAAATTGACTGTAGTTTTGATCCTTACGGCAGTTTATATAAGAGCTTTATTAAAGACTTATTTACAGCATTGTGTTGTTTTGTCTGTGTAGTTTACAATATGACATACAATCTTTCAGTAGTCAGAATATTGTTACCTATATTTATTATAAACTAGCACACCCGACAGACATTGTCCTGTCATAGCTAATATACCCAGATCTGTTAGCTCACGTAAGTTCACAGTAGACATTTTGCCAGAGTTTACAGTTAACCATGGTTTTTTCTATGGTGACCATATAGATAAACGTAGACATTCAACATTAACTTTATTTTTCGTTTAGTTTCTGCCCAAAACCATTTTGGGAACTAAAGTGATATTTCAAAATTCACATTCATCAAACGCGCGAAGTGTGCAACGCGAGAAGTTAAGTTTTTTGACAAATTCCAATTTTCAGTGCAATTTTCTTAATTTTTCTTTTCGTGACAAACTTCTACAAAGTATAAGAAAACTAAAAAAGAAAATAAATGAAATCGCTTAAGTCGATCTCAAGTTATTACGTGACCAAGTGAAATAGGAATGTATTTGTATATTAACAGATACTTAAAAGACGAAGATGCATACTATCAAAACATATAAGCAAAATAATTTTTTCTCCGTGCGTGATCTCAGACATCTGCAAATTAAAGCAGAATAATATCTCGGATAGTGTAATGCATAAACAACAGGAGAACACAAATCTTGGCTATTATTCTTCTCCAGAGGGTAACATTTTTGCATATTAAGCATCGAAACGTTCACGTCTAAAGTTTTCGTTCTCAGACGGGAAACTAATTCATTACATCAACTGAGGCATTATAAAAAGCATACTAACACGTCACGAACAAACGTCGCTAGACGTTTTTGTTACAATTTATATTGAAGTTAACACTTCGAGTTACGCGTAGTCGTTTTCTTTTTGCATATTATAATTAGTTCGTTTGCTGGCATACGTATGTAAGCGCCCGCATAGCGACCACGGTACATAAGGTGCCTGTATAGAAAGTTCTTATATATTCATGTTTGCATTCATATAATATAATTTCAAGTAGTATAATTTCAATTATAGGCATAGGTTTAAGGAAGACAATCTAGTCTTAATTTAATTTAGTGCTTAAGTATTCTTTATAATGGTTGTGGTTCAGAGCTATGCGTTTTGTTAAATAATAATCCTTATAAATTTAGTCACGCAACGAAAGTCAGATAAAATATATCTAGACATTTGCACTCGGCCAGATGACGCGCCCTTGGATAATCCTAACCCAATAGACTACAATGGTGATAACGAACAAACAAAAACAACTACACGGCAACATGAAACGTAAGCGCGAAACAATGGTTTCTCATTATTTCATCGTAAACATCTTGCTAATTGTTCCAATCGAGCTGAGAATTGTATACGAGAGTGTATTGGAGAGGAAAAAAAATTCGAATTAGTCGCAGTAAAAAAAACTAGTAAATTGTTCAGCCATACAATAGTTCGAAATAGTTAATAGTCTAGACGAGCTACGGATGTGATCACATTGTGTGGAAACCGCTGGGGAATATGCGCTCAGATCCATGCTCGTTTCACATCGGATTGCGTTAATAATTTGCGAATCAATGTACTTTGTAGCAGTTCCTGGTAAGACTATTTGATGTTAATTTAATATGCAAAACTTGTATAGACAGATGTTAGTAAATTGTTAAAGAACATTTAGGTATTAAGGCGTAAATGAAGAAAATCGACAAATTTCGGAGCGAATACATAAGAATATTGGAAGTTATCGTTAAATTTCGCTACGTTAAACGTACCAATAATTTTAATTAATTTCGAATTAGCGAATAATCTGAAAAAATCTTGTATATGGAACAATCATTTACACAATAAGGTAGTTTCATATGTTTGTGTATTTTTTTACGTTATTTTATGTAAATAAAAAATACGAAATATAAATCTTCTGTGAAATCAATATCAAAATTGGTTGAAAAATAAAGCAGTAATTCATATTTAAAATATTCTTGTAAGCAAAAGTGTGGACGTGGTGGGGTTATCGCACTTTCTCTTTCTCGCGCAAACAGTGCAGCGTTTTGGCTAGTGACACTCGGTGACGTCATAGTTTGCTATTACTGTTATTTACCAGCCATCGCTTCCATAAATTTCCAAGCTTTATAACTTATTTATTGTTGTGTCGATTTTGAGAATCCTTCCGTTAGATTTAGGAACACATACATTTATGAAAAACGTATTTTTTTTTCTAAGAATTTGTCAACCACCTTACGCAAATCAAACTTCCAGCAATCAATCACCACATCATTCAAATTCAACCAGCAACAAATTACAAATAATTATCCGAGTGAAACGAGCGTTATCTCCCAATGTGATCCGTTTAATTGTCGCATTAATCTTTTTCCTCTGCGATCAGGATCGATAACGCGAGAGCAGGACGACGCTTTACGAACCAGTTAATGGTGTTGCGTCCCGTTAAACCTATCAAGGCATTGCCGTCATGGCCATCGAGAATTAAACGAGAATGAGACTCATTCCAACGTTTCGCGAAATTAAGTTTCAATTTCAGCGTCTGGTGACTTTGTAGGCTTAGATTTGTCATGAAATTGGTTTTCAACTTATATCGATGTGACGTACAATGCGAGTAACACTAATAGAAGAAAGAATAATACATTTGCTATCGACCATAAAGCAAGTCACAGTAAAAAAAAAAACCTTTACAGGTCATTCACCTCTATAACATACACTCATCCTCAAGTTTACACAAATGCAATTAACAAATAAAATTATTTCAATTAACTGTATGTAGCGCATGAGACAATGTCCTGCGTCGTGTTCGGACGCTGAACCCCATATCGATGCGTGCCAACCGCCAACGGTTGCTGGTCTGCGGTCGACAAAATAATTACGACTGTTTCGCACGTGATGACACGTCCGCGTGCGGTCGCAGTACAAGGTTCAGTTTAATGATCGCGTAAATTGATTTGTGATATAAGAGTTTTGTAATGTACACCGTGGGGTTTCAACATCTGCACTTTCTTTATTCGGCTTGTATTTAATGTTTTGCGATGTATATTGTAAATCAAACTTTTTAACTCAGTGGACAATTTTTTGTTAATAGATACCTATACTATTGATAACAGTTAAAGTCTTATTACATAATTGTTTATTATTCCAAATAAAACTAAATAAAAATTTGTAAATATTTAGTTTCTGCATTCATGCCCTTGAAGCCAGTATTTTGTTAGCGAAAAACATTCCCCGTGGTTAGTTAAAAATTCTAACAACTGCATTAATAAATTAAAAAGTTTAACTATGCAATTTTCTGTTCTTTGCACTAAATGGCATTACTTACGCTAAAGTCCAGACGATTTTAAAGACTCGTGGAATAAGTTTTAAATTTATTTGTATTATGCATGACGTAAGATAGAAGTGCCACTACATAATTAAATAGTAAAACAGTTTTAAGTGCTCATTATTAAAGTTTATTCTATATTAAAACCATGCACAAACGATCACGTCCTAACTGAATGTACGAGAAGACATTACAATTTTTATTGTGCTAAGATTTTAAAACAACGTATCATAATGTCTTCTTATAATTCATTTCATGCCTTGTGTCTTGTGCCAGAATTTTCGTATAATTAATTGTTGAGATTATCTACAACTACCGACTAACGGATAGTGTGAAATTAAAATGTACAGATACCTTACAGCAAAATTCTAGGAAAATTTTAAGTTAATAGAAGTTTAAAATTTTTATAGTCACTCTGGCTGCCATCATACGATATGCTGCATACTATCAAGATTAATAGTGAGATAAAAATACCGTGTACAAAATAAATGCATAATATTATTAATATAGCATTATATCACAATCTTTTTTAACATTACATATTCAACAAAGTTAGAGGCATACATAACATATAATAATACTAAAAAGGTTGTAATACCCTTTGTCAATACACATTAAACACTTCATAAAAGTCAATGATAAGAAAAAATCTAATCAATTTACACTCGCATTCAATTGAATAGCAATTAAACACGCGAGACAAAAACAGACGGGTATTGTCCGAGTCTAGACGGAGTCGCGCCATGGTTGGCAACTGGCAGGTATGGCTGGCAACACATACTGGCAAATGGCAAGTACTGGCAACCCGGCTGGCGGCTGAGCGCAGGCCGGTGACCTCGCGCGGCGACCTTACACTTGAGCGCTGTAATTTTGCATCACGTTTACGATCTATCTATACGTATGTAATACCTGGAAGTAACGCTCGTAAATATTGATTGCCGTGTTTTTTGTGTTAACATTAGATTATTTTTTATTTAGTGATGGATGAAATATTATTCCCGGAACGACCGCCAGATATTTTGTAATTTGATAATTGGCAAAAGATTTAGAAATTTTATCAATAAATACCTTGCATTTTTAGATTTCTAATATCAATGTAAAAAATTCTGAATTGTACTCTAAAATTTTATTTTAGAAGTAATTCGGAGGCACGTAGTGATTTTACATTCATATATTCGCTTACAAAAATCGTATTCGCTCGCGCACCGTTTCACTACTTCTATTCGCATTCTCAAATTAAATTAATTCACATTACCCAAACATTAATTCGGTAGTCACAGATGTGCATCTAAGAATAATTATTGTTGAAAATGCGAGTTAATTTATACGATATATCGAATAGGAAAGTGTTGTGACGTGCGTTTGTTGCTCCAACTGAAATAGCCGCGCGGATTTATGACCAAGTTCAAATAGACACCGTGTGATACTCTCCAGTGATAGATATTTATAACCCGGAAAAATAATATTTTAAACACGTATTTACACGTTTTTTCTGATGGTACACATTTTATGACTAAAACGACTTTAATATATAAATATCAATATAGACAATATAATTTCATTAGATCGTTATGAATAGAAATCTCTCTTGTTTCAAAATTGTCAGACGATTATGCACATTATTTCAATGACGTTAAAGTCCATATTTTCAACTGAAGGTTTATGAAACATTGTCCTTTACCAACCGACTGCTTCATCACATGACGACTTGAAACATATCAGTCATATGATAACCTTGATTACGACGGTGATTACATGCACGCAACCGTCAAATAGTTTTACGTCACTGGTTGCTAGTCGCTACCGTCTAGCGAGTTACCGCGTCTATTTCCATCACAATGTACGGTAAAAACATCATTCTAAAAGATACAATATTCGCGGTTCAGTTCGTATGAATATATTCTTGAATAGAAATAATCAAATCAAACTAAAATGCAGCTTATGTTATTAAACTTAAGATTTCTTTTAGTCAAACAGTCCTAAACACTTATAAACTTTGTCTCATTCTGATGACTGCATTTTAACAATCTATCGAACTACAAGAGAAGCGACGTTTCCGCTATTAATCTTTACATTAAATTGAAATTATTTTTCAATATTTGATTTTAGTGTTTTGTAGATGATGAAGCGAATAAAAACTACAGTTTCCAATTTCAAATGAAATTGTAATTGTCCGCTATTTAGAAAAAAAGGAATATTTAAAATGGTGTTACAACAAAGACTGTCAATGACTAAAAAAAACAGAAAATTGAAACGCCTGGTAGGTGGTAACTAAAAACTAAATGTTGTTTAAGTCGACGTGAAACAACAAAAATACATTATGATATAAAATACTTAAAACCTAACCAATAAAATTCAACAATTGAAACTTAAAAAGTAAAAACAATTCGAAATCTTTTACGACACGATTTTACCAAAACTAACAATTTAAACGAAATTGCACTTTCTAACATTACTAAAATAATTTACAATAAAATTATTGTGGATGGGAGCCGCTTTCGTTCGGTATCGGGCCGCAACAATGACTAATTAACCCACATAATTGCGCGTTCGGAACTAATGTTACACTTACGTATATTATTATATTTACTCGACATTTCGCGTCTCGTTTTCATTTTTGTACCCAATGTCTAGTTCATTGTCGCAATTTAAATATTGTTGTGATGTTTACAGACAATTATGTTGTGAATCTACTTTGTACTCCAAATTGTATACAGTAGATAGTCTATACGTCATTATTGTCAACATTATATAAGTTGAACCAGATTGTATTATTGTACCTATCAGTTTAAGCATTTATATATGTCTAGATTAAAAAAGCTCATTAATTATAATTCCACCAGTATTTACTTCATCACGCAAAAGCCACGAGCAAAAATACTTTATAAAAACTATCTATTATAGTTCTTATTATCACGCGTTACTGTAAAGAGAACAATGAACATCATAATGAAGGTAATATCTTTTATACTTTCCGCATGTTTTGTTACTTAACTTTTATATTACATTGCGGTCTAGACTACACGAACAAGGTGCAAGATTTTATAAAGATGTAATGTTACCATTAAATAAATTTTCTAATTTCATATTCCCGTTAAATATAGAATTTTAAGACTTCATTCTGAGATGGTGAAAAAAAGTATTTGACTGTCAAAATTCATCATAATCGCTTCGCCATCATACTATACTTGAACATTATTATACACAAGTATAATATTATACGTTTTAAACTATACGCGGCATATTCCACAACTATCGTACACCACTCAAATCAACAAACAATATCACGACGAAGTATTCGAAATCACATCCGTAACTATTACCTATAAAATCCATCAAAAAATTGCCAAACCGACCGACCCTCTAAACTGCACTCAACGCGAGCAAATTCACAACTGACACACTTCCGCACATAGAAAAAAAAACAACAAACAGTTAAACTCGGAATTTTGACGTGTGGGCGCAATATAAACTAGCAGGTCACTCGTACCACTAGCGAGTACAATAAACTACGGTGCAACGAACTCGTACCATTATGGTAATGCTGAGCTGACAATTACGATGGACTAATGAGCTCGGTGATTTTCCTATACTCTTTTCATTTCAACGTCAAGATAAATCATAATGGCCGTGTTACTCGGACAAATAGATCAGTTTGCGGCAATTTGAGAAGTGTAATGTATGACTGGTTTCTTTTCGGTAATGGTGCCGCGAAAATTGAGCACTGGCTTTTACTAAAAACAATAGCTTCAGGATACTTAAAAAATCAAAATGACACGTGAAAGAAAAGGTTTTGTAAAACCATAGCTGTAGAGTGTATAATAGGGTACCGGACTCATTTTCGTTCCTTACTATTATCAAATATTTACATAATATAAATTATAACACAGAAGGAATTATTAAAATCCGGTAAAAAATCAACAAGTTATAAGTCTTTGAATTTCGGTGGAAGGGATAATTAACAAGAAACAGAAAAGAGACGAAATACCCACATGTGACGTCATCGGTAATTACGACGCGTGCGAAAGAAAGAGATGAAGCGATATCCCCAAATCGCGCGCACTTCTGCACATAACAATATTTTAAATATGAATTACTCGCTCATTTTTTAAACAATCTTTATGCAGTTTTCGCAGTAGTGCTTCTTTTTCGTATTATTAACCATTACATATAGAATAATGTACAAAATCAAGCATAGGCCGGTCCCCTATTCAATGCATCACCATACTTCGATCGTCATGAAGAGCTAATTGAAAAATATTGTGCATTATTGGACAGACTGTGAAATCTTTTTGTAACACGATTTCTTTAGGAGTGGATCTTTCAGAGAGTGTTAACGTCAGACGATAGGCTAATCGTAAAAATTAAACCAAATTATTTTTGCACCTTGAAAACTTTTGTTACGTGGACCTTACTTTAGAAAGGTAAAAGAGCAGTTACAAGATTAGACTGTAAACTATGCACTTCCTAATCTTTTAATAAACATTATTACAACATCGATTACTTGGGGAATGCTGTCACCCTGCCATTTACTTAAGCTGCTTTACGAGAAGTGACAACCGCAAGATGCAGAGCTAACCTGTTTTAACTTTGCCAGGGCATACTATATTGCCTATCATATTCAATAATTGATGATATGGTGATGTCTTAGATACAGTATTTAATTAAGGTTATTGGCATGATCTAACAAGGATATGTCATGTTTTAAAAAATACTTGAAGTTTGCATTTATTTTTATATTTCTAATTAAGGTGAATTTTTTTTGCTAGACGGTAGAACTTCCTATTTCTCTACTAAGTGTAAAAATAAATTTACCGATAGCCAATGTGACTTGTAAAAGTAAATTTTGGACTTCGTTTGGTGCTTTACAAAGTGTGCCAAGTCCATTTTATAAAGTAAATCTTCAGAGATGCTTGTAGTAACTTCATACACTACCAATAGAAATTAGAATTCCCATCTTTCCCATTTTTTATTCGACCGAACTGTCCATTCGATTCGTTCACATTGACACATCGAAATATTTCGTCTGCAAGCGTCGCTCGTGTGCCAGAAGCTTAATTGTTTGATTACAATATGGTAGGTTACATTGTTTAGACAGTTTTATTGCTATTGTTTGTGTGCTTGCAGTCTGTCGGTGCAATGTTTAAACATGCGCGCAGATTAAAGGTAAATATTTCTCTACTTTTTCGTTCTTTTGCGCGTTATATTTCTTGAAATCCCATTTCTTAATTTAAAATATAAAAGTAATTACATGTGTACCCGATTACTCTACAACAATTATAATCACCATGTTTTGAGCCGCCAATCGAAATTCAATACTAATGACGTACAATATAAACAAAATATATAAATCGGTGAAAAGAAAAAACGATTTCATGGAAACCAAACCCCTAATCAAACAGTGCGAATACAGAAATTATATTCTAGTGATTTTTAAAGAAAGTGAAAATAAATGCGCACGCCTTAAATACAATTCAGTTCTTTAATACATCCAAGGCCGAATCAAGGCGCAGACATGCAAACTTTATAATCAAATCGTCGGTTGCCTGAAAAAATATATTAGCGGAACAAACCGATACTCCACCGCGATGGTGCAATGTAAACAATTGATTTGCTCACAAAATCTAGTGAAAGATGTAACGTCCCGCCCACTATATGCATATACTATTTGAGAAATCTTGCCGATGCTGCAATATGACATGAATTTGGGTAAACAAATTCATTTACTGATGTAAATATGAAAAAAGTGCATGTTTCTGCAAAAGACGATCACGTGAAAGACTAGGTTGAATAATAAATATATATTTCGGCAACTTCAATACTGAATTCAGAACATTGATTCATTAATAGGGCTAGTAGACTTTCAAATAAATCTACAGAATAATTGTGATAAGATAATCAGTTTAAGAAGAACGATTACAATTAATGTAATTTGTCATATAAAAAAGGAAGCAAACAGAATTCATTGGACAAAATAGTTTCCGTTCCAAATTCAAATATCGTGTTGATGATACAAGACATTTGGTATGGAATTCAACAGATCCAAGGCGGGATTGTCAAACGTTGAAAAACTAACGACATTGTCACGTTCGGAATACAAAAATGCGGGGCATAAAGGAGGGAATTTGTAATACGAACACTCGAGAAACATCAACGGCTCCTCGTGTGACGTCACGGTTTATAGATTCGACATACGCTAAATATTCGAATGCTTTTGTCATTCGGAATGTGATAAAATAGATGTGATAGACAGTGAACATTCTTTATCTTTGATTTCAATGCGAAAATATCTTCGGAATTGCATAATAATGCCATAAAATTTATCAAGTAATTCAGTTGAATTGTAACGGAATGTTTTTAAGCTCATATTAAGGAGCTTACAAAAAATATTTAAACATAAATAAACTAACCCCTATTTTCGAACATTCATAACCTCTGTCCGAAAAGGCACATACAAAAATTTACAAGTTTTTGTGCGGATATCGAAAAATTTGCCTGTTCACAAACACGTACATCAAAAAAATTTGCTTTTGTTGCTTGTCCATCAACTGTATCCTCAATAGTTAATGGAAAAATCAAATAAAAAGTCACTGCAGCTAAACCTAACTAGGTCTCATCGATTCTATTTCCAATAACAAATGAAATCGCCCAGCTGGCAAACTATAGTTTCTCTGTTTGACGTAAGATTGAGTACTTACAGTTGCTTTCTCTTTTACATCTCGCGAAGTGAGTAATCATCTGTCACACATGTGTCCTTAACGGGGAAACTTTTAGCACTTTGAGTGGACGGAAAGTATTAGAGACTTGGCTACTGAGTTGAGTAATAAAGGTAATAATGTCTAGATGGCAAGTTCCTTGTAGAGGAATACGTCTAAGTTAGGAACAGTGCGCACAGTATTGTATTCTCATTACGATAAGCAGTAGTAACAAAGAGCTTTGACTTACAAATCAAAGCACAGCACGTACTGTATATTGCTACTTAGCGATTCTTGATATTCCATCCGAAGAACTCGTGTTTCAAAATCTATTCACAGTGAAAAAAATTAAGTGCACAGAGACAAAACATCGTGTACTCTATTTCGATATATATAATATATATGTGTAGATATACAACGCGTTGGAATACAAGCCGTGACAGTCATTCCATTTACATCAGTTCAATAACATGCGTTCCTCGTTTACCATCGTAAAAACATATAGCAGCGCGTTTTATCGCATCAATTACGCTGAACCAGTGACCGTAGTGGCACATGTTGGTGTTACGTCACTCGTCAGTGTCATCGGGCCGTGTGAACGATCTGCGCTACGGGAAGAGATGACGGGAACAGATAAGGTTGGGAGAAATCTATAAAAGCTTTACTAAATCTGTATCCTCGAGAAATGGGAGCCTGAAACATTTCCATTTTACTTCTATTAATGTATCCATTACTATTTAATAAATTCGCCTATGGATATGATATAATTCTGGTGGTATAATGTCTCTATTTTATAATAAGTACGTATAATATAACTCGATCTAAAACTCGATGTCTCTACCCAACTTATTTAACGATATCTTTTTACACATTAGCTTAATAAATATACCAGCCCTATAATTTGCTATCCTACTGCTGAAAGTGGGCCTTGCCTACTTCTGACAGGGTTACGATACGTCAAAATAGTAAAACCCTTCACATAAGTGGCAACCCTATCTGAAACTGTGTCATGTGACGTCACCGTGCACGCACCGTTACACGCCCACTGTACATTGTAGTTTTTCAGCGTACGCAACACCCGTCTGCGTAACGGTGGTGTCGCCGGATTTTTTTGGATGGGCATGCGGTTCGATTGACGGCGATAAGCGTGGATTTTGGCGACGTTTTTTGAATGTATATAGCCTTTTTTTGTCTACAATTTACGGTTGCTGGTGAGTTGAATGCGTAATATGTGTTTTATGCGCAAATGTATTATTCTTGACCACTATGTCTTTGTTGTAGCCGAATAGACAAAATTTACTAATGTTGTTCTACATAGATGGATAAAAATGTATATAATGGCTAGTCTTTGAAAAAGAGCGCAAATGCATAATTTGCTTTTAACCCAAACCGCGTTACAACTTACTTAGTAATCAGTTCTCAACTGGTACATTCCACAGATATCAACAGATATTCAATCATGTAAGAATACAAAAAATATTCTGTCGAAAATCAGTACGTAATGTATTAGATACAGAAGAACTAACGAAGATATTAGATTGCTCGCGGCTTCGCCTGCGTGAAAATGTTTTCCCGGACAAAAACTTATTTTCCCGAAAGAACGTAGCCTATAGCACTCAGAAGTAACGTAGCGTCCTATTAGAAAACAGAATCTATTGAGTAGTTCCTGAGATAAGCGCATACAAACAAACACTTCAACGTTATATTAGTATAGATACACAAACAGAGTATTGCATATAAAACAGTTTCAAACTAACAAGTACCCGAAACTCTACCCGCGGTCACTCTGACCCATTCCCAGTTCAATCGGTACACAGTAGCCCAAACTAACTAACCGACGCGAGCGGTAAGCGATTACAGATACGAGAGCAATTGTGATGACAACTGCTAACGGGGCCTCACGAGTTTTTGTCACCGGCCACTCATTACGCGAACTGGCTCATATTCATTGCATGTTTCACCGTTATTCGTGTATTTTCTAAAATAAAAACTAACAAGCCCGAACGGATTCGGATAACACGACTTTCTGATTTTGTTTGTGATAACACGCTGTTTTGGTGAATAAACTGGATTATGAAAACGTTATAAATGTGCAATGTACAGTGGTTTAACAGGACTATCAGTTACAAAGTTCTATTTCATGTTTATCATGACAATCTTGACCGGTAGTATTTATACAAATAATCAGTCTATTGGATTATTAACAAAAATGTTTTTTAAATGAATACCAATAAAGTCCAAATGAAAAGTAAATCAATTGAATAATTATTACATAACCTAAATAACTCAATAAATAACCTACACCAAAAAGCGATATATTATAACACAATATGCAGGTCGCGATAAATCTTCCATGTGATTTTCCTCAAACATCAAGTCAAAGTGTTATCATGCATAAATTGATAAAATCGTAACAGTCGCTAGTGCATTGTAGTTACAATGTCTGTTTGTACAGTGATACTGAGATATTGTTCTAAATTAGGTCACTTAAAAACACTGTTGCACCGCGTTAGTTTAACAGAGTAGATTAAGTTCGCTCACTGAAAACCGCATGTACAATGTTGCTATTATCATTTACAGCAAAAGTTTACGATATAATTATACCGGTGAGCAGGTTCGTACATTGTTGGTAAATAAACACACATAGACAAGCACATATCGAATTTTGATCTATTAACCCATCCTAATATTATAGGTAAATATGAAAGTGATAAGCTATACTTTTACGGATCAAAAAATTTTGATACAGTGGAACGTTAAACCACAAGAAAGGATGTACTTTTTTCACGTATTCCAACAAGCGAAACCTTAACCAAAGCTAATTTTAAATCTTTTTGAGACACTTCCCAACCATCAACATACATACCTACTTACTTTCAAGAAATGCTTCACCAAGCGACTATACTACACTGTATAACAGTATAACCTAACCACAAATCACAATCTGCACACGTCCACATGTTTACAAAACATTTCGGCGGACTGTACGTGTGTACATATTATGTCTTTGTTCACTCCAAACTGATAAACAAGTATGCCGGTTGCCGACCCCGTAATCTCAGCTGATTAGGGTGTCAACAAACGTTTCCTAGGTGATCTAGGTCGATTACGTATGATGTACTAGAAATGGGCTACTGCGACTCGAAGTCGTTCAATTATTATCTCGTTATGTGTTCGAATTAATTGTCAAAAGACGCATATTTGATACGGTTATATCAATCAAAAACTGATAACACTGTTTTGATGTTTGAATAATAACGCTTTGAATGTAGAATCAAATTGAAATATACATTTTTACAGCCATAACCGGCGACTTCTTCAGTATGCAAAATTGACCAAGAAAAAAATCCCACTAAACAGCAACTTTCGTGGTTGCTGCGTGTAGGAAAAACAATCAAGATAACTTAGACATGTGAAATACCAAGTAGTAACAATACTAATACTACAAAACAGAACTGTTTTAGAGCTGAATCGATTACATACTTATATTCTATATTAACCTAAAATCAAACACACAGTTTCTGACACACTATTCTAACCACTAAACACCATAAGGCAATTGACGGGATACAATAAATGTGAAAGTTACTCGAAGACCATACATCACAGTTTCCGGAAATGTGATGATGATTGAACGCTGACGATTGACGTACCAACTTTCTATTTCAACAGCAGTAACGCTAATATGCAGTTAACTTAACGAGACTAGATATAAAAACAAAGGAAATTGTGAAAAGTTTTTTGCTTTGCGATTAATTAATTAAAAACTGATGTTTTTAATTATTTTGTCGACTGTCGCTAGACGCAACCTTTGTTGGTTGACATAATATTTGGACACAGTATCTACCATCAAATTAGGTGTTACTACAACAAGCACATTAAAAATATCATCCCCAGTAATATAACTATTGGTATCATACAGCACCATAGAAATGTATACGTATCGTTTGTTTTCTATATTGTAAGGTTGGGTGTTATGATGTGAAATGATACGCTCTGACTGCTGAATAGTAACTCCACTTTAATAGAATAAACAATGATATTTATAATCATGGATACAATATACCAATTAATTCACATATACTATACCTTATATTACACTACTATACTACTGGTGGTAGGTCTCTCATATATAAGATTCCGCCTGGGTAGGTACTACCGCAATTTCTATTTTTGCCGCCAACCAGCAGTCTGCAAGCAATGTTGTGTTCCGGTTTGAAGGACATTGTAGCCAGTGCAGCTACTTTACATAATAAGGCATATCTCATGCCTCAGGATGGCGAGCGCAGTGGAATACCAAACAATACTTTGTAATTAAAGGTGGTTGTTCTATTATTTATGGGCGGTCGTATTGCTTACGATCAGGCGAACATCAAGCTCGTCTCATCATTCAAAGCAATTTAAAAAAACTACAATATATTACCTCTTAGTGAAAACAACATTGGTTTTTGTCTTTTTTTTCAATTATTCATATTAGTACTCTATTTATTTCCCATTGCCACCTACATGTGACCAGAACATAAACCGCTCCGGTCCACCTCAAACATTATATACAACTACGTTAAAAATACGCTACCCGTCGACGTTAGCGACTGTAGTAAACATTTAATGGACGCGTAGGATAGAATTATTATTTTAATAACGTTGAGCAATGGCTCTGGAAGGGAACGTGGGCGCAATGTCTTAGGAAGAGGTGCTCGGATGGATACGCCAGACGAAACAATAATAAATCGTGTAATATCTCTGAATTTTCATGTAAAATTAATGAAATTGTATACATCTCTAAAAATACACATCATAAACGTTTTATTTGGCACGATCCGAAAGTTGTGGCCGTTTTGACAATAAAACAATATAGAAATATTCGTATCAAGAAAACTCATTTCATATGGACTATTTGTGATCACGGTGCCATATCGGAAGCATCTTGAGGAGCATTTTGTCTTGACATATTCAATTACTAAACTTCACTACCTACACCTAAACAGGCCATATTTTTAAATCCTACTCAAGAGGTTTTCAAAAAGGTCAACTTTAAATAAAATTAGGTCAATGATGCCCACCAAAAGGGACCATAATAATGACACATGATTTCCTGAACACGTAACAGGAGCAACTGGCGACGGATTGCTCAACAGTGAGCAGCACCCACGGCACGGTAATACGGTAATCGCTAATCGTCTTCGGAGGAAGTTGCACCAACCTTGCGCCGGCGCACGATCGCGTTTGTTTTGCAACAGTCCCGTTCAGATAACCATCGGATAGGTCAAGTGTCTGGACGCTTCCTGGAATGGGTTTAAGTAATTTAGATAAGGGCGACGCTTTTGAGACAGGAAATGATGATAACGTAGCGTGGTAGCTTTATTTTTATATCGTAATATAATTGTGTAGGCACTTTTGTTCTAAAGACATATTATTTATTTTTTTTTTATTTTTTTTTTAATCTTTATTTAAAGAGCTTGGTAGTCGTGAAAATGTATGTTTATTGGAATACTGAAATGATTCTGTTGAGACAATGTAGAACCATTTACCAACGTGGAATATGAAAGACGGCGAAGAAATTTTGCGTCGTATCGTAACTATTCAAACTATCAAAATTTGTTACAGCAATATTAATGAACTTTTAATAACTTTGACTTTTTCAAAGTCTTAAACATAAAATACATAATATCTTCTATAAAAGTCGACTATGTGTATATATTTACTATTGTAGGTGAGGACGTTCATTTGCCATCAGGTGATCTTGAAGCCCTTTTTCTGGCTTCGACAACATGGGTCAGTGAACATAGGCCTCCTAGTTCTCAGACTGACCTTCTACTATAAAAAAATATCTCTGCACAATTATAAATTCATAAAAGCCACTCCACCAGAAACAGACATCTTAAATCACGTATCTAATTTAAATTTTATCACCTTCAGTAAAAAACAAGACGGCACATCAGTCCAATCGATAAAATAAATTGTGTTTAAAATAAAAACGGTCGTAAATAATTTTACTGTTGTTAAGATGCATTCGAGACGAATGCCCGGCGGTCTCCCGCGTGGTACAGTTATAAAAATAAACACAACATATTGTAATGATTCATTGATATATAAAATATCATGTAAACAAAGCGCCTTGTCTTAATTTTCCTTGGGGTTATTGACTTAGGACCATTTAGTCGAGTATAGAATAAATCAAACATGTAATTTTATATTTTGGTAAACGTCGAGTAACTGTAGTTTTACAATCAATTAAATGTTGTAAACAGTAAATATATTTTTACATGTTTAATATAATAAATATGTCGAAAGCAAATTTCTACTCGCAGAAAATCTGCACGCAGGTGCTTCTCAAACAACTATCGATTGTTTTCATACGAAACGAAACAAAGTTTCACATCAATGGAAATAATAAATACATCAAAGAAAATAACACTTTCTTCGACTAAAGGAAACGAGGCCCTTTCGTATACATGATTGCGGGTCACACAAATATTTGTCAGAGTTCATTCAATGAACTTTGGTAGATCTAAGTAATATGGAACGTCAAACTATCGTTCTTTGCAGACAGATACTATTTACTTTTATTTATTTCATCAACCAACATATTATTGTTATTTGAGTTTATGTATACACTAACTTTTATGCGCGATTTCGCTCGCGTGAAGAGATTTTCGGGGATAAAGTACTGCTATATATTTTCCCGGGATAAAAGTAGCCTATCTCCTTCCAAGGGTCCCAACTACTTTCATGAAAAATTTGAACGACGTAATAGTAGTTAGAGTTTTAATCATGTTCAGAGAAACATAGACGTGCGAGGTACTTTGTTACATAACTAGTAACGATATCTAAGTAAACAAAACTACCCTTTTCCCCATCCCTTTTGTAAATGTCGACGCATATACTATCAACCTTTTATGTACAGTTCATAGATGATAAAGATCGTTTATATCGCGAGACCAGTTACCGATAATTCTTTTAAAACTCAACATATACAATTGCAATTGCTTTAGATTCTCAAAAATCTGTTTCATCCACACAAACTATATCTCCATCCTTTTCACAACACCGGTCAAAAACATGGTAAAACAATACATGTATTTATGGTAATTAATGGTTAACAGTCAGTTTTCGCTTTCGCGGACGATGACACGCACCTAATGACTCAGTGCGACCACGATAATTGGGCTTGGTTAGGGCCCGGGCACACTACCAACAAGGCTTAAACTGAACTGTTTTGTCTATGTATGGCAAAAAAAGCTCAGTTAATAAAAAACACAAATTTATTTCAGAAACTAAAGGCTGACATATGCAGCATCACTAAATAGTATAAAATAAAGTCGCTTTCTCTGTCCCTATGTGTGCTTAAATCTTTAAAACTACGCAACGGATTTTGATGCCTTTTTTTTAATAGATAAATTGATTCAAGAGGAAGGTTTATATGTATAATAATAACATCCATTAAATAGTCAGCATTGCACCCGTGCGAAGCCGGGGCAGGTCGCTAGTAACTGATATTTTCTAGTATCCTTAAATTAAGCTGTGAGAGATATAAATCATCTGTTATACTAAACGCAATACCGTTATTAACTGGTAACGTTATAAAAATAACGGAAAACATTCGTTTATTGCCACCTATCTCAACATTAAAATGACACAATATTTAATTATAAATTTATTTACAATCAACAAATAACCGATCGACAGAAAATCGTTCGCGTACGTAGTTCGTTAACCGTACGTATACGTTTCTTGACCTCTGTACGACAAATTTAGCGCTTTTGTGTTAACGAACGACCCTGAAAACGCACTGGAGGCCGCTAAAATGATCCCGATTCGGTTTGAATTGCTTTAACGCTTATTTCGGAACTGCATAATTGATAATTAGCGTTTGTCGTGCGCTAAAATGTTTCCTTTGTTTTGCTTTTATACTTGATAATCACTCGATTACATACAGTGATAATTATGAATAGACTAGACGATAATAATATGTCATGGATTACGATTAGGTTGACTGTAAATTATCAGGTATAAAATAACGCCCTCATCTAATTTGTCTATTGCATCCGAACGGGCAGTAATTTAAACCTTCATTCTACCTCACAACGTCTATGGCTCCAATGGACTTCCAACTATGCTCACTGCTCAGTATATAACATCGACCGCAGTAGTTCGACTATATGAACAAATTTTATACATTTTATACATATTCATCAGTGTTAACGTATTTTTTGCTTGTCAATAAAAGCTGACCGACAGCCTGTAGTAAAACTAATTGCTGCCGCTATACCAAGTAAGGGCAGACGTTTAATATGTAGCTTAGAAATGATTGTAAACAAGATTGTTGGCATGTTTATAGCTGATAAACGGGTATATTGCGATTTATTTATAGTTATTAAAACTTCATGTTAGTTGAATGAAATTCTCAATCAGCGGAATGGATGTAAAATTAATCAAGTTTTATAAAATGATTGGCAATAACTCAACGATGAAAGTATGAGAATAGATTAAAAAGGAACACATATAACACAATATTTTGGATTTAGATATGTAGCAAAAAAAAGGATACATTTTAATCTATTACATCTCACATTCTATATACGATGCCTCTAATAAGCCTTTTATATTCATGCCTATACCCCAATTGATATACAAATGCTCTATATGCATTAAAACATCAATAAAATCAATACGTCTCGTAGGAATAGTCTAGTCCTTTACGTAACAGCCTAAAACAAACGTTATCTATATGTAAAATTACGTGACGAATTTTCGAACACATTTTTATAGTTCCCAAAGACGAGAATCTTTGAATAAGACATGTCCTTTTGAATATTTTACATACCACTTAGGGCAAGCGAGGAACCTGTTAAATAAAAATACGTGCCTAAAACTTTTTCACAGAAGACCTTCAAGGGAAAATTGGTAAAGTTCGGGAGCGTACGTAATTTCTTCGCGTTTTAGGTATGAGGCCATTGTGCGGAAAATTATAAATGTTTTGACCGTACAAAATGTATAGTCATGAAGCCTATTGGCTTACAACATGACAGTTGTATGTTGCGTACAAAATAAACTTTAATGATAACTATGTTTAGTTTATGCAATTATGTACCCATTGTTTGCTTATTTACATATTAGCCAGTTTGTATAATGACAATGGTTTCTTGATTCATATTTTAGAACGGTTAAGTTCGACAGAACAATAAATAAAATGAATGCATCCCAAAAATAAGCAATGAGCGACGAGTAGCGTTTCTTGTAGGCCAGGTATTAATGTATCACTAGAAAGCAATAGGCACTGTAATAATTACTTAATTTTACAAAGGTACATAATAAAATAATTATTCTTACCATGCCAAAATACTGGTATAAATAACATACTTTAATTTCTTTACAATTCCATCATAACTGGTCTTTATCAAAATAACAAGAGTAAGAAGCACCGCATATAACGGACCCAATAAACACTATAACAAGTCGCCATATCTGTAGTGCAAATCATCTGAAAGGCTAAGGAAACCGCTCATCCAGCCGGTCAGTTACATTAAACTTGTGTGTTTAACCTAAAAAACGTTTTAACATGTTAGCGCCATTTTAAACGTGGCGCGTTGACCCCGCCTCGGATATTGACATTATTTATTACGCACCGACCGTCGAATCTATTTCGCTACCAATCAGTATAAATACGTCCATCAATAATGATCCAGATGTGTTCAACAATCGTTCTATATCAATTCATTTCCTAAATGTAAATTGAAAAGTTTCGTGTTGAGAATTGAGATGGTCGATCGTCTGTTATTAAGCTATAGTACCAATACAAAAACCAGAAAATTTTACGTTATATCTACGATTAAGTAGGCAGTATATAACATTTTTTATATAATTGAACTCTTATAATTAAAGCGGGACATTTTAATAATTAAAATTTTAATTCATTCTCATCACCCACACCTACTCCCGCTTACAAACCTGGCTTATCCTGACTGATTCCCGCAGGTGACAGGAGATTCATTGATATATATTTATATGTCAATATTTATCATAACAAATAATAAAGTGTTATTATTTTATATGTATACAAGCTCCTTGTCTTGAACTTGCACAACCGGATGCGTGCGCGCAGTAATCGTCTCAATACATAACGGTTATGATTGTTAGCATGATCATAATTCTTCAACCATTCATATTATTAGCATGATTAATTGTTATAAAATACTAAATTAATGTAGAAAATGGTTAATTACAAATGTATGTTGTATTTTATGTTCTTCATGCATGAAGGTTGTGACGTGAAGTTGATTTATACAATAGGAAAAATAATAGACTAATATTATGATTACTGTCTAAACTTTTCAATAACGAAATATTTTTGGGTTTTATACCTTATTGTATAGCGAGAATCGTACACATAATCAAAATGGTATTCGCTCAAATTGATTTGCGACTATGGTATCCCTTATTCGACTGGGCCTATCTTTCTCAACACACTGAAACCACAACCAGTTGCAATTTAAGTAGACATAAACATTCAAACATGCACATTACCAAACCTCGGTAAAAACCCAGTTTTATCCAAAATCCCCACACGAGCCCGTTCAACCTGTCCCCACAATCCGAAACATCGTGATAAAAATGTTAACGTTGCACGTTACATTTTGCATTCGTCCCGAGCACGCGTACCGTTAGCTTTCGTTTTTCCCAGAACATTTTGTCTTAACGGCCGACGCAGCAATGTATAATTAACAACCAAGGATGTAGTTGTTTATCGCTTACAATTGTATCAGACATTATTAAAAATTACCGTTGCTTTATACAATTTGATGTTTGATTTCATTAAATATGGTTAGCTGGATGCTAGTTGTTAATATTATGAATCTGAGGAATATTTGCTAAATAATCAATGATTTTGAGGTGTATGGGATACGTAAATCTTCGTCATTTACTTGGGAAAAGTAATTTGTCTCAAAACGGATGTAATTCGCAGCTTTTTTTAACATAAACGACGCACTTTGAGCGGTTACATACCAATATCTTGTTTATTAACAGGAAACATACACTTTTATTTATCGTTTCAGCTCTCATTCTTTTTTTATGGTGAATCGTCCAGATAAGTATGTCCATAATCGGCAGTCCTTCGCCGCTGGCATCCAACGGTTTCCACGACCTTTACCAAGTCCTCTGTGCATTTAGAGGTCATCCTAGGCATTGTCGTAAGGTTTACGATCAAGGTTTTATGCTTTGGTACAGTGAGAGCTGTTTATCTCCGCATGTTATCAATTTAGAAATATAACGCGATGTTTATTGATGATGACTGCCTCGGTTAGGTGATTGTTACCGTGCCACTACAGTGTTAAGGGCACGGGTTCAATCCCCGGATCGGGCTAAGTGATACTAGGTTTTTCTACTCAGTATCAACCTGGAGTCTGGAATTTGTGGCCGATAGGCTTGTCCCCTATTGCCACCCAAGGGACGAAATACACACGGCAGAAAGCGGGTACAACAGCTGCGCCTCTGCCTACCCTTCCGGGAATAAAAGGCGTGTGTGTGTTTATTTATGTTCCTACAATACAGAGCCAATTGTCCTTCATGTTAAAGCAGCTGGTGAAATATTCCAATCAATTCCGATCACGTCTGCTCATATTTCAACAAAATTAGAAATAAACATAAAAAACATCGTTAAATTGTTCATTTCGTATGCACCATACATCAATTGCTACACGTTTCACAATAACTAAAATAAAATTTACGTGCACGAGAAAAAAAATAGCCCGCATTTCTATTGTTTCTTTGCACAAGAAGCGAACTTTTCGACAGCGCGGCACAAATTGTTTCATGCTTTTTATTCGTTTGACAGACTGCATTTGTAAGATTTCTTGCGGTGGGGAGCCGGTAATATTATTCCGTTCATCCTTAACGTCGGCTTGGCCGGTAACCTGTTTATGAACGTTTTTATTTCGATACTTCCAGATACGTATTAAGGAATGAAAAATATTCGCAAATGTTTTTTGCTTTTTGTTCGGCACTAAAAGTTAAAGAAGTCTTCAGTTAAAGTGTTAAGTATTACAACTAGACAGAGATCCGAGATGTCGCTATTTATCTTTCGTCTGAAAGTAGATTTCCAGTTAATTTAAAAGTTTAAAATTTATCTCAATCAAACTCTTCGCAATAAAATTCTGTTCAAAGGAAAAGTTCAAAAATCAATACACAAACTTTGATTAGCTTTAAAGCCACTTAAAACTTTAGTAATTTGATTTAGTTGAACCTTTTTTAGTTAAACTGCATTTAAAGGATCAAACCATATAGGAATATCACAGACCTATTTAACCCTGATACCAGTAGGTAGGTATCGACCCCAAAATTAATATACGGTTGACATTAAGAGCTCAATACATCATTACTATACAGGACTTGTCCTAGTGACACTAAACTGTCGAGAATTTGATTAGCGTGAATATTATATGCATTCAAACTTATCAATCAAAACTCGGGTCTTATTTTGTCGGTGTCATTACAGAGACAAATTATTTCAGTATACTATTGTACTTCAATTAATAATATTTATAACAGACGCTGTGTGAGTGAGACCACATTAGTATCAAGATTTTTTAATTGATTCAAAACGAAAAATAAATTGTTTTTGAATATATTAGATTTCATTTATGTAGTACTACCTTATACTTGAGACTTCACCTGGATGAAAGTCTGTTATTTATAAAACATACTCATTCTGAATTTCAAACGGTCTGCAATACAATATTATACAGATGTTTAAACATTTTCACAAACTTCAATTTTATAATATTAGTTTTGCAGGTCCATGCACACAATGTCTTACTTTAATGCACCCGAATACCACGACATTGGTTCATCTTATGGGAACCTCGCACTGGCCAGCACAAATAAACGCGAAGAATAAAAATAAATGCTACCCAACCAATTACAGTCCAAAGACAGTTGAACAAAAACTGCCTTTATATTCCAAGTTCCTGGATCCGCACCATTGTAACCTCGTAATACGATGTAATTAAATAAATCCGCATCGGTTTCCTGTACGAAAGTTGTTTGGCGATGATTTTTAACGCCTTTCGCGTATTAACGTTGCAGATAAGATAAATTTCGACTCCAATCCGACTTTATAACCGTATCGCGTATTACCACAAGTATACAAAGAACATATTATATTTGCAGTCGAATGTTTTTGAAGTTAGGCTTAGTGCCAGGACGTTTATCGGCACATTATTGCAGCTGTAAAGTGACATTATGCTTTTTTAAATTCGTAAGATTTTTGTTGAAAAGATTATGATACAATCTGTCAATAACCTCAATTACTGAAACGATTAACGTTTTCGAATTTATTATCGTAAATATAGACAATTAAACACACTGAACTAAATCTCAAAACGCCAATCATATTTGACGAAGATCATAGACCGACTCCACCCATTCAGTTGACACATTTTCTGTAACGTTTTAATTGTCGCGGGCAGTTTACGCGCCCGTTCTGACGTACTCTGACAAAGGCCGTCAGACAAAGCCGCGGCTCACAAACTCTGACACGCATTCATCCCGCAGGCCCACAATGGCCGTCCCGTTACGGTGACCATTGTTTTCCAGCGCGCCAAATTCGTCTACATGTGGGTGTCCGCGGTGTCATTTTTTATTCGCACGCTAAGCTATTATAATGACGAATTGATTGTGTCAATGTACACGAAATGGGGACAGTGAATTATTGCGAATGTGGGCGCGCTAATGATTCAGTGTACGGACCGAACGTCGGATGTGCAGAGACCGTTGTTTTGATTCGGCTCTTTAATTGCGTACTTCGTTTTATGCCGCTTTAAACTTGCCATAGGCCTTGGATCGTAAATAATTAATCGTTGTTTCGTAAACAATACTGTTTAAGTAAATATTTTAAAGGACAATGAATAATGGATGTGAGACACTGTAGAAACAAGATTCATAGTGTTTATTAAATGCTCTTAGGGCTATATCTATTTTAGGAATTAATCACAATTTAATACATTATTAAAATAAAACTGCAAACAAAAGGAAATAAAATATTAAGCCGAGTTAAATCTTATTTATTGCTATCGGAGTGAAGTCTCTCCAAATATACAATAAAACAACCATAAAGTATCATTTAAAAACTTTCCTAAAAACGATAATTGCAGCCTTCTGAAGATCTAAAGATACCGAGGCCATTGTCTTTGTCTCTATATAAAGCGCAGTTTCACGAAACAACGCAACCGCTGTTACCATTAATTCGTATTGTCCGATGAACAAGTTAGATGCATTATGAGATAAAACTGAATATAATTAAAGGTCAAGAGATTATGACCACAAACCGTAAACGTTAAAGCACATTTAAAATGTTCAGAAGCGCTCCTTTGAAAGGAAATAAAAACTATCTCGCGATTTTTTCAATGGACAGTGAATGCCTTTTACAAGCACAATGAGTAAGTGCTTAAAAGAGAATTTTAGTCACTTGCGACTTAAAAATTATGTAACAGATTTCGCTTTCGAGAACGAACATAAAAAGTATTTTTCAAGCTAATCAAATTGTTAATAGCTCATATTTCACATTTATTAGACAAAACATGAGTACAACTGACGTAACTTTAAACACCTCAACGCGTAATCGATTATCGGACGAAGCATCAAATCGATTACCAATAACTTTGAAGGAATCGTGTCACGATACATAATGAAATTTTATCGCGGTCGGTTATCGTCTGTATAGATATCGAATGCAAACATAGCTGTGCTTATTTCCTATTTGGTTTCGTATCCTAACCCACATAACGTTGTTTTATTGATACGATTAATCACTGAAACGTGCGCAATATCGGTATTAATGAAACGAATATGTGAAAGTATTAATTAATGCTGATGGTTTTAGCTGTTGTTGCGTATATTTTGAAACAATTTATTTCTGATTTATTCAGCAATTGTTTTTTAACCTGTTATCAAGATCTCGTTATTGTCTTTACGAAACCCTTCGAACAGATTTAACAATAATTACTTTATATCCGCTTATCCATCTATCAGTCTTGGATTCTGAAAGACTTTTTGTGCCAAGAATTTGCCGTCCCTGCCTACGCTACCATTTCATGGATGGACGTTCCAAGATACTCTAAGTCCAAAATAGTACAAAACATCCAAAACATTAAACATAACTATGCTGAAACTCGGAAGCACCAAACCGCTACAACATTCCGCGCAACAAAATCGGTCATAAATTCTTTAAAAACACTTCATTAATCATACGCAAACAAAGAGTTTCAGAGCACGTTTAATTACCTTAGAAGCTTGCAAGACGTAGAATTATTCACACAATTTCAGTGCAAACAAAATGATTCCATTTAAAATATGACAGCGAGTCGTGTTTGTATGACAGTGTTTCTAGTGTTATTCCGTTTCCTGGAGTTGTAACAGCAGAAGGCGGTGTACGAGTTGTAAATTATTAATTAGTTACGACACTGTGAGTGTGTGATCATATGATGCACACTGTCTTGCATTCGTCTTCAATATTTCGTACCCTTAATACAACTGCATGATGCGACTACTATTGCGGTAGTTTGATAGGAACAAGCCTGTTTGAAAATAGAATCAATAACTACCCAGCACAAGTCACCTTGCTATCGTTTTAAATCTAAACGCAATTTTTTGTTGCCTAATCTACACATCGACCCCTAAAACTTACCCCGTTCTACACCTATTAGTTACACACTAAACTAAGGTTGCCAAAATTTGTACCAGAAATAAACAGTATTTTAGAAAACAAGGTATATAAAATATTTTTTGTAACTTAAAAAAAACCTTGAATTGGGAACGTCTTCATTTTTTTAAGTAGTTTAATTATTTACAAAATTTTCATTAGCCTGTCCACAATTTAAATCGAAATAAAAAAAAGAAGGAGCTAATTTTTTATTAAATTAATAGTAAATAGCATCGATAGCCCACTTGGGAATGGAACAATATCGAGACGAAGGTCAACACATTCGAAACCCAAGGAGGACAACTGAATTTTCGACGATATGTGTATAATGATTATAATTATCTGCGACTACTGGCGACGACTAAAACAATATTTTGTACATTTTTTTTTAATAAAAAAATAAACAATATCAAAAAAGGGAAATAAGTATTTTTAACAGCTTGATTGGCAACCCTAACTAAATTTGACTAGAGTAATACACTATGAAACAATCAACATTGGATTTCCCGTTGCCCTATTACCATTCCAATTCCGGTAAAAGAAAAGTCGTGTTCCACGAAATAAATATGTTTGTTTTCCGAATTGCGGTCACAATAATAAAAGGGTTCAAATGTGTGCGAATAGTGACCTCAACGGTACATAAAACTCAAACATTTTAAACAGGCAAATCCGACAATATTTAGTCAACTGTTAAATTAAAAAAAAAAATGCATTGGGAAGGAATTTTATTTATTGGAGATACTGACATCATAAGACTAAAACTGTTACGTGAACTTAAAATGTCAAAACCAAAAAAAAATCTACAATATAGCTCTACAATCATAGTAGAAGTTAAGATACACAACATACCCATTTTTATCCGTTATTTTAGACAATGGCCACTCCAAGAGTGATCGCTACATCGAACAGCTTTCATCTCGCTGTTAGTTAGTCTTGAAAGAAATGTACATACCTGGAAAAGAAAAATAATAATTAACATACATCCTTATTACTAGATTTAGCAAGATTTTTGATTGTTATGTGTATTGGCGTTACTGAAGAGTATTAATTAGGGGATACCCATTACCCACCCTAGAAAAAAAAGGCTTATGATAAAGGGATCTCGTGAAGTGCAAGCCTTTTATTAAATTAGGCGATCAATTGCTTTGAACAGCAGAAAATACGAAAATTTTTAACTACGCCAATGTGAAGGCAATGTAGTTTTGATATCAGTTTGCAGATACAATCAGACTGCTGATTTAATATAGATAACAACAGTAACATAAAGAGGACTATATCCATTCTATTTAACCAAAAACCTGGTCTAAACGCAACATAAATGACGCCACATAAACCCCCGTCACAATTCATCAAACTTCTGTTATCATAACAGGAACCGGATCTCAGATAAACTTCACAGGAACTCATTAATACCTGCATTTCCGACTACCGAATGAATCACGAATACCCAGCAATGCATAACACGTTCGACAGATGATCTATCTGCAAAACATTAGTGATAAGCGTTATCAACACTTGTATAATATCCGTATCATTGGTTCTGAAGAATGAACGATACGACACATAATGTTGAGGTTTTTATTTTTATATAAGCGATAATTTTATTTTGATTTGGAAATAAGTACATGGAACGTACTTTTAAAATAGGAAAGTATTTTTATTTAGGATCATTTTGACATTGCATTAATAAATGAAAACACTACTTACTATCTTTAAAATGTTACCTTGCAATAAGTATGTATACTCGAACCGTAGATATAAAATAAAAAAGTGAAAGTTACGAGTAAAATAACCATCAGAAAATAGTAACTTTAATTTTATACAAACTAATGCAACTACTAGCACTCTAAGAATTATTCTTTGCGTAGTGTAATTATTATCATTATGTAAATATTAATCAACTCAATTAAATAGTACACGTAAAATAGCTCTCAGCAACAAGTTATTACAACCTTGATCTTCGTTATCAGTGCAAAAAGATGCAACACTTGGCGCCATGTGTTGTTATGAAATATATAAACACGTTTTGTTTTATAAACATGACGATAAGTTGTTTAAGTTTTGTGTGGTAAAGGATTTGTATTATTTTGATCACTAGTATAAAATAGGAATATGAGAAATTATAATAAATGTTAGTAAGTAGAAATTTTGAACCCGACTCCGTCTTTATAAGCATTAGCCCAAAAAAATTGTTAGCTAAAATGCGTATTGACTGATAATTGATAAGATAAATAAAGTTAGGCTACTTTCTAGTACTTTTAATAGATTACTGTTTTCGTCTCAATTACAATTTGCCCAATCTTCGACTACTAACTATACTCCGCACTTACAATCCCACTAAATCAATTCCAATCCGTGACAGCAGAACAAACACAGGATATCTTTATTGTTTAAGTAACGTACACACGACTGCAAACTGCCTACATAGCGATTGTTACGCTTGTATAACTTTGCATTAGCAATTAACTTGTTCCACTCCATTATTGGAAACATGGCCGGCCGGTAAGCGGAGACATCGCATGACGTGTGATGTAGAAATTGTAAAGATCTTTATAAGATAAATGTAATTGCACAAATTGCTTCAACTTAGTTAAGTTTCTTAATACAGAATCTGTTGATTGTATATGAAAAAGGTTATATTCAATATTTGTCATACAAATTGGGGAAAGAACTCCATCATTTTCCAATAAAAAAAATTATTAAATTGGGATTCCCAAATTTAAAAAAACACATCTGAGTACTTATAAAAATATGACAATACGATAATCATCAATGAATTTTTATAAACAGTTTAAGCAATAATGGAATTCAATATTGCGCCTATTCGTAAGCGTGCAGGTAATCAGTACGAATATAAATCTTGTATACGTATAATGCGGTAATGTTATCTGGCGTCATATTTGCTCATCGCGTGTAATCGAGGGCACCGTCTCAACCAGATATGATAAAGACAACCTTTATTATTATTTGTTTTATTTACCGACAAGAATATCTTAGCGTTGAATTTGTTTGTGAGCGCTTTAGCGATGCATTGTTAGTTTAAGCGATAGAACAATAAATTAGGAACGTCGAACAGCTAAAACAACAAACATTCGGGAAACAAACGAAACTATTGTTTGGAATGCAACTGCAAGATTGGAGAGCAAGAAAATTGGATTTATTTCAATCCGATTTGCGATCGCGACCGCCGTACTAATGGTGCAAATCCCGCCATCCTCGCTTGAACTGACGACTCGTAAACACGTTCTATATAAGCTGGTATACATCATAAGACAGCTTGGAGTAATTCTGGCTACCTTTGAAGGACGCAACGTCTTCAGATGGTGGACATATTTACGCTGTACTATACTTAAAATCAAACTCAGTGAAGTGATAGTCTTTCGCATACGAGAGACCAACTAAAGAGTAACATTGCCATAATACCGTAAACAACTTCACTCGCCGTACTGATAGAAACCATTACAAGAAGGTCGACTAAAGTGTATCAGGAGCGTACGTGACAGATTTGATAAAGAATCCATTAGGCCATTTCACGCATGCGCACCCGAGTACTCGGAGAGAACTTGACTATATTACTAGAACGAGCAGTCGCGCCAGTATTTTTCCACCCTGTTGAAATGCTAATGACATAAAGTCAAAGGTTAGACGGAAACGAGGAAAAGCGGTCGCGAAAACATGTTTTGAATTAGTTCAACTTTGTTTTGATAACGTTTTTTCTTTATAATAAATGACTAACATAGATTACAAATGCTCTCCGGACGAAGACAAATCAAGTTAATACAAGCGGATATTGATATAAAGTATATCCAAATTACTACCACATAAAGGAATATTGGGTTGCTATGCATCAGTGTGCTCTGAACTGAACGTTGATAAATAATTACTTAGAAATTCAACTTTAAATGCATGCCGTTGTGAAGCTGATAGGGCGAGGACAAATCCATTGCAATGTCAATGACGGTCAGGCATCAATATTGAACCTATTATTGATACATCTAGAATAATTTAAAATGTTTATTTTCTATCAACGATGCATACTTTCCGCTAGAACATAGATAGGATTGTCTGTATGTCAATCATGTCGTTGAATCGTAGCTTTTAAATTGACGATAATTTTAGAAAAAAGTAATATATTTACCATGAATTAATTAGTTTTAAAAACGTAATATTTCTAAATGTTGAAGCAGTGAGTATATTTATTTTCTAAAAAGTTTTATTAAAGTGTCATGGCTGCAACACATGTCTATCAGCTGTCTGGATTTGGTTACATAGATTTTTCAACTGGACAATTTCCTAGAAATGATATACTTCTGTAGCACCTACGTATGACAAATGATTAAACACAAGTTTTTAGTCGCAGCTTCATCGACGTGAATCATTTTCCAATTACATTCTAAAAAAAAACAAAGCATACATCGCGCCTCTATACCTAAAGAGCTAGGCAGAGGTGAAACCTGGGCATCTAATTTTTGCACAAAGGCCAGACTCTGCACTGATACTGAACAGAAAAACCCGCTATCACTTTGCCCGACCAAAGATTTGAACCCGGGACTCACGAGCAGTGTAATACCGCAAATGCAATACGACTAACCGATTGAGGCAGTCCCTAACAGTCAACATAATATAATTCCTAAATGAAGGTTACTTTGCTTCTAAAATCATATTAATATCCCCCTTTAATGAGTATTAGTATTCCTCGTCTGTGTTACAAATGATGGTATCAAACTCCAATTTAAACAATACAATGCTGTTCAGAATGATTCTTTTCCTCCTCATAGGCTTTTGTTACGGTGTTGTACTCGTTTTGTACTGACCTTTGTAATTTGTACATGCGCATACGTTTTCAATAATTGTATGATTATTTCTGTATTAAAATAAGTTATTAATATGTTATTATATTCAATGTTTCAACTTTGGAATGTTAATTGCGTGTTTGGTATAAACTATTATTAGTATAAGCGCATGATTGATTATTTTAAACTGACCCCGTTTATTATTCCTTTAATAAGGTGAAATTATACATACCGAAATATACTTGTATTATGTAAAACTACCTTTTTTTAACTCTTAAAATATTTACACATAATCACGCATTTAACTACGTAGGGATCTATCCCTACATAGTTAAATGCGTGAAAATGGGTGCACCAGTTGCGCCTTTGTCTAACAAAGGCGCAACTGGTGCACCCATTTTCCACCGTGTGTATTCTGTACATGTGATAGGGGCGTGCCTATCACCATGTCTGACACAAATTCAAGCCTACAAGCTTATACTGAATAGAAAAGTCTAACATATTCAATAATAATATGAACTATATGGATTCAAGATGCGATTATTTGTCATGAAAAGTTTTCTCTTATTTATTTAATCTCTAAGAAATCATTATAAACTCTATTGTCTATCTTATGTCCATTGAATAAGGTATAATACATCATGTCGCTGTGACTGCAGATGACCGTCCTACCATTTTGCCGTCCCGGATCGATGATCACTGTCTGTCGGATGAGTATTTACATTTTTCCTCTGTTGCCTCTATTTGTTATTCATGAACTCAACGTTTTACGGACCCATCTTTTTTTGAGTGGGAGATGACTATATTCTAGGTTATAGGTATATTGCTAAGTAATTAATTTGAGGAGGAAACCAGGAATATTTAAATATACCTCTGCCCTCGAAATATTCCTTTGTTACAAATCAGATAAATATATTTATGGCTCCCTAATACAAGGATCTGTGTATCACATGGTTCCATGTACCACAGTTAAAATTTCCAATAATACCGAAATATAGGTATAGGTGGAACCTTGAATTGATTTTTAAAATTTTTACCATTATGAAAAAAAAAAAACATTTTCAACATAATATAAATCATCACAGGACTTTGTAATAATAAGCCAGCTATATAATATACATAAGTTTAATGGTCATTAAATATTTAACACTATTATTTATCACTAATGCTCAGCCTGTTTTTTTTATTTTTATTAATTTAGGAATTTTGAACTACACACGAGTGAGAAAATACAGCAAACCATAAATATTTAATAGATTAATCACCAAACCCTTTAATATTACTTATCAATAGTTAATAAGCCAATAACCACCTAAAGATCCGCTGCCAATATACACTGTATCGTAAATACTGAATTGATGCGAGGCCCGTCCAACACTTGATTTTAATTCCACGGCCACGCTCTGTTATATTTTATACTTTAACCTCGAAAGCAATACAGCACTGCTTTCCCTGCACTCGGATGAAATCATATTCCGTACGGCGTGAAAAGCAATCGACACCAGCCGTTTACACCGAACGTGTAAATCTTGACTTTAAAGTGTTTAAAACAAGAATGAATATCGCACGGCAGGCGTGATATCGAGCGTGTATAGTTTTAATAGAGTTGGGGAGCGAAAAACTCGAGCACCGACGCTCGAATGCACGCGCGATGCGAATATACGAACGAATCTAAGGCATCCACTGGCACTGCATAAACTTGGATACGGTGCTCGTTAATGGGTTTTGTGCGCTATCGCCTTTCTATTTAGGTCGAATATGTTTTATCTTCTCATAGGTGTCATCAATCAATGAAGATTGTGTTCATCTAACCGGCATATGGAGCAAATAAGCATCAAAGTATACAAATACTATCAGAAGCTTTAAGAATTACACCGCGAATGTTCCAAAAAAAACATACAATGTATTGTTAGTTTCAAGGATATTATAGATTTTCTCTTCTAAATGTAACGCATGTCGATGGCAAAATTTGTTACAAAACCAAAATCCCATACCTAACAACGATACAACACATCTTATTGTTGCGTCAGAAATCTAAAGCGTACAAGTCGTAGCGTGTCAAACTCAAAATCCCTGTTACTTTGACACGTCAACATTAAAATAAACAACAATAGCGATTGGCATCAAACTTGTGGCACATTTAGTTTTTACGCCAAGGGGGAGGTAAATGACGGTCGCGCTTGCAAGACAAACGCCCACTTTCTACCTTTAACAATGCGCGGGCGCAGATTATCTGGCCGTGCTCATGAGCGCGACTCTTGCGCAAACCGGACATCATTTTGTCAGTCGTCAATAGGGATCCGTTTTTTTGAAAGTCACTCGCGCTGGGGTATTGTGTTGTGGTGAAATTACCCGTCATTTTGCGTTGGTTTTAATAGTTATATCATCGTCATATTATATTGTCCACATGTGAACATGCCGTTATGACAAATAATGTATGTGATACTACATTTAAAAAGTATCTCGTAGGTTACATTCGAAACCGCATAATGATGATTTTATAAGTAATAATATGAATTTAGAATCGTAATACGACAAAACTTGATCCACATAAAATTCAGCTAGACTTTTAACTAGAATCTAGCAGAATTTAAGACTTATTTACTACATCTTAAGTGTTGTGTAGGTAGACGACCGCCTAAACATTGTTAACAGGAAAACCTGTTTTTTGCTATTAATCCACCAGTGTGAAATACAGAGCTTAAATCACCAAATTCTAATAACAAAATGTAATCAAAAGATACCCAAAAATCGTTGTTTAAATTATCAAACGTCTCTTATAAAAAGTGCTTTACATAAAATGAACAGTTTTATGCAATAACAATCACGACATTGTTATTTCTAAACCAACAAAATGTTTTTTTATTCAATTACGTTTAACGACAAAAATAATCAATTCTATAACCCTAAGCACGTACCTAACAAAGCCTTAGACACAATTGCACAAAACTAAAAAACATTATACAAATCACGTCTCACGATAGACGTACAAAGGAATGAATCAGCTTTAACGTTTTAGAGATTTTTTTTTTATTCCGGAATTGGGTCATTAACCTGAATAAATTTACCATAAACATTTTATTTGTCATTGCCATAGGCGGCAGAGATTTATGACATGAAATAATTAACATTGGACGGTAATGATGTGGTGTTTCGTCGAGCTTACTGACTTGAAACAATATAAGGAAAATGACAATGTTAATGGTAAAAAATATTTTAATGATGTTAACATCTGTTAAATATAAGCAATTGCCTTTATGTTTGTGCAATATATTATAAATATATTGACTCATAACTGATGCTTCTCGTCTTGGATTATTATTGCCAATCGCCTTGACCTTTGGCTTATTTAATACATCTAATCTGAAGACTTTATTTGGATATATGATCTATAGATAATGTAACGAATTGAAAGCATTACACAAATAAATACTGTGTGTAAATTTTACTCAAAATAGTGTAATTAAACGTCCTGTTATTTCTATCTCTAGTATCCCTTCCCAAAACCTTATATTTTCTTAAAATATCGGCATCGCATCTGCCATTTCGCTGACATATGGGTATTTATTAGCCACGGCGTTCACACACCAAATGGGCCTCTGCTAAAAAACATTTAACATACACAGTCATGCTTTTTATATACCATTTTGGAATGTTAATAAAAAAAATCTTCATGATACTCGCTCAATGTTAAGCATGACTTTCTTTAAAATACAGAAGCAAGTCTATCTAGAATCTTCTAGTCCCAATTATTGTGACACGGACCCGCGCCGAGCTCGTCACTGATATGTTAAATCACTCAATTCGTAACAATTTATAAACACATGCAAGTCTTGTGAAAATATAATAAATCTAAGTACAGTCAGTGCATTTAGCTATGTATAAACACGATGACTAATAACTACAACATTAACATGTATTACAAATTGTATGCATATTGCACGGTAAGTAAGCTACTTAACGTAACCACTGCAGTGACTAATCGGTTCGAAAGGATCGTACTAAGGGCTGCCAATGCCACGGAGTTCACCAGTCACCATCGGAAGAACGTCTGCTCGGTCTTACTTAAGAAACTTAATAAATAATAGTCAATAGTCGATTAGAATCAGTCTTGAGAAGCCAAAACTCAGGCAATGACTCAATATTATTAATTTATCATGAACTTTTTTTTACAACAAAAGGTAAGCAAACGAATTGTGACGGTCATCTAATGTAACAACCATTGCTTATGAACACACTCACTACCAGAAGAATTATTGTGAGTATATGGAAAGAGAGGAATGGAAGTCTTTTAGAACCTTCAGGAACGATTGGTCTGAGCTGTGCTAGCTGGGCTTTCAATCCTCTTCCCTATCATCAAGCTACATTTCAAAACACACATACGTAGAACAAAATTAGGTCTTTTAATATCAGAACCAATCATCATCAACCCCCTTCTAATAACCATTTCACCCTCACAAAAGCATAACAATTCGCACACAAAAATTGGCCGATGAACAAAGGTTTTCATTAAACGTAGAACTGGTTTAATTAAACTGGCCACAATTAAGACTTCCTGAGCGCAAGGCTGCGTTGCGGCTATGCAGTCGGGTCTCGGCTCGAGATAAACCCGTCTGTCAAGTCTTTACTTAAATCAGTTGCAGATTGTAATCTCTGTTCTGTATTTATTATTCGCTTCGATATTTTATCAGTTTCTATTAATCTTTATGTGATTTGGGAGTACAAATTGATAGTTGTAAGTCATTTGTAAGATACTGATGTAAATGTATCTCGGATTTCGAATGATTTCGACATCATTTATTTATGCCAAATTCTATTTAACGTATTAATTTCTAGTAAAATATATAAAAACATAAACAAAAGTTAAAGAATTTGTACCAAACCAAAAATAACACGCAACCGAGGAAAACCCATAAACAACGAAAGCACCGTGCATTGGATTCCAAACGCATTTCAATGCATTTCTGAGCTGAAAATTTTCCCGTAATAAGCACCGGCCGACGTGAATCATGCCACGACGAGTTTTAATGGGCCGTTGAAAAAACAATGTCGGAACAATTAACTGCTCGATGGTACTTTACAACTGGCAGCTGCAATGCATTCTAGCGGGGTGCTGTCGTATACAGTGCAGAGATATGGCAAAATATTTCTTGCTGAGTAGCTTGTTGCAACCATAAATTTGCTATTTGTTTACACCAAATATTTGTGTGACATTAAAAACGACAAAATAAACTTATTCAGTTACGTAAATATAGATAATTTATCAATATTGTATGAATCCAGTATTCATTAACTGTTAATTGAAAAAAAATCCACAATCCACACCTCACATGACGTACTTTTCCTACGATCTTTATACTTAAGAATCGTCTCAACTCAATGTTGCGTCAATGAAGGACAAACATACACATAACCACACTTATGTGTGTTACTTTGTATTCAAACACAAATCTTCCGTACAAGGAAATCATTAAGAAGATCCAATCGCTTCCGATGCGACCGCAGAGCGATGTGAATAACAATACCATAACGTCCAGTACAGGTGTGCGGTACACTCACAAATAGTCCGGATGAATAACATTGTTCCACTGCATCCACTAACAAAAACATTGCATTAGTGTAATGAGTACGGCCACCGTTTAATTGAACTGGACGTAGGGTGCTAGTTATAACTAAATATTCATTACCTATTTATTGTGAGGGGGTAATGAAGTATTGTGAAAACATCTGGTAATGATTTTGAAATACGTAGACTTTCTATTGAAATACGTAGACTTTCAATGTACACAGTCACATTTCGGTACATACATTTACATTTACGTACTAATATAATTGGTAATAACGATCATATGTTGTACAGCTAGATTATAACATAATTTTTGATTACTCTATGGCTTCTTTTTTGCTGATTCACTGAAAGATTTGTCTGGAAGCTCATACTCAAACTTTACATCGTAAACTAATGTGGTTATTTTAACAAAGGACTCAGTACTTGTCAATCTTGCACTGCTTTCAAGTAAGTATAGTTTTTATAAGTAAAAAAATAAACTACCTGTAATAACATTAGCTTAGTCATAACAAGTAACACTTATATTAGTGAGTTTATTTCACTTCCGTATTTTACAAGGCAATAAAAAATAAGTAAGGAAACGAATTGTAATGCGCTTATTTTGTTCCTGTTTGTATTGTTAATTAGTATTAAAAATCTAAAAACATTAGCATCACTTAAAGTCCTCCATAAACAGATATAAAAGACTAGGTATTCCTCCGGCTCCATCCGCACAAATATTCTCTAAACAATATATAAGTCTTATTAATATTAAATACGGATCGGGATGATAAATTGTCGGTATGTTTAATCTAAGACTTGATACATTTTCTTGCCACACATCCAAATACGTTCAGAGATTTCTGCATTTACTTCTAACAAACATCCAAATATCTTCACAAATTGACACGTATAAGTATCGCTAATCAGATTTTCCAACCTAACCTAACCTAGTTGCATAATCACCGAGTTCACGTATTAGTGACGTATCTCACAGTACGGTTGCCGCCGATCGTAATTGCAATAACCGGCTCCGTATGCGATCTGAGCTTCACCTTCTGCCGGGAATAACGATGAGGAGCGGTTAAATATAAACCCGTGTTATGTACGTTTGTCTTACTGGTTTAGTTTAACGAAGAAATGTTATTGTGGTGCGGTTTTAAAACTGCTAACCTAAAAGTTAATGAATAGTAATTCGTTTGTTAAATGTTTTTTTCAATGGACACTTTAAGTTCTAACTTATCAAAATCATCGAAGGTACAAATTGGTAACTCATCTCGTCTTTCCGTTGTAAAAAGACTGGCATTAATTAAAACAGTGTGTGGAATATATTGCCTAATTACATGGCTTTTAACTTAGTATTTCACCCTGTGTAAAAAAACTTTTACAACATAAATTTGTAGTCTATTTATTTTAAAATAATTTACTATAGCAGATATATCTAGAAAAAAAATTAAAGAGCTACACCAAGCCTAAAAATTTACAACATAAATAACAATATGAAAACTAAAAGATCAATAAACCTTTTCACATTTGCATAAAAAAATATTAAACCATAAAACCTTCGGCCTCCGAACTTGACCTAGCCCCCCATTAATCCGAGTATACGGAAACGAAAGCGGTATGCATATTCATAACATTCGACCTTATCGTAAATGTATTTTAAGGTCACAAAGACTATCCGCCGTCCGCGAAACACTTTCGCCGTTTTGAAAGTTTTGTAACGTACTCGCAACTTGTGATCATTAGCACATTGTTTCTGATAATGCAAATGTTGGCTTTATTTGGAACTTCTGATTCAGTATACCATAACGTAGGCATGTCTATATTTCGAGTAACGGCCCAATAGCTTTGTCACGGGTATGACTTGGCATTATAAATGGGCAAAGACCCACATCTAAAAGTCTAGACTTGAAAATTTAACAGTTTTGTATACATACTAAAGACATAAAATTAAATGATGCTAGATACTTAACAATTAACGCTGATGAACCCAATAACAATAAAATGGAAAACCTAATTATCCATTTTCACATTAACATTTTAGCTACAGTAAATAAAAACCCTTTTTCCTATTCACATAATGTCCATATTACATAACTGCCCTGAATAAAATCGTTTGTAAATAGGTCAAGGGGCTCCCAGTAACAAGGAGTCAATTTGCTATGCGAATATAGAAAAGGAGATAATCAAATTGAAGTCAACATGCATCGCGAGCTGGGACCGGATTCCCGAATCCCTTTAGCAATGGGAACGAATACAAATATACCACTATTGTTTGCCCTTAAGGCTTATAATACGTATTATTATATAATTAAAGGGCAGGGTGTATACAGTCTTTGGAAAGGTTTCCTTTTAAAAGAATTACTGACGAGACGAGCAGTTTATGTGTTTGGTAAATGAACTAACATATCCATTCTCTTTTATCAGAAACACGACCTCCCAGAAATTTGAATCATAAGCCATTGCATGCACTGCGCTCCTAAAATTGAATTATCAGATGTTGCCAAGTATTTAAAAGGTGCATTATAATTGAAAATAACAATAAACCGAAAACATCAAGATAGCTGTAACCTTTCCAATAACATGATTGATTACCACATGGTTAAATGTAGACGCTTCACCTTAATATACAAGACTTTACTGTACGAATAATTAAATTTCAATGTAACATTACACAGACGTAATTTATTACGTATATAATTAAAATAAAACAACACACAATGGACATTAACGTTTCATAGTGAATGTTTTATTATTCTTGACACCGACCTGAGTCCTGACTTCAATAAACATTAAGATATATAAATTGCTTTATATATCTCATTCGGTGATTGATTATGGTATTTCTACTTTTGTTATTTATCGACTGTATTCGACGTCTAGACGAATTTGCCTTCACTGTGAATTTTGATTTAGAACATATTAAATCTAGTTTTAATGGATTATTTTCTGATCATGTAATATTGTTTTATGTATTTCCTATTGTATCGATATGAGTGGGATGGTTTTTGAATAAAATTCCTGTTGCCTAGTGAAGACGCTTGGAATATCCTTTATTCTTTCGAATAAATAGTATCGACAAAATTACACATTTGTCACCGGGGTTGAAGACCTTAAAACCGTAAACCGATTACATACATACAAGCGAAAGTATCAGTATATCTACTTAGCCAATTTTCTAGAATTATCCAATAAAAACAGATGGAAAATAACCTGCACCACACATCTAATGACATATATCAAGTCTTTCCCAACTCGATCGGTTCGTGGCTAAAGTAAAAGTCGACAAACATCTTCTACACGGATAGCAATAAGTTTTAAATGGGAAAGAAATAGGTGTTTTGTGTAGTAGGTTAGAAACCGCGCTAGTCGGCTGCGGTCGACTGTGAAAGTTTCATGCAAATCTAGTCTTTCGGCGCCGTTTATATTGCAATTTGAATTTGAGATTGATACATCAGTGTCATAAAAATATGAACGCCATTTTAAAAAATAATTTTAGAAATAACTGGCTTTTTGACTGGCCACAATAAAGAAGAAAATAAATGTTAATACTGTATTCGATATTTAAATTACAATATATTTTTTTATCTCTATAAAGCATAGACAAAGAAATAAAATGACATCCATTACATCATAAAGATAATACATTTCAAATATTACCGCATGATATTTATATTGAAATATTATTTACGCAAATTAAGTTACATCACTCGGCCAATTGGGGTGGCCTTCTGAAAGTTGCCAGTAAGTGGATGAAACGGGGCGAAGCGAATGTATGCCTAAGTGGCCTTGTAGATGCTAACATACCGAAGTGGTACTGAAGTCGACGAGACACACGCATATGATTAGATATTCAATATCTGTTTCGGCTTTGGATCAAACTTTTATACGACATTGTATTGATAGAGCAGAAGTAATGTAGAATATAAGGAAGGCGCAGCGTATCTTAGTGCTATGGAATTATTTAAAACGTACATAAATAGAACAAATGTATACAATATTCAAATCACTGTCACTAACCGTTAAAAGGAAATTGCCCTACTTAGATAGCCATCAAAACAAACGTGTAAACCTCATTTCCACAAATCGCGTTATTGTAAAATCGATTGTAAACGAAAACGAAAACAAAATCGATAACTCGGCCGACGCGACGTTCATTATCATGATCGGATTGTTTTTTTTTTCTCGAACCATTGCTGAATGGAACGCCCGAATTAACATATAATTTTCGTGACACACGCAATGCTAATGAAAGCTTTATACGAATACCTTTGCCGCATAAACGGTGAACGTTGGATTGATTTCGGTACCTTTGTTGTTGAGTACATGGCTTTAGCTATTGTGTTCCGTTCTATTGATAGATTTGAGTCTTTTCATTCGAGCAGGGGTTATTTCGTATTCTTTATTAGCCTTTTAACCGATTTCTTGAACATCAAACAAGCGAAATATATTATTTAGTTTAGCTTTCATAAGCTTCGGCTCATACCTTCTAGACCCTTAAAACTACATTAATTTATGTAGCGGTAGCACAACTATCTTTTTCTATTATAAAGAATATTAATAGTTCATTTTACTTGACAAACCGATTCATTAGACCGTCTTTGTTTCGTGCGTCTACTGAGCGCACATTGAGGACCGCACAGCAGCTGTTTGCCTCGGACGTCTGCAATTTTCTCCTTTACCCAGACAATTTACAACCCAAACAAACAATTCTCACTGCACTACGAGGTTCTACACCGCAGGGACTTTCACAATAAGAAATTGCTTTAACGAGTGTTTACAGACCTGTGTTCGGTACAAACAATTCCTCGAAGCTCAAGGGAAGTTGGACGGTGTTCATTTATATTTGATATAAAATTACTGGCATGAAACCTAAGTTCTAATAAAAAAAAAAACACGTTTGAAAAAAGAATAGTTGTCCATATTGGAAATTGTTATTCTTATTATTAAGATTTGTTGAGACGGCGCCTACATCCGGGACCTCCAGCGACCCCTCCGCTGCAAAGCAGAAGGTGCGCGCTGGGAAGGACCTGGTGATGGCAGCGTCTGTGTCCACGGCTAACCAGCCAATCTTCGCCGAAAGGCAAAGTGCGGTTGGAGAACCAATGGTCACCCAACACCTCCGCCGAAAGGCAGAGGCAGGATGGGATGTCAGTTTGCTCGCTGACTACCACCGACGGAGACGCCAGTTATGGCGATCTGGAGGAGGCTGTCGCGCATCTGGCTGACCAGGACATTCCGTTGGGGACGGATGAGGAAGTGAGCAGCCCCCTTCGCTCCTCCTCGCCTCACTAACTTAATACAAGCCAACCTCCAGCATAAACAAGCTGCAGCGGCCACCCTGCGTAGAGCACTGAGGTAAACAACAGGACCATCGCCCTTATCCAGGAGCCGTGGATAAGGAAGGACAGAATCTGCGGTCTGAGCAACATCGGAGGTAAGATCCTACTCGATACCACCGTCAATAACCCACGCACCTGCATCTACGTACCCAAATCAATTGACGCAGTTATAATTAATGAGTTCTGTTCCAGAGACCTGACCACAGTCAGGCTCCGGAGCAGCTGTCCTAGCATCCCGGAAAGTAATACTAGCGTCCGCCTACCTACCGGGCGACGCGGACGTACCGACGGTCGAGCTAGTGAACCTAATCAGACACTGCGAAGACAAGAAGCATGAGCTGATCATCTCGGCGGACGCGAACGCTCATCATACTATCTGGGGTGGCGGCGCTTCCAATAAAAGAGGTGATGACTTGGTTGAATTTTTATTCTCCACTAATCTTAGGCTCATAAACAGAGGGTCCGAACCCACTTTTGTAACTTCCAGATACCAAACTATTATAGACATAACACTGTCAACGGATAATATTTCGGAAAAATATCAGATTGGCAGGTATCTAACGAACTATCCAACTCGGATCACAGATGGATAAGATATAAACTGAACGTGGACACTAAGAAGCCCGAACCTTGGCGCAACCCTAGAAGAACTGATAGCGCATGGTTCGGAAAGCTGGTGTCAGCAAGCCCGAACCTCAAACATATCCCCGAGGAATATGGCGGGCCGGCTGACATAGAGAAACACGTAAATAAACTGACAGAAACACTAATAGACGCATTTCAAAAAAGCTGTCCGCTCACGGGACACACGCCTAGGACTGCCAATCGCAGCGGCTGGTGGAGTCCTCAACTCGAGAAATTGAGATGCAAACTACGCAAACTGTTTAACAGAGCAAAAAACACAAGGAAAGCAGAAGACTGGGATGCGTACAAGGCAACCCAGGCAGCATACAAGAAATGCATCCGGGTACGGAAGCGCGAATGCTGGCGAACTTTCTGTACTAACATTGAATCAAACACACAGGCAGCTAGGGTGAGAAAAATCCTATCTAAAGACCCAGATCGCAACCTAGGCTCCCTGAAGAAACCAGATAACAGCTATACAACAACTGACACAGAAATGTGCGAGCTGTTACTTAACACACACTTTCCAGGTTGCTCCGTAACGGAGAACACCACATGGGAGGAGGAGGACCAACAAAAATTTAAACTAGCAACTAGCGACGCCATCTCTACTGCCCAGCGAGTAATCACGTTGGAAAAAGTCCTATGGGCAATAAACAGCTTCTCTGCCTATAAAGCGGCTGGTCTTGACGGCATCTTCCCAGGACTTCTACAGTGGAGCAAAAGCACAATTGCTCCACATCTAGTCAAGATCTACCGAGGATGCCTCATACACTGCTACACCCCCCATAAATGGAGAGAAGTAAAAGTAGTATTTATACCTAAACCAGGTAAGAGCGACTATACACAACCAAAATCGTATAGACCAATCAGCCTCACCTCCTTCCTTCTTAAGGCAATGGAGAGATTGTGTGATCGAGATCTCCGAGATGAGGCTCTAACTTACCACCCTCTACATCACCAACAACACGCCTACTCCTCTGGCAAATCAACCGAATCAGCGCTTCACAATGTCATTACGACAATAGAGAGCGCACTATCAACTCAATCTTCAGCGCTTGCAGCCTTCATTGACATCGAAGGAGCTTTTGACAAGACGCAGTTTAACAGCATAAGCCGTGCACTGCTCAACCATGGTGCTGACCCATCCACAGCCAACTGGATAGGTAATATGCTAAGGAAAAGAGCGGTGCAGGTGACAGTCAATGGCAAAGTCCGAGCCATTGTATCAAAAGGCTGCCCACAGGGGAGTAATATCGCCACTCCTGTGGAACCTCGTAGTGGATGACCTAATTAGGTCACTAAACGAGGCGGGCTTCCACACTGTAGGCTATGCAGACGATGTAGCGATCCTTATTAAGGGAAAATTCGAAGGCGTCCTATGCGATCTCATGCAAGGGGCCCTCAAAATCGTCGAACGATGGTGCCTAGAACAAGGACTAACGGCAAACCCATCGAAAACCGAACTCGTATTGTTCACAAGAAAGCGAACTATAGAAAATTTACGCTTACCTAAATTACAAGGCACCACGTTATCTCTTACAAAAGAGGTGAAATACCTAGGTGTCATTTTAGATAATAAACTGTTATGGAATAAACATCTGGACCACAAACTAGAAAAGGCCTGTATCACATTCTGGCAGTGTAAAAGACTTCTCGGCAAAACTTGGGGCGTACACCCGCGTGTACAGCTATAACGGGCTGCATGAAAACTACACCCACAGCTGCTTTAGAGGTCCTGTTGGGACTGCCGCCCCTGGATCTGTTTATCCAACAAGAGGCAGCCTCAGCAGCAGTCAGGTTAAAGACACTCAAGCTCTGGGGTACAGCAATAGGTGCCCACGCCGAAATTCTGGTAGAGGCCATCAACTATAAACCACTGATGGCCGCTCCCAACGACAGGGTACCCAAACATTATATCTTCGGAAAAAACTACACCGTAAGGCTGACCGAAGAACAGCATGACTGGTCTGGCACACACGAACTGCGAATATACACCGATGGGTCTAAGACCAGGACAGGATCGGGGCAGGTGTGTTCTCACCAGAAATTAACATCAAGATATCAATGGCCTTAGGCGCACACAGTTCCATCTACCAATGTGAATGTGTCGCCATCACGGAGGCAGCCAGAGCAGTGGAAAAGCGGGGCCTTATAGGCCACAAAATACGCATTGTATCCGATAGCGCTGCTGTATTACGAGCCCTTGATAGCAAGACCATTCAATCAGGGCTCATACTAGAGTGCCACCAAGCACTGGAGGGTATAGGAAAGACTAACTCAGTTACCCTACAGTGGATCAAAGGGCACAGTGGCTCTCTAGGAAATGACGCAGCTGACGAGCTGGCAAAAAGAGGATCGGACCAGACTTTACTGGGTCCCGAACCAATCATGGCGCTCCCCTTTACCAGCTGAGAACATGGCTGCGTCACAGAACACATAAACTACACGCGGATCAATGGGCGAGTATCAGTACATGCAGACAATCCCGGGAAGCCGTGCCACACCCGGACTCTCGTCTGACTAAGCGCCTTTTATCTTTGGACAGGGCATCCCTACGCATAGTCGTAGGTACCATTACTGGACATTGCCCACTAAACAAACATTTATATGTTCTAGGTATGACCGACAGCCCCTATGTAGGGGATGTCTGTTGGCCGACGAAACAGCTTACCATGTCATCCTGGAATGTGAAGGAGTAGCTGCGCAACGGGCAAAAATCCTCGATTCGCCGGGGTCACTCCGAGAAGCCTGTGGAGACACCAGGAGGATCCTGCGCTTCTGGAAGGAGTTAGGCTGGCTTGCTCTGTAGCCGGCATGCACGTCACGCACAATGGCCCGACTTTTTTTTTACGGGCTAAGTGCGGAAAAAGGAGCCCATAACCATAACCATAACCATTATTAAGATTTTCTTCTTATGAAATTCAAATGCGTTTAAAACATTGTCCTCGAAAGTGATATGTAACCGATGTTTATAGTTGTCACTATCAATATTCAACGGTCGTATCGTTGACTTCATTACTGTCCCCGGAAGAGCAGACTAACGACTTTGACCTTTACTTACATAGATATTGTAAAAGATATAACCCAAAGATTTAACGGAAATTTACTCTGCACTAAATTATTCTAGATTGAAATATCTTTTATGCCGCCTTCAATCCCATGAAATACTACACATTCCACGAGTAAATAAAATGCTTACCCACACTTCTGGCATCTAAACCTAAATCAACCAGCACTGCTAGCGACGAAAACCAGACCATATTTCGCAACCAACATATTTTTAATTAGCCTTACATAATGTTGCAAGTCATCTAAATTTCAACGTATCGAAATGTCAGCACCGCATAACAACATCAGGTGAACAATAAAATGTATATTTTTTTGCAACTGTGTCCTCAGTTGCGTAATCAACGAAAATAGACCGAGTCACGTTATGTAAAGGCGAATGCTCTGTATCGAGTTAATGCGACACGCGACCGATGCTAGAATATAGATTACTATGCCTAAGACTAGAAAGAATATAATCGTTTACGTTTATTTATTAAGACAACCAACAAGATGTGCACTATACATGATATATTTGTTACATGATACAATGAGTACTGTTAGGGATGTCTTACTTACAGGCTGCCACCGCATGAACACATTAAGCAATAAACAAATGGCTGCAACACATGGACTGCAATATAAGTGCGTTAGGTGCTAAAAATTACAATATATGCTAGGTCTATAATTCTATATTATTATTTTTCAGTTTTAAATTTTGTACTTTAGGCGTCATTCGCCAACGAACATCAAAACCAACAGATAAAAAATTTAAAAGTTGTTCTAAATTGTGTAGGTATTTCTTGCGTCTTTCAATTTTTGTTTCAATAATGTATAGTTTCTAATATAGTTTATTTCACAGAATATAATTCTACCATTTCAGAAATTAAGCCTTCTACGTCCCTTAACGTCCTATCTTTATTAATCACGCTCACAAAAATTGAAGACAAAATTATTCACCTCAAAGTCCACGTCTAAGTTCTTTATTGTGTATATTTACTTACAAATATGGAAACAACTCATCCGTTTGTTAAATATGTAAACACAAGTGTCAACAAACATATAATAAAACAGAAGATAATCAACAATAAATGGAACATTTGGCCTTCCGTGTTCTTCTCATATTGGAAAAAATAATATGCAGTGTGTTATAATGCATTATTTCAAATGATATCCAGATCTTTCATTGGTCTTGAACTCCGGGTCGGGCAAAATGACATTGGGTTTTTCTACTCAGTATCAGCCCGAAGCTTGAAATTGATACCCTAATATGATAGGCTCGCCCCCTAACACATCATGGGACGGAATACACAGGGCGGAGATGGTGCACCAGTTGCCTCTACCTACCCCTATGGGGATAAAAGGCGTTAAGGTGTCTACTTTGCAGCTATTATGACGAAGATGCAAGACCGAATGGAGATACTGAAAATTGTTTGCATGGCGTACTATAAACGCTTTGTAATATGAAAGCATTACCGCCGTACTCCATTACAACTTGCATCATCTTGCATTAAACAGCTAATGACACTCGTTCTACTTTGTGTCTTTGTTATATCAATTTGCTATTATGTCAGCAATATGTAGTTTACGCAACATATTTTGAAATAAGGCGTTTATAAGTAAGTATATGTATTTCAGATACTGATTCTAGCACCTTCATTCTTCTGGAATTTATTATAAAACTTGAATGTTTTTAATATGTCGCGTGATACTTTCAGCAGTATATAGTCCTTCTAGTATTTGTTCATCTTAGAAAAAACAATTGTTTGATAAAATTACTTGCATAATGGTAAATTTTAAAAGTAAAAGTAAATTTTCTTGTTTTACTAATAGTTATTATATCTCTCACCATTTACATATTCCATTATTTCTATACCTTACCACCTTCTGTTTACTATCTTTACGATCGTTACACGAGTCGATATCAAACTCTTAAACCTCTGGAAAGGTCAGCGCAACTCTTCAGCTGTAAATGTCAGCCAGTGGCGACTATAAATAATGAAAAACGCATTCGAGTCGAGAGAACAATTATGTATGAATGCATCGCTTGTTATGCATTAAGTAATTATCATAAACGTTTTAATTTAAAACTTAATTTATATTAAATGACACGTATGTTTAAGGTATTAAATAAGTATGGACAATGAATGTGTTATGAGATCACGTACAGTCAACTGCGCGTGTATCGAGCGATATGTCATTCAATATGTATTTAACCCTTTTCGCGGACAAAGATAATTAAGGAGCTAAATTAGGTTTTGACTTGTCTAAGCCTTGTTATATATTACTAACGAAATAATAACAAACACCCTCCCACCCTCTCCCAACCCATACCTAACCAACTAGCCCCAACAAAAGTTATTCGCTGCATAAAGTAACACCATACCAATCCATTAAGGAACTACGGTGCGAAAGTTTTAAAAGGGGCTTGGCAAATACCCATACTCGCGTAAGTATGAAATCATTTATGGTAATAGTTTATGATAAAGTATCATGTTCCTCCATATGATTAAAGGAACATTAACAAAACCCTGTCCAAACTCCCTCCCAATTCCTCAACACTACAGCACCAAACAACTCTTACTTCCAACTTATCTGCCATTACCATCAGATTTAGCTTAAAGCGGTCATTAGCCGAATCTCTCTCGTCATTAAGCCCGGATAATGTTATAAAACACTTAACACCGTTAAGAAGTGCAGAAATAGGCCGTACGGGCACTATTTCTGTGCGGCTAAATGTCACGCAACGCTTGCGCAAACGCAATGTCGGTTACGCCCGTCTATAAATAAGATATTGCGATCCGCTACTTAGTTAATCCGACTGACATATTATTTTGTGTACAGTTTGTTGGTGGTGGTTTTCATGGTTGAGAATGGGACGGTTATATCCAGGTATTGCGAAAGTTCAGTATCGGATAAAGCACTATGTTTGCATAGTTGTAATAGAGGGCCCGAATTTAACATACCATTGCTTTGCTCTCTTCTTTACCAAGAAACAATTACAAATTTTACACCCTAAAAAGCAAATTCTATTTTATAAGTCCAACAGATTACAAAATTCTATCCGACTAAAAATCACTTAGAACAAACAAAACAGGTTACACTAAACATATGCATATAACACGACACACATAATCACATGACATAGTTATAATAGCCTACATATGCGATTAATTTCGCGTGCACATTGAATTCTCAAGCGACGTCACACGGGCTGCACAACATTTGTTACAACAAAAACATAACATAATAGTCACAAAAACTACACGTGATTACCAATATTTAAGCCAAGAATGTAATTTATAATGGATTTTTACAACTTTTTATTGGTTTTGATAATTATCAACAATCATTGATTATTTGACTGAACATAAAAAGATATACTTATTTAAAATGCACGATCTAAATTAAAACTTATGTATAAATAGATAGGAACACTATCTTAACGCAATCTTCTAAACCCGAGCTCAATAAAGTAAAACTTTAATGCACCCCACAGCCAGTATTTACATGGTATTTTAAACGCAAATAATGTCATAAAAACACTTTCAGTGCACCGTCCTAGTAAACCAGAAAACGATAAACTATCCTCTAGTGCTAGTGGGGGGACATGAGATAATTAATCGATAAGATATTAACGCAATCCTCCAGGAGAATGGCGTCAGATAGTCAACCATTTCTAATGTAAACAGTGTTTTTTCAACAATACTAGATAGATAACGCTTTATTGTTACAGCACTTATATAAAAGAAAAATTTATACATACATAGTTACTATAGCTAGTTTACCATTAAGCATTCTTTTCGATAAGGGCGATCTTTTCCAGACGACCTTAGGAAGAAATCTTATTAGGATATGTAAGACTATTTTATCGACTCTAGTGCTCCCAAGATTCTTCTGACATTGTCCATGGAACACTTAACCCACCTGCTCCTTAGTCAGTTTGTTATAAAACCCATATTGAAGCAAGATAAAGACAAAGATGGTTCATGATAACATAATCTTATTCCTAACACGTTTGATGAGCCTTTGTTTGCTAGTGTTGATACCTTGCTATTATTAAGATTATTATATCGATAGTTTTTTTTATATTAGCGAATACTTATTTAAAGAATGAGTTCTACTTAAAATGTATAGAAAAGCAGGCAAGAGCGCAGCAGCAATATTGTTTTTTGTACGTTTACATAGTCACTTAATTAGATGCAGGGTTCTGATTTAGCGAACAAGTGAGGACGTCATATTTCCCTTCAAACGTAGTCTTTCCAAGGTATCCAGTGTATGCCAGAAATGCAGAGGTAATTCGTAATACAGTAGCTTTTTGATTATTATTAAGAGACACAAAACGACACTATTTTACTTCCATCAATTTATACCTCTAAAAAAGATGGAGGTAGTTTTTATTATTAATTGTAATTTCTAATAAATTAACCAGTCATTGTGCCACTAGGCAATATTAATTCAGAGACTAATTTTAGTAACAGTAATCTAACTGAACAATAAAAAAGAGAAAACGAACAAGTCATGTTTCAGATTGAAGATAACAAAGAACATTTTAATACGTAATTACTAAAAGCATGATGAAATTTAATACTTCATAACTATAAAATGTACAGAATTGTAAATGGCATGTTATTATTATAACCCTTATTGCTGTAACTATAAGATCAAGTACATATTATTTAAAATATTGCCTTTCATTTCCATTTCTAATTTATTTCAACGTCAACCATTCGGCTATAAAGTACACGGCAAGTGATATTCATTAGCGAATTGTTTGAGAAGTATACAGTTGTCTATATTTTCTGGTTAGTTGATTCATAATCTTGGTATAGCAAGGGACTATGTTCAAAGGTGGTAAAGAACAGTACATCTTGCATATCGTCGGTTTACTGCAAGAATTCATTGGACAAAAAAATCATCAAGTACAGTTTATAAGGCCCTGAAAATAATATGATATTTAACATACTCACTTGATTTTAAGAATAAAAAATGTATCTAAGGAGATAATTGTATCTAAGATGATATAGAGAAAACAATATAACTAAAACTAAAAGTGGCTTTGTTCATACTTTTGTATTTGTCAGTTAATGAGTTCTTGCAGTAAACCAACGATATATCGGCGACGAACGAGAACCGACCTGCTTTACAGTTTAATTGCTTATCTGATATCCTGGGGCCTTATTCGCTATCCCGCACGTTATTTTGACAGTGCGTAATAAGCACGTAACACAACGCATCATGTTTAGGACTATAGAAATTTGGCTTACAGAATACCATTCCACGCACATTTCTCGAAGATAACATGACACGGCCGCGTTACACTATCATACAGAGTAAGGGCCCTGGAGTGTGACGCGCTGGATCCACCTACAATGTGGTTTCACCAAGCATACGGTAGTCGTTGTCCAATGGAATACAATAATGCATCAAGTAACCACTTAACAACAATAAAATGAATATAAATTAACATCATTTCTCAGAACACTTTTTTATAATCAACCAAACGAAACTCCGAACAAAAAGTTTCAACTAACTTTGTCGATAGTGCGCGTCACTACACACCGACATTGTCTCGTCCAGACCATTACAATCTAGAATTCTAGACCATGGCAACCGGTCTAGACGTCGTAGATACCATCTTCGGAACACATAAAACACTATATATAGTAAATGATATGCGTGATGATACCTTACCAGACTTGAAGGTCGTGGGAGATGTAAAATGTTTTACTCGGATGTCTAATAAAATTATTTACCTGGAACAAAAGAGGTTTTATTAGTTTTATGAAGTTTCTAATGCCTTATTTAGACTTTAGGCGAATAATTCACCGAATAATTTAGAGAATAAATATGATTATGTATTATGTGTATCAAATACACCTGAATATATTGTTCAAATATTCGTATACGTGACTATTCGTCTCTACTTGGCAGTATCTAAATCAGAGTTAAAACTTTTTTAACAGTGGCCGGTTCGAATGTAATTGTAATTAAAAAAAAAACAAAAGATTTTTGTCCCTTAATTCATAGTTACATGTACCGTACACATAATATTATATACTTAATTAAACAATAGCCACCAAATAAAAGACAAATAGGTTTGCACGTTGATGTAGTTCCACTTAATTAAAGTTCGTGATAAACCACGTGGTAGATAATGAAAAAAATATATAAGCAACCCTTTTTTCGAATGCATTCGGAATAACAAGTGACTTAAGACCTACAAAACAAAGACCCCAAATTTCCATAACACCAACATTTAACCATTCATAACCAATATTATTACTCGCGAAAAGTTGTCAGACAAAATTTAAACATTGTTATTTAAAACACTAGCAAGGATTTGACCACATGAAACATTTCATCACGCACAACAATTCCCAAAGATATTACAGAAACAAAACAAGAAAAGCTTACTAATAAACATAACTAACAATTAACCCAATAAGATGGACTAAGACATTTTGAAATATACAATACGGTTTAGGCACGACACAATTATCATGGGTACATCTTAACTACCGAGGCCTATATAAAGTAATTGCTCTGAGATCTTAACTGGGCTGTCATGGTTCTGTGATTGGAGTTATTGCTTGTTAACAGGCCTCGATACAAACCCGGCTTGTGTTAATGAAATGGATGTGATAAAGTTAACGTAAGCGGACTAGCCAAGTGGCGAAGCAATGCCTACTACAATAACAATGAACAGTGAAAGTTGTCAATAAAGAACAAAATTTTACATTTTGTGGAGTAAACACGTGGCTTATAATTATTACTTTAGACATTTTTTTATGTTTCAAGTTTCTCTATTTAACTTCGTGAGGTCAGACCAGTAATATAGTAGTGAACTATAGTTGAAAGTGCCGATAGCTCTCTTAATGTTCTTTCTAGATTTAATATTCTCATGTTTAAATGTTAAACGCGCATAATTTATCTTATATCGCATCAAGAAAAAGATAACAGTCACGCGTTACACGTATTCCATTGTATCAGCTTATCGATATTATCTAACGATAAACTGGAATTTTAGATATTTCGCGTGTGACAATTCACGAAACAGTATCTTACTCATACATAATTAATTTTCCTTAATACCTGTGGGAATATTATAATATTTTGACTAACAATAAAGTGAAAAAAAAAAGTGTTTTTCCGAATATTATTTAGTAACGTATTAAATAAGACACCATGTAAGATATGGTAAGGAAAAAATCATTAATGGGTCAGAAGAAATCATATTTATAGAAAAAAAAGAAAACACGATTTATTTCATTAATAAAACGACAAAAAAAAGTTTTAGATTTCAAATTTAAAAAGACATTCAAGACAAATATACTTTTTAATACATCATTCGGACCAAGACAAACCGAGATGGCCAGACACAGCGGTTCAGCACTTTCGCCTTGCCGGCTCGCTGACCGTGCGAAATGTCGGCAACTCGCTAACTTCACGCTCCACTCCGGATTTTTTAAATTTCACATGCAGTCACCTATTAAGTTAGCAGTCGTTTACTATAAAAGTGGAATGGTTCCAAAAATATTTTCTGGCTGTTATTATCGATTTTAATACCGTAAAGAATTTAATGGCTTGGGGCTTGGAATTCGAACGAAACATAATATAACAGAGGATATTTTATTATGTATAATTTCCTAAGACTTTGATTAGGAATATTAAATTTCGACTGAACGTCATTAACATATTCGTCAAAAGCACGAAAGTATTGAATCTCATTCCAATTTGCATTTCGTTCATTATACGAACAAGTTCCAAGTGAATAATTAAGATCTGAAGGTCAAACTTTATCGAACCACAATCTAGAATAAATCGTATCATGATATAAATCGAACCCAAATAAGTACAATGACCGTACAAGCTGGTAGCCCCGTTGACCGTTGTTTTAGGTCAATTTAGACCGAAATATCAGCGTTTACGTCACGAAGGCTTTAAATTCAAGACTATCGACCGGTCAACAACACGTTTTTTAAGTGTTAAGGCTTGGGCAATACCCTCTCACTCGATAACGATACCGACATTAAGCGACTAATGAATTAGACGATATATTAAAACAACTTATGGTTCAAGCATGACATATTTCCCAGGCTTATAATTACTTCCTAGTAGACTCATAGCAGCTAAAATCATTTAGGAGCTTCTTCGATTGCATATAATGATTCCCAATTTTGGAAAATTATATGCTTTCCACATCGTGAGGAAACCTACATTATTGAAAAGTTCTCTATAGGAATTTCGAGGGTGTGTGATGCCTACCAATCCGCACTAGGCCAGCGTGGTGGACTAAGGCCTTATCCCTCTCAATAGTAGAGGAGGCCTGTGCCCAACAGTAGAAAGTATATAATACAGGACTGATATTATCATATGCTTTCCACTAGCTGTATGTATTATAAAGGAGCTTGTCATTATACGTATATTACATGCACTAACTGTGACAACTACTATTGCTATTAATTCTTGACCATCCAAAATATAAAGTACAGTACTCAAGGCTGCGAAGCCGCTGTAACCGCATTAATAGTATCAGTTAAAAGCCACATTTAAGATATACCACCAGTTGACGAATTCGAAGAAATATCGTTTATTTGACTTTACCATTAGATTGAATCAAATAATCCGAACGATAATTATAATGGAATCTATTCAACCAGAATGTACCAGTTTGGATACAAAACTTTAAGCCTGTTATGAAGTACATACAGGGCGGTGATGTAGTGTTACTATGTCAGATAACCATCAAATTGACACACCTAATGACTCTTGTCCTTGAGTTAATCTTCAGAGGCGACAAGATAAAAAAACCGAATCCGTAACATTGGTTTTGTTATTCTTCATAATGTTTATAAATACCCACTCCAAGTCACTGTTTCCAGATATAAATAGAAATTTGAACCTAGAAATCGCAAACGCAATTGCCAAGTCTAATAAAACAAATAAATGCACCTTTTAGTACCCCTTTGTACGTCTAATTGAATTTTATTTATCTGGACTTGTGGCTATTTTATGGAACCTTAAGCAATTAGATACGACAGCTGCAAAGACAAATTGAATTAGTGAGATAAAATATTATTTGTTTTAGAAAAAGGACAGCAGTTCAAAGCGCTTTTAGTATAAATAGCAGCTGATTATCTACGTCAGAATATCGCCAAATTGATATGAAAGTACACAGATTCATTAAATTACCATTCATGCTATTTCATTATTTTTAAGGACTCAAGGCACTTCAAATTGTACAATGAAGTCGGAAAACATGTAAATACTAAGTGTAACATAGTTTGCATTCAAATACTAATTTGCATCACGTTCCAATCAAACAATACAATCAGACGGTGCAACGTAATAATCATTGCTCACACGTCGTGCGTACTTCGACACCTTGACCCACAACCAATCATAGCACGAATTAATTGCATCATTGCAATTTACTTCCTATTTTGTACGTCTTTTTGTTTTGGAGGCAAAATAAATATTGAACTGAAATAGATTCTATATTTAAAGTGAATTTGGAATGTTATACGTCACACATGTTTTCAACAAGATTTTCATTGTTAGATATTTATCAGTAACCTTATTATAAATATTTGCGTCTTCATCTCAACAAAAACAAACTTAAATAATTCTCATCATATCCGTAATAATAATTATACCATAGTCTTAACTAGCCAGCATCGTTACCAAGTATGTGTATAACCCATTGAAAAGTATGCAAATGGCGATCGATCAATGTCTTACCAATACCAGTTAGGAATGGAACGATTTCCGTTTCCTCCCGCACACAAACGAACAAACAAACAATGACCTCCACCGTCGAACACACGCGTCTCGTGTGAAAGTCAGTACATGCGTATTATGAGTATATTTATTTTTCCAAAGCTCACGTTTAGTCGAAGTTCTATGAATGATGATTGACGTATTGGGAACGTTAATTAAGCAATTCTTCGTATAGGTTTGTCCGTCTGAGTACATTGCTCCGCTATTTATGAATAATTCGTTTTGGTCAATATATAACAGTATAGCAACATAGTAGCTGTTACTAAAGCATTTACTGACACATCCATCGATAAAAAATTTACAACAATCCAAGACGATCATGTGATTTAAGAATGTTTAAACTATCTTCTATCCATTGGCCTTAGATTTACCAACCATAACCACGGATTTCCCTAACCTTGAAAATTTTGATAAATCTCAAAAAATCACGTGGAAATATGAAATAAAAGACAATAGACCATCTAGACCAATACAAGTATTCGTAATGTCACCTGAGGAGGTAACAACCAACAATCTACTTACAATTTCCCAAAAACAAGACAATAGAAATGCAGGATACACAAACAATAGTAAACAATTAACTGAAACAATTCCGGCGATTGTTGCGTTTAGAGAAGCGACCGAGCACAATCACAGGAAGTACATTTTATTTCGAGCTCCAGCCGATGTCACTTCTAAAATGTCTTTTAGCATCTATTTAATTTTTTATTTCGTAAAACTACATTAGCGGATTGCTTCTTGTTACTGCCAAATTGTGTCAAGTTGATGCATTGACGTCACGTTAGTTTTAACTTATAACAACAAATGTATTTTTAATTTCGAAATATTTAATTCAGCACGAATACATCGATTGAGTAATTATTTAGATGCGACAAAGTATATATAAATTCATACTTTATGCAAAGTAAATCATGAATAAATATCTAAGAAGCTTTACTGAAACAAATCACTCAAGGGCATGTTAAAGAAATTAATTTTCAAATTCCCATTATCATAATCCAATCAAATACAAATTGAAGAATCAGCGATTACGCTTCAATTGACGAGCCGTAAAAAGCTCCACTTAATCTAAGGACAAAAGAATACAATGTCAATCAAATAAAACACCGCTGAGCATCTCCGAACCCTCAATCATCTTGTTAACATGCGCATTATAAAAGGCGAACGGTAGAACGATTTTTCGTAATCGCTTCTAATCATTTTCGTAGGTCGCGACTTGGTCCAGATATTCGTATTTCATCGAAAGGTTCATTTCATAAAGGAGCTTGGCATTTAGCATGAATACGCATTGATTTAAACTGACAACAGCGGTCAATTGAGACTTGAATGAAACTATTGTGATTGAATAAAGTATCGTTTGATCGCTGCTGTTGCAAGCTGCACATTGGACCCGCCAAATTGATATTGAGTCGGTCAAGATTCAATCACGAATCTAGTTGTTTATGATTCGTATCTGCTACGATATGTTTTATGTCTGTACTGTTTTACATTCGATGAAATATTCGTAATGAATAATTCCAACTTCTCGTTTAAAGTAAAACAGTACAATCTCGACGTAAAACTTTAGCGATGGATAAATAGGTTTGTTTTGCATATTTACAACTACGCCATTTTAAAACAGTTAACATTTCTGTTACTAAAATCTATAAACGTAGAACAAAGGAAATCAAACTTGAAGTTCGTCCCATCGAGAAACTTGGAAGTGTACTGTGGAAAAAAACTTGCCACGGGGATTGACTTTATGAACAATGAACTCTTTTATTTCTAAGGGGCCGTTTAAGGTAAGATCAAAGGACATCAAACGACCACACAATGTTGATAGAATCATTTTAACAAAATGTAAGCACCTCATAAGAATAACAGTGTTTATTTGGAAAATATGAAGTCATACATTCTCCTACAACTCAATACAACCCACTAGACATTAGTGAACCATATTACAAATTAATAATAGTGTATACTTTGTACCAAGCCGCAAAAAAACCTAACACACAATCAATGAAATTACCCGACCTTTTGCCTATATATATTTTTTGCTGAAAAATCTAATTGCTTTACTGGCCGTCCATTCATGAAAGACCTTGAGTTCTGATCGGTCGTGACTGCTCCATGGTTATCATAAACATCGTCTATTGAAATGGTGGTTTTCAATTATTGACGCTCCAAAGCTATTTCGGTATCCAAATATAGATGAGGAAAACGACTTGACTAGTCGATAGATATTATTGATTTCTTGGAAATGTCTTGCAATCGATTTTGTCTTTGTTCTTGTTTTAGCTAAGTTTCTTGTTTAGCAAAATATACACGTACAGGTAATACATGAATGGCGTGTATTTGCCAGCGAATTCTTCTTCAGGTTACTTTGTAATACGCTGAGAAACATACGATAGAATTAAAAGCCAAAAGTGACTGAAATTTCGACATTATACCAGGTATTTCATATACCACCCAGGAAATATGAATCAAAAAATAAATCTATTCTTATTAAATTCTTGCAATCACTAATAAGTCATGGCACGTTTCATAATACATAGAAACAATAACGTGTAACCTTTAATACAAGCTAATAAGTAATTACAAACTTATAGGTAATAATTTAATGCTATTATCCAAGCTAATAACACAGAATAGATACCTCAAGCGGGTGGTACAGCGAAACTAATTCGTCTCGAGGTAAACGCACTTGCACCAGACGCCCATGCAAAACACTTAAATAGTCTCAATTAAAATTTATGAACAAACACGCGATACAAAGCTAACACCGTTTGATTTAATGTATCGAGTTGCTTGCGAACCGGTTGCAAATATAACCTCGCATTGTAAATCTAGAAATGACGAGATTTATTTATAGCTTCGCCAATTTTAATTTATTTATCAGTGGAAAATTTTTCTTAATACTTCATTTTATTGGTGAAATTATGAAAAGTAAGAATTATCTAGAAACTATAAAATAGTGCTTATAATTAAAATCCTTGAACCTAAAAACGAACACTGATAACAATCAATATTAAAGTATAAACTAACAAGGGCTGAAAACAAAACTTCTCCATTAAACCAATAAAAATATTAACATCTTTAATTAAAGTCTATTCAAAAAAGAAAACTTAAATTATACCTCAAACACATTAATGCTCAAGGCTGGGTTTGACCGTTTCATAAAGATGATTCAATCCAACAGCAGAACGGGATCGGGGCAATTAACGGATCTCTTTTAATGCGCGTTTTTGCACATAATTATAACGTGTTGGTACATCACTGTGGTTTATAGTGGTGTGGAAATTCGGACTAATGATAATTCGCACCAGCAATCTTGAGCAGCCCGTCGCTAAAATGCTCAAAAGGCTCTTGAGAATCATATATTTTAGAGAAGGAAATAATCACTGGTTCTGAATAATTTTACAGACTTATGAGCTGTAAATTACGGCCTTTAGACAAATATCAGGAAATTTAATCTCTCTGCCGGTATTTTTTATAAAGTTTGTTAACACGATGTAACAATTAAAGACATATTAACACAAAAAGTGTTTTTTTTTTATTTGTAAATCCCCAGCATTCGTTTTCGCATTCGCATACACCAATAACTGTTGAACATCACTAGCATTAAATATTTTAAGTTTAAAGTCGACCCACGCTAAATCAGACGATTCGGCATTAACGGCGCTCGCACCAATGATTTCTCCGCGGTAAGTACTTGATTAATTGTACAACAATGACGACAGGCGACGGCTAACGGTTTATAATTTGTGTTTATTTGAGGCCATTGATTCGTACAAGATATCTTTATGGGTCTGGCTGTTTAGGGTCCCTTAGTCGGATAATGGTACTGAGTTATGTTCGGTCCCAATTTAAGTATATTTGATTTGATATTTATATAAGTATCTCTAAAACTAAATATAGACTTCGTTTTATAGATGCAACATCTTCATGTTTATTATTAAGTTGTTTCTAGTTTAAAATGAATCGGTTTTGTTCAGCATCTACATTTTATGATACCTCAAATATCTACAGATAAAAAAGACCTTATCTAGACTGTTTTTGGGACCAAGATAAAAGATACCAGCTAGAAATCTGCGATCGGTACGGCATGGTACGTTTACATGGTGAAATACGAAATATATGAATTCTGAATTGAAATAAACCAATGTCAATGGAAAGGTTTCGCCATAAAATAAATGTACAAAAGAGACAGCACTAAATTATCTGTGCCGTTACACTAAATTGATAAAATACAAAAAGAAACTTATATGGAGTACAAAGAGATTTTACATTACAAACACAATGTACTCTATATCATATCTCCGGAGACTTAATTTCTCAAAGTAGAACGATATTTCGGCGAAATCTGCGGTCTATACTTCGTCTGAAAGAAATCTTATTCGATAAATATAAAAAACATTAATGATTTTTACTCTTTGTATAAAGAAACAAACTTCACCTTTCTTTTGTAGTATAGTAGTAATCGTTCATACTTTTACTTATAATATCTTAATATTGCAACATAATATTACAGAAAATTAAGAACAAAGATCAATTAAATATTCTTGACTACGATTTAATTCGCTAAAAAAAATATCACATTGGTCACTCGCTAGACATCTTACTATCTAAATAAGAAGATCAACTCTGCAATAAAATTTACTAGGACTATCATTTCAATACAAAACATACAACAATAATCCCTACTAGCCGAGTTTCGGCCACGACGGCAAAATCTCAACGGAGATCAACAGTCTATGTTCCTTCACTCTCATAGTAACACGAAAATCTATCATGACCAGAGAGAAATCAGGAGCAAGACCTTTACGTGCAGACTCTGAGCTGCGACTGAGTAATTCGCACAATGTTTTTGGACCGATTTGGGATTTAAACCCAAACCGGCCCGCTTCAACGCGATAGCCATACTCACACCGTGGACACAATGCAACTTCGAGGTAGTAAATGTCTTACAATAATAGATAGACGAATGTAAATCGAGGGGAACAAGTGGCGTGGGCTTGACATTAACCCAGTTCCTGACCCGTGGGAGGTCTATTATTATTGAAAAATATATACAAGAGAATGTATTAGGGCCATGGTACGATTGATACAATTCAACGCCCTTCTGATATTAGTGATTTTTAGTAAGGTCTTATGGCAAGTAGTTAAAGCCCGTTGGGTTAATATGAAGTCAAAATGTTGACATGAGGTAGTTAAGAAATTAGGTAAAGTAGAGTATATTATTAGTATTTAAATTAACGAGCATGAGACTGGGTATTAAAAAGGGTAACTAACTCTCTCTTCAACAATACCATAATATCTAGAGAAGAATAGGATGAAATAGCATATTTCATTATATAATAATAGTATTACCATTGACAAAACAGTCGAACAACTAAATAGCAACAAAATATAAACAACTGAAAGTCGAGAGCGCGCTGTAACAATTTAAGAATAAACACTGAATGTAGGTGCAAACGGTGACTAATGAGCTGTTTGCGCAACCGAACGTTTTAGTGGATGATTTGTGGGTTGCGTTAACGGCAGTTACTCTAGTTACCAGAGATGCGTATGATCGTTCAATCAGTCAAAAGTCAGTCGGTCAAAGAGTTGTGACACAGAACTGTACTCGTATTGATGTGAGTCCGTAATAGTTGTCTAGCGTTCTGATAATGTAGTGATCATATATAAAAGAGAGGAGCAGCTTCAGTCATCTGTTAGTCTTTGCAGCAGAAATCTTAAGAAAGTCTCTACTGTTTATTTACTTTTCTAATTGTTAACCTTTATGGGTCAATAGAAAATTATGTAAACAAAATACAACAAATATTTTTGTCATATGTTGATTTGTATAAAAGAGTGATTAATATGCAATTTAAAAACTATGCATTTCTATAGAAATATCCTCAAATTCGGCACCAAAAATTTTTCACTTAAAATAGAAAGTAAAACACACATAATTGCAATGACCTGCGGAGGCAACGCGATTCCGCAAAAACATTCCGCCATTCAATACAATTTTAAAATAATTGCTTCAAAACGTGTCGTTAACCTAGATTTTACTTATGTGAATATTTGTGACCTAAAACATTCAGTATACGAACAAAAAGATAAAAAACCCGGTTAGCATCATCTTAAATTCAATAAATTCATCATCAATAAAGATTTGCAATTGCATTTTTTTGATTTTGAAATGCTCGCATTTATGTCAATAGTTAAGTCCGTGTTGTCCAACATTATCATTTTCAATACCGAAAAATAGAAAACATTGAATATCGCCATTCCAAAGAAAAGTAAATGTAATCGATTCGCGAAATCGCCAAACAATGGCGAAGATAAAACATCTAGGTCATTACCACAATCAAACTAGTGTCGTCTGGAGCGGCGTACAATCTAGTACATCTTTTATTATTCCCCAACAAAAGGCTGTTTTGCTGTGTAAAATTTTAAATAATAATTCTTTTGTCTCGGCCTGGGCGCTGGAAACTTGATTTGGCGCCATTCCAACCGCCTTCGGTGTTTGGCGCAATTCAAAAGAACGGGCCTACTCGTTACTTATGTAATGCCGGCGCTGCTATCGCGATGCAATTTAAATGCAACTACTAGATCAGGTTGTAAATGTGACGATGGAAATAGAAAACACCCAGGGCTTGGGAAACTGGGTGGTCGTGAATCGATGTCACGTACACGGTGTTATAGCTTCTAAGAATTTCAGTTGTCATTTCGCATAACAACATTAAGTATGAAATATTCCAATCCCATAAAACGACTTAATGAGACCCACTAATAATTTGTACTGTATTTATATTTAAGATCACCACAAATTTAAGCAAAGTGGCTAACGTTGTAAAATGCAATAAAAAATGGCCTCTCACGTTCGAGACGCAATCATCTCACAGTTTGTGCCACCGTCCAACGGTTACAGCACAGGCAGGCAAGAGCTCTCGTGGACACTTGTGCTTGAAGACTGTGCCTGAATGCCATGCTTGATGACTGATACCTGGCCACTTTAGAGATTGGACCCGCGATAATAAATGTCACTAGATGACATACATTTTAACTTTAATCTGTCATAAAGCCAGCAGTGTACACTTGTATTTGACGACTGGCTATATAATTCGTTGATTATAATAGGATATTGTATATCAGTGAGGTACTAGATTTAAATAATCATAAAATAATTAAATGAAATGAAATGATATGAACTGCTCTAAACAACAATAAAAAACCAATTGTATTTTTTCTTCTCTGTATCATTTTCTGTAGTTTATACTTTTAAACTAATTTTGAAAAGAGCATCACCAGAGTTTCTCGCCCGTTCTTCTCTGATGAGAACTTCTTTCCGAACTGGTGGTAGAGCTAATATTGACGGAATCTGAATAATGTTTTACGGGTACAAATAAATCATTTCATTTCAATTGTCTGGCTATTCGTCAACCTGTTATTCGCTCAATTCTAGTTGAAAAAAAGTATCTTGAACGCTTGCGCATAAAACCTTTGCCTTCACTTGATAGTTGATACCTGGCCACTTAACGCGATTGGACCCGTGCAAACATTGCTCCAAGAAGACAACACACCTAAATTCGGAACGGCGAAGTAAGTTATCAATTCGATAATGGCTTTGCCTAGGTAAAATTACAAAAATATGTTCCATTTACAAACCAGATGCGGGTGGTTTGGGGGAATCTTATTAGGATTTTTGGAAAACAATTTAAAGTAAGTGGTTTGTGCTTCTATAGCATTAGGGCACAAAATACTTTTGGAACGCTATCGAAATTTCAGTTGCAAGACATTTAAGCGATTTTCGAGGTTCCATCGACGCATAGAAATCGCCTATTATACTCACTACTTTCTTACTGCATCGAGTTTTAGTAAATGATTTGAAAGTAGTACAAAAATAATGGCTTTCGATGAGAACACATCTTTCGGTTGTCCATGTTTTCTATTAAAGATCCTATATTCTGTGGCCCTTACGGGAGAGGTAGTCTATTTTCTAAGAAAATAAGTAGCATTAGTAATCTTAAAAGTGCTAACTTCAACTTACAAAATTTAAAACACCGAGAAAATTTTATGCAGCGTCCGCTATATTCAATCCTCTGGCATTTTTATAGTTTCCGTGCACGATGACCGGATTGAAATTTTGCATAAAAATTCCTGGAATATCTTCTTAGACCGCAAATTTTATAGTCCACAAAGATGATGTGTTTACGTGCTTGAAATGTAAGTGCATTCACGTAACAATGCGGATGACCTCACGACGCATTTAAATTTTTCACCGGTATTTTTTTTTGGTTTTATTGATATGTCAAGGAGGTACGCCTTCATCAGAATTAGACCAAGGTGAGGAAACATTTATGTGGAGACAAAGGACTGCCCTTACATTGCAGTAAGACAATTTTTCAATTGCCTGCCGCCGTGGCCATCAACAACTATGATTAAATTATAGTTCCTTCAAATCATTTTTATATGAGATCACCTAGAGATCCTTAAGCTTATATTTAAGGACATGACAACAGGATATTTGTGGTGTTCATCATTATCTGGTTAACCTCTAGTAGCCCTATAACATTCCCGATATACAAAATTTTATATCTGAGTTTAAATTGACTTTGACTTGTAAGTTAAGGCCAACGAGTAATCGACAATGCCCAAATTTAAAGTAAATGGTTATTCAAGATATCGTTTATTTATTTTTACCGCTCAGCAGAGGATGTGATGCCATATCGCTAGACAAATAAAAATAAATGATTATCGACATTAAAGCCGATATGACATTCGTCTGACCTACATTAATACACAGATATCTTTACTGTTCGGTGAGTACGAACTAAAATTTAATATGCCTAAAAAGTTATTGCAAATGCCATACATCAATGCATGTTAAGGGGTCATTATAATATTTTGGGTGCTGTTCATAATTATTTTTAATCGGTGTTTAAAATATTTAGTATTGAAAATTTGACCTTTAAATTGTCTTGAGGATAAAAGTTGCTAAACGCTAATATTAAAATCGATGAACAATTACGTTTATTAGTGAGGCGGTAGATTAGTAGTTAGGGAGGTAGTTAAGTTCATTGTTAATATAATTATGTAGATCGATATAAATTAGATCTTAATTTACCTATTCATTGCCAGACATTATAAAATAAAAGCTCAACTTGATTCCATTCAATTCCTTAACCTCATCTCGTAACGTCCGAGAGACCTACTTTTCAACACCAATAAACAAACTTTGGCAAGGACAGACAGAGTTAATCCTCTTGTTTGTGCTCGAGATCTAAGCCGACTATCAAGACGTACCGAGCACTGAATCGGATCCGCTCTGATGAACCGAATACTTTCTGATACGAAAAGTTTGCAGGATTAAACCCCATTAGCAAGGGTTTCAGATCCGAATGAGTTGGACCCGGTATCTCGAATTCTATTTAGTTACGATTTTGACTTAATCTTTCTGAAATTTGGGATTCTAGAGAGGTGAATAGAATAGGCGCGCAAATTGGATTTTTCAGGTTTCTACCAATACAATTTAGCTTGGAAATATCGAACATTTAAAGCTTTTGTTTTTATCATACGGCTATTTTATTTATCAGTAATGGGTCTTGGAAAGAATTCATTGCATAAAATCGTCAAGTTACCTTTGAGTGGAAAATGGGAGCCTCTATTACGAGTTATGTTTGCGCTGCACGTGGTCGATAATGTATTCCCAATTCTACTATACGAGAAAAAGCTAAGATTTGAGTGTTTCCGAAATACGAGCTGGAAACTGGGGCACAGTTACAGCTTGTAAAAAATAAAAAAAATGTGCTACACGCTCGTGAGCGCACGATCGTAATTGAAGAGTGATACGTATAGGGAATAATAACAGGGGTGGCGGTTTGATTTTAATTCTTTTATACTTCATGTTGATTTTTTTCTTTATACATCTTACTTGCATTAGTATACATAGGGAATAGTGGGTTTATAAATCTCAGATCGAGCTACAAAAATGAACTGACATCACTGTGAACTTAAGCTTTAAATATTTGGTACGTGTAATTTTTATTTACGAGTAGTTTAAAGTTTCATACTTAGATTCTGTTATAATTTTAATGTAGGTTTCATAATTTCACCCCTTTCATCCTCAGTCCTCTCCTCATTCCCCTTCCCACGACTTCAACATACAACGTTACCACTTTTACCCATTCCCCATACAAAAAGTCGGAAACCCCGTGGAGTGCAACAACCCGATACAGTATCTCATTGCGTGGCTGAAATCGATCGGCGAGACCGCGCTCCCGTCACATTGTGACCTAGTTGGGTCCCGCGACCGTCTGTGCTCTGCTGCGAGGTTAGTGCACATCGAGCATCGCAAGTGTCGCTTCGTATTTTTTTATAACAGAGTAGATGGGTTTTATAATAGGGTCCTTAGGTAGGCGAAAGAATTATAAAATATAAATTACCTGATGATGAATCGCCTTCCGAAAAATGACATCAGTTAGACAAGTTATTACGCTGTCGATCCTACGAAGGTGGAATTGAAACAGAGACGGGTGTTTCTTCGAGTCTCGGAGACTCTATGAATGGAGACAACATATCTGACAATTCACATCAGTTTTTATTGAGAAAGGTAATAATCGGTTCCCGTAAAGCTAAATACGAACTTTACGGGATATAATCTTTACGGAAACCGATTATATACAGGGATAACTAGGGATTATTCACTCTAAGTTACAAGCATGTCAAGAGCAGTAATACAAGGACAAACGTGTGAACGTGCCATATGTTCGATATTTATAAATCGCCACGCTCGGTATGGATAAGCCTTAACACTTGATAATCCATTGCGTACAGCATGGCATGGCGGGTCGTCTCAAAGTGTATAAAAAGAGAGCATGTGTGCGATGCGGGCAGCCTCATTGTGCGTAGAATTTACGGGGGTCGGCACTTTAGCTTTGTCAGCGAGTACTTTTGCAGCCCCATGATCCAGACTATAGGTTTTTAAAAAAATGTTGTGGGTTACCAGAAGCTATTTAGATAGTTTATTTTATAACTTTTTATTTTTAATAATGACTCAGTCACATGGTAATGACCGCACGTAAACCATAGTAATAGCATCCAAATTATTAATTATTAAGTTGCACATAGTATGGGATTGAACTTAGCATTCTCAAATACAAATTCACTTAAAATATACCTAATGCTTAGCAATCACTCTGAGAATAAAGAAAGTTCTTCAAACTGGATTAACACAATATTTGTCAAACGTCATGCCCAAAAGAAATATCACATAAAAGTACAAATTTCAATCGAATTCCAGATAGTAATTGTTTGCTGTGCATTAAAGAACTCACTTTCTAACTATACTGAAATCATGGCTTAATTAAAGATCTAACGATTCAACCAGTTACAGATAGAATGTGCACTTCGAACGTAAAACAACTTCTAACTCCAAACAGCCGCACAACAAGCAATCTTTAATCAAAAGTTTATGATCCTGATGAAGTGGAATCGATATAACTAAACCATCCGTGGAATTCGAAAGGAGTTAGGTAACACGAGAAAATCGTAAGTCATGATCCTTGCTAACGAGACGAGATTCACAGATAGATCGCTAATCGAGTGAACGCCGAACTTTCACTGTATCATCTCCATCTGTCGGAAATGTTGCTAATAATATTTTATTTTAATACTTAGTCATTTTAACGGTTCAGGTATCGTATGGAGAGAAGGTAAAAGTATTAAAGAATGAAAATACTGGCATTTTCACGTCGAAATAAATTATTAAAGAAAAGAGAATCAATGCAACCAAATCGTAATTGTAATACTCAGATGCAACAATGGCTTATGGCACATAGCAAATTAATTTGTGTATTTACTTTAATTCAACCCTGATCGATACATTACCGGCAATTTCCACACAACATATCTCATGCTTCAACGGGCTTTGTAATGGAAAGTCGACACGTATAATTATCGTACGTGGCCGCGGCCCACTAGAATTTGTCAAGTGCAACTGCGTAATGGCCGACGCCATCAATTTCTGAACGGTTTTACACTACCGAAGGATTTCATCAACAGTTATTAGGAAGAGAGACACAAAATATTATTGCTTGCTGAATATATTTTCTAGGTGTTATCATCTACGTCAGGTTTATGTAACAGAGATTGGCCGAGTCAAAGTTCATAGAGAGATGACAAAAACAACTATGCTAATCTGTAATATATTGTTCTGTGCCAGACAACATTCTGATTTTATGATATAAAAATTATCGATCAATTCTATCCATCCTTGTTAGATATTAGGAACGTACTGTGCCTACCATTAGGCGGATCACCAGTCATCATACTATGGATATAAATAAAAAACAGACCAAACTTATAATACCATAATTCAGTACTTTCCATTCATTTCCACATTACGATAAATTAATTACAACCAATAACCGTCAACACAATTTTAATATGAACATAAACGTCGGCTTGTCTACTAATGCCTTGCTAAACTCCACCGAGGGTTGTTAATTTAGAAATATCGATGCAAACTGAACTCGTTTAGTTAATTAATGAGCTGAATTTGCATTCTTGACCGTATCTGAATATATCTGAGACCTGGTAACAAGGCTATTCCGCAATAGAGCTATTGAGAAACGGCGTGCTTGTTAGACAGGGGGCCGGGTAACCGCGTGGGTGGTTGCATCAATCACTGTGCTGAACTATATTCTTGAATAAACTATTTTAATAACACATATTCATTGAAAATAAAAGTATTTAACGGATTTTTTCGCGGTTTTTATATTATTATTACAGTCTCCCCCGTGACCATAAAGGCTGCAAAGTCTTCGAAACGTCGGGAGAAAATAATCATTAAACACATATTCAGCTTTCGTATTATTTAATGCTCAAAGACAATGCTTGAAATCATTGTAGAATTATTAAAACATTGAAATATGAATTTTTAATAATTTTAATTTTTCAAATATGTTCAATACTCAATTGATATAATGTGAGCTACGAATAACCAAAATTATAAAACAAGAGGCCTCCGCGAATATAGAGCAATCATGTAACATACCTACATCTAGGTTAAACTATTGACAGACGGCTAATTAAATTCTTGGTAAACAAGAATCGCACCTAATTAAGCGTGATATGTCTTGTCTAAAATTATTAACTTCGGCCCATTTGGCGGCTTAATTAAACCTTCGCGAAAGGAGGTCGTGGATTACATCCAGAGCGCAAATAACTTGACAAAAAGCCGGCTAATGAAGACGCGAGGATCAACTATATTGGACGGGTATCCGAACTTTGACGCGGGTGGTTTGATATATTCAATGAGATAGTTATAACATGATAAAATTAAGGTTACAGCAACTTCTGCCCCAATGTCTATTTCTGAGGCCAAGCAGCAGTGTGTAGACAATGTTGTGTTCTGGTTTGAAGGACATTATAGCCAATGTAACTACTGGACATAATAAGACTTAACATCTCATGTCTCAGGATGGCGAGCGCAGTGGAATACCAAACAATACTTTGTAATTCAAGGTGCTGGATGGTGTTTTTACTATTTATGGGGGGTCGTATCACTTACCATTAGGCGAACGACAAGCTCGACTTGACATTCAAAGCAAAAACAAAAAAAAAACTTGTCCACAAACATTTTTGGTTGATCAGTTTCTCTACAGTCTGAGTGCTTTGATTGAATCTAAACGTTAAGCTACAATGTTACAGGAAATAAATAACATATTCGCAACAATATAAGTAACTATGTGAAACGTATTGATAATAAAAATAAATAGTGGAGTTATAACTGGCTACGTAACCGCGTTGAAGTATATCAGTTTTTTTATCTGTAAACTACGAATGATGTTAACATGTTTTAGCATTGTTTATGCGGAAATATATAACCACGTAGATACTGTCAATCATAATTATGTTGTATTATATAAGCTTCTATGCCTAGATTACATTGATTGGAATGATCTATAATTTTATTAAGAAAAATAAAAATCACATATTTTTAACATAAAATACACGAGGTAAACAGTTTACACACAAAATATGAGAGTGAAGACAATTTTCAAGTTTACGAGATTTATATATAATGTACTCATTGCGATACATATATTATTATTAAAAAAATATATGGCATTTTATTTTTACATTTCGACATCACGCAGCGGACGTAATCTGATAACTTCTAATTACTATGCATTATGAGACTAATTTTGCTTCAAGGTGACTAGCGCAATGCAGTGTTATAGTGCATTTTATAATTCTAAGTTGTGATGTTGCTACTGTCTAAGACCGTGCGTGGTCATCATCACAAACCTTAGCTTATTTTGCAAATTAAATATAAAAATAACAAGTTTATCACTTCGCTAGTCGAATTTAGTTTCGGTGCACCACATATTTAAATACGCATGTCGCAGGTTTTGGCATATGATTTCATGATTGACTTTCTGTCTGACATCAACCTTCCCTAATATAACCTTTCCTTGGAAATAATAACCTTGGAACCTAACCGAGGACCTACCCACACATAAGCAACACACTACAGAACCACAGGCAAAAATAAAAAAAAAAAAACTCCTCCAAGCCCCATTCCGTTACGATGCCAATTGCCAATGCCGAGTCCTTTACTCGACACTCGACGAGATAAAATTAGGTCACACGGCCGAGACAGTTATCGATTTTGCCATCTTACGCAAAACATTGATGACTGTTGTGTGGGGCGCGGTGCAAGCGATAAGCGGCCGGCGGTGTATTATCAGATTAGAACTTTTTTTTTTTTTTTTTTGGTTTCGTGGAGAATGAGCCTTATTATCAGATTAGAACTGCTAATTGGGTCTTAGACCTGTTTGAACTAAGCCGAGTGTTTTTAATACTTTATTTATGTGGGGGAAGTAAGATTTTTTATTTAAATACTCTATTTCTACGCCATGCTGTTAATTTGTGTTATATAATTGTATCTAATATCCACAAATTTCGAATTCAAAGAACTCGTGTGCTATTTGCATAGAAATATTATTAGGAATAATTTGAATACTTGGCCTAGAAACCGATTTCAAAGCATCTCTTCATCACTTCTGACTTCAAAGTCCTAATACCTTGGTAACCAATTACATGATATATTAATGATATAAACACGAGGCTGAATTGTAGTCAACAGTCTATTTGGCATCATAAGGCATGGTTTCTGACCTATTTTATAAATAGTTCTGTCAGTCTGTTCTTAACATATGGTTCACAGAGGGCATCTTATACTCACATTTTGCATTAAATTCCGACGAAATACACAAACAGCTGTCCTAAATAGATTTTATCAAGTATATTTACACTATTCAATATTATTAGCCGACTTAGATTTTATGCATCCTTGACTCCTTAGTCCTTGAATTCTGCAGTCAGGTAAACCAACAAACCGTATCGGACAGATTAGATATTAAATATTCAGACTGGATGCTAAGGCTAATTTTAGCCAAAGAAAAATGCTACTGTATTATATACAGAGTACAGGTTGCTGTGAACGGAAATACCATTGAAACATGTGTTAGATTACGATAGGAATAGACTAATTTCAAAGCGATGGACGTGCAATGTACAACTATACTATTGTTAAAAGTTTAAATGTTTTTTTGTTTAAGCGCGGTTATTTCTAGAATTAATGATCTTATCCTGAAAATAATTTTGTTTATTTGGATGTATAGTATTCCTAAGAGCTATAAATTATTGTAAGTATCTAAAAGAAATCACTTTTATCAACAAGACCCCCCATGTTTATTGTAGACTGAAGTTCTTTTTGTGTTATTAATGGTTTGCAATAAATAATTTCACTGTATAGATTTATTTGTATTATCATGTAGATATGCGCTGACCTATGAATAGACAATCATAAATTTAAAATAAAATAAATAACTTTTACATGGAAGGCTGGATGCATATTTGCTGAACGTGTTGGACATTAAAGATTTGACGTAAACAAAATTTCTGCATGAAGGCGTTATTTAAATTTCCAATCGATTCCAACAAGGTTGCAGCTTAAACAATGCTTCGCTCAAGGGCGCTCAAATGCAAAGATATTTTGCAAATATGTGCATACATTAAGTTCCCAACTTGCACCGAAGCTAACGTACATTGTTTGTAGAAACTTAAGCCGGCCACAATGACATTAATATAAAATAGTCGGTGTAACAGAATACTTTTGAGCGAGAGTCAATAAGAGGAAAACCTTTGGAGCAAAATATTTACTTGCGTTTTCATGGAACACTTAATATATTTATTTTGCCCAATAAGGAGTTTGTTAATGTTTTGTAATTTTTATTTTTTGTAAATATAGCGGCCAGTATTAAAAATGTTTGGTTGTATACTTAGAGACTATAACCTTATATCTATAAAAAAAAGTTATATTCTATTTTTAAAACATGTACTGAAATTATTACAACACAGACATTTTTTTTAAACAACTTTCACAGTTTATACCTGGGTAAAAACGTTCCATTTTTAATTTCCATTAAAGCCAATGGTCGCATTATCCCGTCTTGCACGGGTGAGGCTGTTCTAAATACGTCACGGGCACACGGCAACAACCGTGCGCCCAGTAATTGGGTCACAGTTGACTGATGCAAAGTGGTACGGTCCTATTCATAGATTATTGGGGAATGTCGTTAACACCGCAATGGAGCGTCCTTGATTTTAAAATGCAACTCTTTAAGTAGTTTTAGAATATTGTGTTTTCTAAACATTTTTAAATTTAGTATATAATGCTAGTTATCGGCAGTCTAAGTCGTAGTTTTTTTTTAGTCTAGTCCATAGTGAGTTTTCTCTCATCATTAATTCAACAAAGCTTCCACTCGTAACCAACTTCAGCCCGTTCAAAAACAACCACTACAAACATTATAAAATAATTTCTTATACGATACCCAACTTCCATTACCCATACCAGCACAATTTCCATAATAGGCGACATAACCATAAAATTTTGTGAATATTGAAAATTTCCCGGTCCTGGGCCGTTCGAGCCCCGTAAGCGAAACAGACCACGTGTTAAGCATTGATTACAGCAATTGTTTGGACTACAATGCACTACCGATTGAGGAGCGCATGCACTTCATGTTTACATAATTTATTTTTATTAACCAGCGTTGCAGCTGTGGAAAAGTGTGAATTTAATTTGTAAATATTTAGAATAACGTTATTAGTTGGTGTGTATAGACGGTTTTGAGTATCGTGATCGGGCAATGAAACTGATGAGGCAGCCAACTTTTGTGGAGGATTTCATTGAACATTGAAATAAAAACTACAGATTTTTGATAAATTGTTACTTCCGACATTTCGAAGACTGCAGTTCTCATTGTCACGGGGCGGACTACGCACGATAGGCTTACCGTCTATTATTATACAGAAAAAAAAAACAAAAAATAATTGTTACGAATCTACTTATATCTACGGACACAATATATAAAATGATGATTTAGAAAACAATACGAAGAATAGAGGAAGATTTTGAAATATGACGTACTTTACACAAGTAACCGCTTTGTTCTGCCATTGAATGTTCCTTTAGTGTTCTTTTATTGCTCTTACACGACAGTGATGATCTACTAAGAAACAAAGCCATAATGGAATACAGTAGGTGATAATGTACGCGAATAGACAAAACAAACACGCTAATACAGCTATTTCCGCAAAACAATACGTTATGTAGAACTTTATCTAATGACGTATATTGAATTATATAATCAAAAAACGTCATCCGTTCAAGTACTTTCATTTGTTCCTAATATAGATCCAAACAGAATTGATAAATTTTTTGGATTTTCAGTATAGCATTATGATTGATAAGTTATAAATTTAGGTTATGTTTATTGTTGTGTCTGATGGAAAACTCAATAAATAAATCTCTCAAGCTGCATTTTCAGGATATCTATTAACCAAAACCTGCACTATTATCATATATTTTCAGCCCTGTATTATTTTACGTGCCCACTGTTGGGCACGCGCTTCCTCTACTAATAAGAGGGTTTATATAGGTATATAGATTGGACGACATGACATACCTTCGAAATTCTAATGTTGATTTCTTAGGTGTGTAGGTTTCATTACGTTTTAAAGCAACGAAAGTTGATAAACAATACATACATAATTTAAAAATGTCAGAGATGTATGCCGTGTTTTGAACCCGCGGACCGTCGTTTTAGCAGTCCATTTCCTACTAGACTATAATGCACTTCTAAAACTGCACTAAACACTTGAAAAAAAGCTACGTTATAAATTAAAAAACTAAAGAACGTTTGCCGTGAAGGCCATTCAGCCGAGAGTCCCGCCAGTGTAGGACAAAGTTTCAAAGGCTCCGAGTGAAGATCTCTCGACTCGCCTCGGGCCCAATTGCGTGCTCTCCGCGCTCTATACGCTACGCTCTGAGACAATAAACCTTCACTTTACTTTTTATTGAAGTAAAAAACGTTTTCAAGTAGCTGCCGAGTGAAATGATTTTAAAATGCACGCTTGGGGTAGAATCTATCATTGGTAACACAAAGGTTTTGTAATATTTTTGTTCTGTAACATGAATTCATCATTTCAATCACTCTTCGATTCTAAATTGTAATTGATATATTTTAATCAACCAAATATACCGCAACATTGACGCGGTAATTTTGTAAATTTCAACAATTATTTCGTGTTCATTAAATAAGTCAGTAACAAAACAATAGATCATTCTAAATATAATATAATAAAGGCTATAATCCTGCGTATCCATCTATTCTAATCTATAAGCAAATGTTCGCAATCATTCGCCATGAACCATACTAACAACTGCCATATCTGGCAGTGTCGTGATCAAGTGCGAATTATACGATACATAGTAAACAAGGAGCTTTTAAGGCATATTCAACAAGAGTGCCTTCACCTAACGTTTCCGTGTACTTTAAATATATGGTTGGCACAAGATGCATAAGGTTTTCTTTAGAAAATGAACAACTAAGAAATTATATCTTTTCTCACACATTACCAATCTCGTTAATGATCAATCTGTCACACCATCGGGCAACGTTTTTTTTTTTGCTTTGTATGACGAGACGAGCTTTCCGTTCGCCTGATAGTAAGCGATACGACCGCCCATAAACAGTCTAACACCTTGAATTACAAAGTATTGTGTGGTATTCCATTGCGCTCGCCATCAAAAGAGACATGAGATGTTAAGTCCCATTATGTCCAGTAGTTCACTTGCTACAATGTCCTTCAAACCGGAACACAACAATGACTACACCCTGCTGCTTTGCAGCATAAATAGATTTTATCCTATAGAGAATTGAAATCATTATGATTTATAATTTTATAATTCCACCTGCAGGCAAAACAATATAAAATATTTTTTACGTAATTGCCACAAAGAAACAGGCCGGTACGCTGCGGAGTCCTGCAAAACATTTCATTCGGAGACATGCGACAGCCCTAATTGAATAACCATTGTTATTACACAGCTCTTAGTGTTAATACAAACGTTAATAACTTAATACTTTTATAATATCCTTTGTGAGGCTTTGTGTCCTGCATAATTTGTTACTCATTTTGCTCGCCCTTAAAAGGGTTAATGCCAAGCATTCGTGACGAGTACACAATTAATCTTTGATTTATTTAGGAAGCAAGCGATATTTCTAACGGCTAAAGTTCATACATTATCTACATTATTATTATATCAATGCCAGATGGAATTATATTTATACAATTTTACTGCGTATATTCTAATGCATTTAATAGTCTTTACATATAATCAAAATTATTATTCAAACATAAAATTGCTTATTTACCACATTACTGAATTACACATAAATAAGTAATAAGCCTGAAAGGAAAACCATGTTTTATTTATGGTACTAAACATGACAGCACCAATAAAGTATTTAGTGACTAACATTAAGCCGAAACGCACTTCCTTAAAACCCTACACAGAATACTCATTTAGCGTAAAATGTAATTTATTTTTCATTTAAGACAGTCACAAGTTGCGTGCAAGTTGGCCAGCTTTACACACTCAATACCATCAAATTCCCACAATCTGACACTGTGGGTGGCACTATTAAAAGCAAACATTTTAACAAAATCCGCACGAACGATCAATGCGCGAACTAGCTCATTAAAATTTAAACAGATGCGTGTTTACACGATGCCAGCGAGCCCTTGGAATCACAATCAGACGGTTTAGTCATTAGTCTGTGTGTTTACACGAGTCGAGTACAACGACTAACTTGTCAATCGGTTGTCTGGCTTCACTGGGGACATCAAAGGCACAATTGACACCTCAACGACGGACAAAGATAGCGCTGTAACGAGGGGAATCGAGTCTGCTAACCAGACTTACTAGTTCGATCAAGTTGAAGAACGTTAATATGTGTGAAATATACGCGATTTATAGTGTAGAGATTTATATTAAAAATCACCTATTTACTATACTAATCTACACTGTAAAAAGACAAATATAAAAACGTGTTCTAGATAATAAAACAAACAGTGCACCGGAATGAACCACCTGATTCCACAGTGACACAAATTGTTACCAAACGTAATTACTGAACATTCTCTAGCAAATTGCACCACTGAAGGTCGGTGTAATAGAAGAGTATCGATTCGGTATGACGATAGCTGTCTAAGTCTATTGTTATGGACTATTTTTAGGACCTTAAATAACTTATTGGCTTGATATTGGTGGCGTAGTTGTATTGTGTACACGGTACGACGGTGGTGCTGGTCGGGTTCGACTCTTGAGCCGGGTAATGTGATATCGGGCTTTTTCTCTTTGGAGTCTACAATTGTGCCTGATATATCTAAATAGACGACGAAATATGTGGTGTATGACATCTCTTTCTATCTCTGAAAGGGGAAACGTACTTATGTTTTAAAAACAATTTCCTTATAGCTTTATGACATGTTGGCGAGCAATTTTACCTTTCTAGCCAGTATTTGACAGCTAGTTAAGGGACGTCTAGTCAGACCTTGGCTTCAGTCGCTGCTTGGCAATAAAGAGTGACACATTCATGTCTCGAGGTAACGCGTCTTCCAATAATAGCTTGTCTTTTCCTAGGTTAATTAGAAATTTATTGTGGACTAATTTGCTCGCGCCCGTGTAAAAAAGTATATCCACGATAAAAGTCCCCTTTATATTTTCCTGCAATGAAATTAAGCCTATATTTTAAGTTAGACCTCTAATAATAAAAATTGCATTCATTTCATGAACAAATATAGACAGACAGACAAAATATCTAAAAACGGTTTTGGCTTCTGTGGCTCTAATAAAGACGGCCTCATATTAGTTTTTGTTCACTATAATATCTATTGGTGTGCTACAATTGTATTATATATAATGATACAGATTCATAGCGACTACGTAGTGTAATGAAGATATGTATTGACTATAGTGTACGCCTGAAAAATGTTTGAATAAAAAAGATTATATAGAATTTTACCAGTTAATATATAACATCAGTAATGTACCTTTTTATTCGAAGTGACTCCACTGCACCTAATACTAAGTGGCGTTAGGTATTCGGTCGAAGTATACTATTCTTAACGAGCAGCATTTACTAAAATAAAAGAAGCGCTAAATAACATAAAAATTTAAACACGTCCGTATAAAACTGTTAGGTTGAATCAACTTATTATTAAACCAGACAGTCATAAACAAGTAATGTTCTAGTCTGCAAAACCTGCTTCGTTATTAAAAATGCTGCAGAGGTCCAAGGTTGAAAGCGTTTAGTTTTATCCTTGAGAGTATAAAAGCAAAAACTCACAATTTCCACAGGATATTATGATGTTAATTTTATTTGTTTGTTTGTGCCCGATCCAAAGGAAAACTGTCACGACTGCGTTATAATTCTTTAACAGAAATAATAATCTTCCGAAACTCGTAGTTACGTAGTTGCGTTACCTAAAACAAATACTATCGGAGAAATAATAAGGTAATATGTTATTTTCCTTTCCTATTATGTTACAAATATATGACAAGGAATAACAATATATTGTATGACTTATACATTAATAAAGACGATATTTGTTTCCGCGTTAAATTATACTGAAAGTCAGAAAATGCTAATTTCCTTCTGTGTCCAGATTAACATAACTTGTTATTGAACTCAATCAATATATTTATTATTATATGTACTAAGATGGCTACTAAAAAACACTGGAATTAAAATACCCGGTCTATGTTTAAAGATGGTGTTAAAAGCTATTCATTTAATTTTCAGGTAATCGTATTATGAATATGCCTTTGAAATGAAACAAATAATTTATTTGAACCCGTAAAATGTTATACATTATTTAGATTCCGTCAATATTAACTCCACAACTAGTTCGGAAAGCAGCTCTCGCCAGAGGAGAACGGGCAAGAAACTCTGGTGTTGCTCTTTTCAAAACAGTTAAAGGTATAGAATTTCGCAATAATATAACATCTATCTATACTAACATATAAAGCTAAAGAATGTTTGTTTGATCGCGCTAATCTCAGGAAACCGATTTTGAAGTTTTTTTACTAATAAGAAGCTACATAGTAACATAACTCCTGTGTGCTAAGGGCTACATTTTATTCCGGAACAAGCATTCCGAAGCAAAAGGAGCCGCGAACAAAAGCTAATTTAAAATAAAAGCTTATGTAACATGAAACTTATAACTTTTAGAACTAATATATTTTGGCCAAACTAGTCAACAAGAGTAAACTATTGTCAATTCAATACAGAAACAAGACTAACCGGTTCATAATGGGGCGTATTAAGTATTTTTATTCCCGTTGTCGGGATCGGTTTAAAATACCCCCACGGGACGCAAACCTGCTCCACTTGAGCTGGTTTTATTTATATACCTGCCGGCACAGGTGTAGGACACATCCCGATTTACGGCTTTTGTTCGCGTAATGGAAATATTTGTTGTTGCTAACCGAATACGTTTGTTGATAAAGTTACTGTGATGCTTGTTTTAAATGTCTTGTTTGTAGCGTACAGATTGATATGGAATAAAGACCACGTGGTATTTAAAATCATTCATTGAAAATTGCTGTCGTTATTATTGTTATTAGCTTTCATTTAAATAAATAAGACTTATCAATTCGAACATTTGTTTTCATTTTTTTTTATTTGGCTACTATTGTTTTCTTTTCATGTTTCATAAATTACTGAACACGTCCTAGCCTACTGCTATAACCTTTGGCAATTGTTTTTTACTATAATGACACAACTGACTACCTGCTATACTGGTTAACAATTCTATTTTGATTCATAATTGTAGTTAAACTACAGTCAAATTAATAAACTTAGTCAAACATCAAACAAACCGTCGTATTAAACATAAAATTTAAACAAAAGATCAAGTTGCCCGCAACCTTCGGCGTTCAAACGAGCGGCGCGCGACGTGATCCAGTGACAAAACATAAATCAGAAACTAAAACATTCGTGATCCGCGGCCGTTCCGACGAGCATTGTCTACGAATTGAATTTAAAACGCACCTCGACCCGCTTCGGCTAAACCCGAGCCGAACGCCCGAAGGATTAGTTTCGATATTTCAAAAGTCGCGTGACGGATAGTGTGGCCAGGTTCGATTTTAAAACTGGACTAGAATAAAAATACAGCACGAAAAAATGGATACCTTCACCCTTGAGCGTCTCAGTCGCCTTCGTATCACATTTGACGCCTGCAATTAGCCGACCATCACGTGCGTAAATAGCCTTTTATACCACCAGATCTTTTTATTATTACGCCTATGATTTATTTATATGGAAGAGCAGAATTATTATTGTAACACCGCTCAGCACTAGCACAACGCATCTTTTCGAGAGCATAATTCCTGGCAACACTGCGAACCGACCACAGAACTGCAACGACGAAACGGTACGTCAGGAATAGCACCGATCACAGCTAACATCGAGACAAACTAAACGGGGTGGAAAATTCGCAACCGCACTGACGGCCGTGGGCAACAAAAAGGCCGCTGTGGGCCGAAATAAAAAAAAGACGACCGGAATATTCCGGGGATTTGTGATATAAAAGGAGTATTTTATTCCCGGCGTTTGTACATTTCATTGTGGGGCGTTATGTTTGCTTGCGGTAGCCATGGACTGGAATAACAATACCTTTTAATCGTTTAAATACTTTCATACGACTACGTGTACTAACACGCTTGTATTTTATAGCAAACATACAGTTATGTGATGGAAAGTGATCAACACTTCCAGCAATAATACAATGGAGGAACTGTGGGTGTGATGCTAAATTTAATGAAAGAAAAGTTTTGAATGGGATTTGATAGGTCTCCTCCTAAAACTTCTGGACATAATTCATAGAGCATACTCATTCATAATTACTTGGGAAGTAAAACAAACCTTATAATCGCAAAAAACTAGGCAAATACAAGTTATACAAACATTCGTTTTAATATTTGAATATAATCTTGCATTTTTACACGTCACGGTTGTATAGTCAATATTTAATGAATCACAACTCAATAAATACTTAACAAAAGACTCAGAGTCAATATTAAACTTTTTTGGCAATGTACAAAAAACGACATACATATTTATATCATGCTTTTCACATCCAAATACATTCGCGAGTTACTCATTAGTCGGGACCCACACTACATTCAGATTTTGTGTTCTATGTATTAGGAACATTAGACCTGAATGACCTAGACACGAGAAAAATAATACAGATCTAACATTTAAGTATCGTTACGAGAACCGAGTCCACAGCTTTCGAGATACCTTTCTCATCTCCACGGAGCCAATCTAAATGATGAGTCTTTATGTTAACAAAATTAATCAGGATAACAAATCAAGAAAGTCAAACGGCTCATCGATCTGCAACCGGATTCGCCTTAACATGAGTAATATTTAAAAAAATCCCAATGACTACTGTGTTAGCAGTCATAATTTGTACAGTAGGTACATTATTATAATTAGTTCACGCTCCAGTGAACTAATCAACAGCTAGTAAATTAACGCGGGACTTTTTGCGTATAAGACAGAAGCACATCAAGGTAAATTAAAAACAAAAATAATTACGTGAACGTTCTATTACGAACATTTTTTGTGTTGCGAGAAACCGATAATTAGTATTTAGAACCTGTAACTTGCCATAACTTGAGTAAAGACTAAAGACAGCAGAAGGTAATTTTCAATAAAATAATAGTAATCTAATTTCGTATTCGAAATTCGTCTCCTATGATTTCCTTATACTTCTTTTACCGCTTGAGGATAAATATATCAACGTTTAGTCCATAATTTCGACACATCCTGATAAAACTGAGCATACTAGTAAAGATTTCTGTTCAAACTTGGTTCATTACTATCTATTTCCAATTTCAGAATACCCATCCACGCATTAGAATTCCAATATTAATATTCGACTAAGCGACCGACGTGATGAAAAGCCCGCCACAATGGCTCATTCCAGCCAATCGCACTTAGGACGGTGTTCATCGAGTTATACAGGCCGTCCTAATTTGAACGATCGTCGAGAGACGTCATTCAGTGGTCGATATTATATTTGTACACACCATTACATGCAGATATTACGTTATTTTACTCAAATATAAAATACTATTTTAATTGTGTAATAAGCAGAGAACTTAAAAGTATTACACGATTGTTCCAAGAATACATGAAGAAATCGTTATAATATCATGCGATATCGAATCACGCATAATTTGTATACACCAATCTATTATGAGAAATAAAACGCATGAATGAATGGAACGGAACAATTAATGACTGCGATTAAAACATCCGTAAAAGTATAAAAAGATTCTGATTTATGTAGTTAAGTATATTCTAGTATATCTGGAGGTGTTAATCCAACTAAATTTACCACCTATCTATTACATGTAATGACATCTAGTATCATGTGCAAGTAACAATTTCGGTTAACTCTTATATTTTTGAGAATCAACTAACTCCTATAAAATTTTTCCATCAAATCAAACCCAGGCCCCTGAATTTAACAACCAGACTACGCACTGAACCAATAAATAAAAACTCCCAAATTACACACATTTGTCATACTTAACATAAATTTTGTTGATATTATACAAGAATACCGAAGAAAGAACATTTCTTATGCAAACTTCGATACTGCCGCGAGAGAATCTTGAGGGAGTCTCGGAATAAGACAGATTGATGATAAGTAATGCGAAAAAGTTATAATGCATTATCCTCACTTAGTTTTCTTGTAGAAAGACAAAAGTATTACTAAAACTTCTTCTATTTGAATATTATTTTGATGTCAATCTTAAACTTCAAAACCTTAATACTGGAGTACTCAATGTTAATTTACTTTTTAGTTTATTATATCATTTAGTTATACATATTATAATTCCTACACGTATAATTTAAGGTTCTAATCAAAATAAAGTGGGTGTGACAAGATAACCGCAATAAATTTTGTTATTATCGTAACCATAATGTAAACTAATTCAATAATCAATGAATTTCAAATTCAATTTATTAAACAACCTGTAGACGAACGAAATTGAGTTGCTTAGTTTTTGGTACAAATAATTTCATGGGTGAACTAGTACATGAATAGTTCGCTGAACTTATTAAAATCCTGTGATGTGATGAGTGAATGGATCGTTATTGGGCATACATTCTAGTCTCGGAAAACTGGCGAATTCTGGAAGTGAAAATCTAACACAAATTTTATTTGCTTATCTAGTGTGTGTCACAACTATGGTACTGCTAATAACATGGAAAAAGTACCACTACTTTAAAGACGGCAAACATTAACGCAACATTATGAACTATACTTGGAATTATACTAAAACAAATCATCATGGATTTTTATTACTACTACTAAAAGAGCTTTTTCGACATCCATTCGTATGTTCATAAAATATTAAAATATTACCCAAGTTTAATGAAAATGGACGCGAATGGACGCTAAAATATCATTTGGTACATATCTAGCGGTAGTTTTTAATTTCAAACCGCTCTCTGTGCTTGTATGGTAGTTGTTAAAATTTTAATTAACGTTATTAAGGATTCATTTGATGAGTGAAATGTTTTTGTGTCAGAGCGCAATATTCCGAACTTTTGTTGATTGTTTTTTCAAGGTGACATTAAAGTACTAGAAAATTTGTGATTCATATGTTTTAAGTCCTTCTCTAATTTCGTAGAAAATACTTTCAGATTGCTTTGAGTCATTATAATCTATAAGAGATGAACACCTATTTTTTTCCTAGAATTATAAAACTGCAAAGTCTCACGCCTGATCGTCACGCATATACATACACAGAAGCGATGCTACAATTGCGTGAAACTGCAATACTCTCTTCACTAAATTATCATATTGCTGAGTAATTAATAATTAAAACACATCACACATCACGCCTTCACGCCCACAAAACATGCAACTAGGAAACCTACTTTTCTCCGTCCCATGATGTGATAGGGGGTGAGCCTATCGTAATATAAAATAAGTAATAAACCTAAGTTGTCATTTAAGAGCTTGTTCTCAACTGAGTCGGCGTTCAATAAATAAATCTGTCGTCAAAATTCCTCATATGGTTTGACATAATAATTTATTTATTTATTGGTTTTTATAATATGGTATCATTTGAGATGCTGATATAAGTTTATTAAATAGCGAGACTTTTAAAACGCAGACTTTAATTTGTCAACGTCTCAGCTGATTTCGCCCTTCAGAGCGAAACTGAGTTGCATCTATTAATACGGCAATTAGATTCAACTCAGAACATTGCTTGTTTGACATCGTAGATTTCGTAGACAATGTAGTACCTACCAGTGGCGAAGGGTCCATATATCCCGAGTCCTACCGGCTTCCCTTTCTTAATTTACGTAAAATCTAATTATCATGAGAGCAATTCGCAAACCGCATTCATGCACATTAGTACTTATCTATGTGTCGGGTTCCCTGTCGAATAATTTCATCCTTCGCCACTGGTACCTAGACGGATTATTTAAACTCATTAATATTTTCTTTGTCTTCACTAATCACCATAGAGAACCTTTAACGGATTCCTTTGTGTTCTCACGTAACTAAAGATAAACATTAATTCTTGACAATTGTCGGAACACGTAAATTGGAAATCGTGTTGAACAGTTTTTACTAATTCCGTATAAAGGGCACCAGCAAGGTTATAAAAACGTAGGTTTGTGGTAAAACTATTTTATTATACCTATAAAACGTTTATAGTCACTTATAGGTTGATTTAGTAAGTAAAAAATTAGATTTGAATTTTGTCAGTTCCTGGATCTTGAGCAGCTTATAAATGAAAATTATTTATAAAAATATATTTTGACATGTCGTAGTGCAATCCTACATTAGAAAACAAGCCTTACACTATCTATTTGACCAAGACTCCTGGCGACAAGCTTTTCTTTGTGATTCGTCCGTGTGGTCTTTTCCTGTACTAAACGAAACACCAACAAAATATTTTTTTGCCTACATTATTCACGAACAGTGTCGATTTATATTTAATAAAAAAATAAAAGATTTTTCAGCATATCTTCATTACTGCCAGAAATTATAGCCATCAAATTTACAAACTTAATCTTCGTTCTTATAAAATATAAAAATAATTTCAGACATTATAATTAAACATGAAATTATAAAGCAACGGATCTGCCTAATTAAATAACAATACGGCACTGTGAGCCGGTGCACCTCAATAATACTTATCCATTGGAGCGTTTATCTTATCTCTACTAGGTATCGTATGAGCAAACACACATGTTCCGATTCCCATAGCTTGCTTAGAATTGAGGGTGATATATGAAGAGAAGATGAAGGGGGGAGGATATGGTCGATTGGTGAAAGATGTAACTACCCTTATTTACAGCTAGGTAAGTACTAAATATTTTTCCTTCTAAATATTATGATCAGTATTTTATTGTAAGTGTGATTCTTTACGCTCTCTAGTTACGTTTTTTCGATTTAATATCTTAATTTTGCTTTAATACTGACTAGTGTGAGAATAGTCGCGTGTAATAAAACAAAATTGGATTTATCAATTTTACAACTGTTAAAATTTTATATATTTTTTATTAAAGCCAAAGCCGCGTTGATCAATTTGTGTGCGGTTAATGCAGGTTTTAATAACGGGCACCAAAATGATGTCCATTAAGCTACCAAGTTTTATAATTATATTATTGGAGGAAATTGGTTAAAGCAATTAAACCACTAGTGGTGATGACGAAATATTGAGAGTTTATGTTTATATCTCGCTTTGCTTGACTGGATAATTATAAAAATAGTTCAAGAGGCTTTCAAAGCTACGAGTGCTTGTTTAATAATATTTAATTATAAAATATTACCATAACACAGATGTACAGAGGAAAAATATATTACAAATGAATAAACAAAAATACAAAAAATAAACATAATTACATTTTCGTATTTATTTTATAAAAATAAGTACTGTACTGCTACTTACCGCAAAACATTTTCAAACACACTCAAACATAAAAGAACAGTTAAAATAATACTTAGTTAGAGTCGAATTAACTCGAGGCCACTCCAACTTGTAGGCCAAACTTTTTGCTGGGAAAAGTGAACGGTCGACAGCTGCCGACGTCGCAGTGATGTTTCAATATTACTGGGACATTGGGACTTCGATGCCAATCAGAACTGGAGTATCGTCTTTCGACTTTAAATAGTTAGCAATAGGATACAATGTTGCAAAAGATTTTTAACGTGCAACTACGACTTCCAGGAAGACTAACTTGGTCCTACATATTTCGTTAACAAATTTTAAGACGAACTTTGTAATTAGTATTCGATTCAAATCGCATTATTGCGATGAAAATGCAAAAATATACTATTTAAAGAAAACCTACTGAATTGATCCATTCAATTCTGAAATTCATTATTCATTGTAACAAAACTATGTTTTTGTCATCAAGATTGTGACTGCACTTGTCTTTAAAGTTCCATTTATGAGGTTTATATTTTTAAATATAATTCTTTTAACTCGACATTCAAATTAAAGAAAGTTACCAAAAAAACACGATTTTGCGTCACACAAGATGAAAACAGTCAATATGACCAGTAAAATGGCACAAAGGTACAATTCGACGACTGTCATCTGAAGTCTTCAGTCCTCTTTTAAGTTATATATCGTTAAAAAAGTCTAGGACTAGACTGACTACAAATCTAACCTCATCTATCAACCGACCTACTTAAACCCGCGTGGTTGGACTTGCTGTGGGCGATTATGAATCGTTTTGATAATCTAATGATCTACTATGCGATATGCTTTATAATCGATTATAGAATTAGTAACTTAATGGTCTACAAAATCGAATTATTACGGTACTCAGTAGGTTAATATTAACTGTAATTTAATTGATGTTTGTGCGACTAGGATGAAATAAATAATTTATAATTCAGTTGCAACAAATTACTAAAAATGTACCTCTACATATTCCATTAGTCTAAACATAATGAAGAGTAACCTTGTAATCAAATAATTAGGTACCAATGTAATTTGTATATCGATTATAATCGATGACCTCAATTAAACTCGAATTAAACAACATGAAGCAAGTTCAGTATACCCCAACTGTCAATAATTGTGACAGCTTTTAGCTCAAACAGGTGACCTCAGCAGGTGACAGTGGATCGCGTCACTCGTAGAGTTTCGATATTGCAACAAATCTGTTTCATATATCAGAACCGCGTTAACCGTGAGATTCGCAACGCAAATACGTGGATGACGCAAATAAACTCGTATAACATCGACGATTGGCGGGAGACAGAGTTGCTGAATGTATAGGGAAGTTTGAAAATAGAACCACAACGTTCGGACGGGGACGCGAGCCACTGTTCCATTCTCATTGTGTCGTTATTATGTTCTTTTGTTTCCAAGTTCTTAGAAAAAAATAAATACATTATGGCAACCCTATACTTATTTCATGGCCATTATATTTTTCATAGTTGATGGAAAAAATATTCGAATTGGGTTGGATTCCAATCTTTGAACGTAAAATCAGAAAATTTATATGCAAATTTTTTCTAACTGAACTGCTTAAAATAATGCATGGGCTGAATGATAAAATTATAAATTCCATTCATTTAAAATTTTTAATCCTGTACAAAACCTCTTTTGTTTATGTCCATGAACTCACGTCATGAAAATTGGAATATACAAGTTGTAATTATTTAAAAAAGAATTAACATATTCGATTTTTAAATTTTCCTTTATTTCAATCAGAATTAACTTTAATGCCTATTTGCGTCCTCCTAGTATGCCAATTAACTCGTTAAACCATTCTGAAGTTTGTTTTGCAAGACTGTAATTCTCCGAATGGAAACAATACTATCCAAATGCAACAATAATAATAGTATCGCGTACGAAGTGGGTGGCGACGAGGGGTGAGCGGGTGTGGCCAGCTGATCGAAATCGGACTGTATCGCCCGCACGCATCGAAACTGTTTACCAAAAATGTACTAACCGCTCGCTTATCGATTTTACCCGTCTTAAGCACTATTTGAACAGGTGCTTGGACAACTAATTATTTTTCAACATCTCTACAAATAAGTTTTCTAACTTCTGACAAGTTCAACGATCCGACTTTATCGTTGCAATTAATCAAGTTTCGACGAGTTTAAAAGATTTCCACTTAAATTTTTTTATGGCATGTTCAGACTTCATTTAGTAGAGTCTAGCCGTTTAGAATAATCGATAGTGCATCATAACAACGTGTTGTTTGTGTTTGTGTGTGAGTGAGCATTGTGAAGATGTTGGTAGTGTGGTACCGACCTTGATGCCGGAGCGTCCCTGCTGCTTGAGCAACACGTTCTCTGGCTTCATGTCGCAGTGTATGATGCGGTTCTTGTTGAGCGCGTGCAGGCACTGCAGTAGGCTGTAAGAGAACTTGCGCACCAGCTGCAGAGAAAAGCCCTGGAACTTGTTCTTCTTGATCAGCTCGTAAAGATTTATGGAGAGTAACTCGAAGGTGATGCACGTGTGGTTGCGGAAGGTGAACGAGTCAAACATGTGTATGACGTTCATTGTGTTGTCCTTGTCCTGCTCGCGCAAGTGCTCCAGGATGCGCACCTCCTCCTGTGCCTGCCGGTGGAAGCGCTTCTCGTTGCGCACCATCTTGAGCGCGACGTTTTCGCGCTTCTTGTGGTCGTACGCTTTGACCACCTGGCCGAAGCTGCCCTTGCCGATCACCTTGAGTACCTCGTACCGGTACGCGATGTGGTCGTGCGGGATGTGGATGTAGGAGCCCTGCTCGTTGTCGTACTCGCAATTGTTCGGGAAGCCGACCAGGCCGGGTCGCTTCTTCGCGTTCGCGCCTATGAAGTACACTTGAGGATAGTCATATATCTCACGGTGCTCGTACGGCGTCAGTTTGTTCATGTAGAGCTTCATGACCTGCTCGGGGCTGGCGGCGGCGGCCGGCGGGCGCTTGTCGGGCGGCTGCGCGTTGGCCGCGGGCGGCGCTGGCGGGCCGGGCTCCAGCGGCGGCAGCGCCCCGTCCCGGAGCAACGCGCGCCCGAACGCGTGCGCGCTCCCTAGAGGCATGTCGCCGGTCATGGCCGCGCGGCCACCGCCACCTCCGCGCACTTCGCTCGCCGTGGCCGAGCCGACCCACGTTCCTTCGCACACACCACTGCACCTCACTGCACTTGCACTCGAAGACGGCGCCACTCTGGGGCACGCCACATTTCACATCGACCGGGAGGAGCGAGACCCACGCTTCCACTTATGCGGGCACATTCCGTCTCGGCGATGCGACCGCAGATGATACCGTGCGACGCGAACGTGAAACGCAAACAAAGACCCCCTTCCTTGCTGAGCGAACCGACGACACGACCAGAGAGAAAATAGAAACGGTCGCCAGAGTCATTGAACCGTTCGACCGCGCGGACTTCACGAGTGCGAGTGAGAAGGAACGCGTCTCGTGCACAGCGCATAATTCCGCTAGATGTCGCTCAATGATTGCCAACGTTAACAAACTATCATTATGAAAGACCCAAATGCTTAATAATGTCTGCGAATTCCACAATGAAAATAAAATATTATTTTTAAAATTATAACTGAAACATAGATTAATTAAAAACAAAAACATAACTACCATTTGAGTAATAGTAATTAATATGTAATTTAATCATTTATGATCAAATTTAATACTTAGTTATTAAATATTTCGGTTCTCACTTTAGATAATAATATTTGAGGTTATTTCATTTTACTTTAATTAATAATTCTAAATATGCTATCGCATAAATATTGGTACTATGGACTATTTACTTTAGCACATGAGTCAATTTTTTATTTATAGTTATTTTAAATAGTTCCTACTATTTGAGGTAATACAAATGCAACTTGTAAGTAGGTCTATCTACATAATAATCTACCTTTCGGTATACAGAAGTAGTACGTAGATGTCTCAACCATCAACGATCTGAATGTTCAAGAACTGTCATACTCCCACATCACGTAGGGCTTTGCTTGGTAGGCAACCGAATAATCTCCGAAGACTTTAGACTTTGCTAAGAACGCGTTATTTATCTAAACATTCCGATACCGATTTATCAAATATTAAAAGAACTTAGACTTTGCGAAGAACGCTTTATTTAAGTATCTAAACATCCAGATACTTATTTATCAAGTTTAAATACATCTAAAATATGACGGCAGAATATGTAGAAAATATTATAGGCAGGAATATGCGGAATTATAAATAATTTTTGTACAAAACCAATGATAGATCTTTTTGAAAATTTAAACTACAAAATCATTCCTTATCAAATTTTCTGACCAATAGTGTAGGTTGCATATTAAAATTATGTGTACTTTAGGAGGAGATGCAGCAGGAGAGGAAGAAAGGAGGAGGAGGAGGAGGAGATGCAGCGTTAATAATTTTAGTGGAATTTTCATTATTAAATTAATATGTATGTAATCAAATTATTATCTAATGCTCATAATTAAAATCTTTTGATTCAAATATGAGGCAACTTTTGGTAATGTCCAACAATGAAGCCGTCACATATCAATACTTTATAATGACAACATTTTCACTGACCGCATGAATCATGTTCTTTTGCTTTTCATAATATTAAAAGTAACAAAATAGGTCTTTCATCATACCACATTCTCTATGGTTCTGTTACTGTTGCGCCATCTGCCGTGATCTGTCAAAGAATAGTTTGTCCATCCAACCATCTACACGTCTTTTTTCTATTCCGTTGTTTTCTGTCATTTATATTACAATCGTATTCTAAAATATAATATTGTGGTGGTTTATTTTAACAGCAACTCTGTAAATAGACCTGACTGTGTTAAATACGAATATATGTCACAAGAACATAGTGGTGATAACAAATCGTAAGTAAAGGGATTCTATATTTGAACAATCATTTGCTGCGATTTCTTTTTTTACTTTATTTTCATTGTGTAATTTTAGTGGCCAAGTATCAACGTTCAAGTTGTTTTTTTTAACAAATATTTTGATACAGTTTGCGCCGGTTGCCAAGTTCTAAATTTGAGTGGAATCGTCAATAGATTGAAGTGTAGTTATTAATTTTTTGTTTCTATCAGCGGTTTGTAATTTCGATATTATTTTGATTATTAACAATGCGTGATGGGCTGTTTTGTATTGGTGTTAGTACGTCAGTCATGAACCCTTCAAGGTGATGTTAAGTGTATATGGCCTGGGTATTGTAACACCCTACTTCCTTGTTTGACGGGCTGCGTGCGTATCATTCCATGATGTTTGGCCGCCTGCCAGTGCATCAAACGTATTATAAGTGCGCTTATGTGCGTTAAAATGAGATAAAATAGCGTAAACCTTTGTTTATTTTTTTATTTGTGATGGTCTGAGTCATAAGGTAGTTTTTATGATTGAGCATGAATAAAGGGGCTCTGATTCATAAGACCTTCATGTTGAGACAAAACATCAAGGGCTTCATACATTAGCAGTTGTGTTTGTTTCATCAATCATACATGCAATGCTAAATTGATATAATTGTTTCATTAGTAAAAGTCTAATTTTATATTGCTTTCTGCCTTTTTTGATGGCGAAATGAAATAAATTTTGTACATGATAAGGGTAGATTTACCTAAGTTATTAAACTAAGGTAATTGTGTTCGCTCATTCATAGGTTGTTATTGAAATTATAGTATCTCAAAATAACTAAAAAAAACCATTTCATACTTTATCACCGAGGAAATTTTTTTTTATGGTCTGCACTTGGCCAGTTTTATTGATAACAATCTAAATGTTTATCACAAACAGGTTCAACATGCTACTGTAAATTATGTACATTTATAACTCTAGTAACCAACAGACATCAACATTTTTAAACATATTTAATATTAATGTGGGATTTCTTTTTGTTTTTCACATTGTTTTTGTTACATTTTCATAATACATGACATAGATCTTGATGTGGTACCTATATTTAAAGATGTCGATGGCTCCCATTCTGAAGGTCAACTATATTTTGCAATTATTAAATTTATTCTTAGATATTTACCAAAATTATTAAATTAATTAAATCTGGTCCCCTGAAAAATCATACTTCAAAAATCAATCTTTTCATTAAATTTGTGTATCCATATACTAATAAACATTTTAAATTAGTATTTGAAATATACATTGTTTAGTCATTTCTAAATAACATTTATAATTTAAGACTGAGAAAGACCTGACAGTTATTAAAACTGTAAACAATTGTTTGTTAACAAAATGTGAGAGAATTTAAGTGATTCAGCTCCATACAAGTTTCAAGGCTGCCATTATGCTTGATATACATACTGAACACTTATTATTTATTTATGTTTATATACAAGTGGGTTCAAAGTCCATTTTTTGTTGAGTTAAATTATTCTGTATTACTAGAAAACCAATTATTATTATGTATTTTGGGTAAATATTTATTTAGAACAAACAATGTCATATATTTTTTATGTACTGTCAGACAAAATAATATTGTAACAAATTCAAAACTTTGAAGTTTAAATCATAGGCTTTATAATTAAATAAATATTTTTCCTTTATTTAAATTAAGTAAATGCGTTCATTGATACAAAAATATATAGATTTGATAAAATAAAAAAAATACTATAAATGTATATTATAATCAAAAATCAAAGTTTCTATATAGCTGATGAACTGTCCACTGCACTTTGACACATTCTTCATCATTGCAATAAAATATACTAAAGACTAAATTAAATTGTAAGCTATATAATAAATAATCAGACTATCATACAAGTAAACCTATAGTTCAATGATAATTCATTTCCCAACAAGGTTAGCTAGCAAATAAGATAACTTGTAAATAAAGTGACTTTTATTTAAACCTGTATAAAGCTTGTGTAATACATTATGCATATAATTTACTCATAAAAATGCTAATTCATTACAAATTGCGACCTGCATTGTAGTGCAACATTCTTTTAGGGTGAATCAGTTACTTCAATAAAGAAAAAAATACATTTAACATAAACACACATTTACTGGATTCTTTTCTGTAATGTGATTAAGTGCCATGTGTATTAAACAATAATAAAAAAATATATATCTCAAACTCAACACCTTATAGTAAGCTGTAAATGTATGTAGATATTTAAATAAATACATCTTACATTGCAAAAGTCAAGAAAATAATATAACAAGAATTAAACAATACAGGTTCAAATACCAGAACTGGTCCTGTGCTGAATACAATTACATATTTTAGTGGAAATAACTTGTCTTATATTCTTTGTGTATTTTATGTATGCTAAGCTCATGCCCACATTAAGATGTTGAAGTTTAATAATTTGTTCTTTATTCTTCTTTAGTATTAGGTATATGACACAAATGTATTTAACCTATATGGATTGTAGCTATTTAATACTTTTTATTAACATGTCATTTTCCAAGCTTGCTTACAGGTATTTCAAGGTTTATTAGTGAAAAATATTATCGGCCTAAAACACTAGTAATACGGCGTCAAAGTCCACGCATATAAAATGTTAACGCTTACCGTTACTTGTCATTCCCCAATTATTTTTGACATACATTTCTGTCTTCTTGCGTCAAAATTGTTGGCTCAAAGCCACAGCTAGATTTCAATAAATAATTTTATTTTATAGTAAATTCGGTTGGCGTTAATTTTGCAATAAAACGCGATGATCTCTTTCAACGGAAAAAGCGTTTGTAAAATTTTGAATAAGGAACGTGCATGAGTTCTAGTACATTGAACTGTTTGTTTATAAAATCTTTCATCGATTAAGTAATCAAGAACGGTCTGCCAGCGAAAAGTAATTTTTAACATGTAGACTGAAGACACCATGAATCCTTTGATCGACATTCTGTCGCACGCATATATTTTTCGAAGGTATTACCCCTGTTACATTGTTGCATCTCTAAGAAATCTCTGCTCGAGGCGAGGAAGTTAATTCGTGACGGTTTCCAATATGGAACAGTTTCCTTTTATTTATTTCTGTGGTACACCAACAGCATATATCATGTATATCTTAAAAGAAATTCCTAAAGACACATAAATCATTAGTGGCTAATATATATACCTATTACAGATACTTTTGATCGATATTCGGTCGCACGTGAGTAAATTTTAAAGCTGTTTAATTGTTATCAATCCTTTTTGCATCACTACGGAATTCTTGCTTAAAGTGAGTTACTTGTATCATGATGGTTTCCAACATAGAACCACTCTGTATAATTGGTTTCGAACACGCGGGCACAATTATGTCCACTGGCGAGGGTCAGTCCTCCATCGATACTCTATCTGGAATCCACTCCACTTACCGTCAAGAGAAGACTCAAGTAATGTGTTAAATCCTAAAAAAATCAGTTAATATGGTCATAAGTATAAAACAAGAATATTTTTTCCTCGTACGCTAAGTGGTAACAACTAACAAGCGTCTTAAAACTTTTTATTAATCTGGAGCGAGATTTCTTACACGCGATACTCTATCGATTTTGTGTCAAGTTTAACTAAGAGTTTTAAAAGTCTTCGTTTGCATGAACTCTGCATGTTTTCGATGCTCGATTTGATGGATTAAAATGGATTTGAATTTCAATTCACTAGATCTTTTTTTGTAACTCTGACATGGGGATTGCAATACCTAAGTTTAACACAGTCTAGACAGAATGCTTATAAATAATAACTAAGCTAAGACTAGGCGCACAAATTACAAAGTTTTTATACTCTAGGGTCTCGTCCTGGCTTCTTTCGTGTGAAATGTTTAGTGATATTCGTCTATCTAATCAGCCTGTATCCGCCCACTGATTTGTTCTATAGAACATTTATTCACGTTTTTTCGATCTTATGTGACTCAATTTAGTATCGGAGGTTTCTCACCATATTCATCAAACATCCAGCATTAAAACTGCTGTGCTATGTATATAATATATGTGCTATGTATGTATATGTGTCTGGGGTGTAATCTCTGCTTTGGTACCTTTTAATTTTAAACATACTTTTTCATAGATTAATAATATAGATTTTTTGTGTTTCTTATTATGGGGCAGATTTTAGCACCACAGACGTAAACAGGTCAGGAAACACTTGTAACTAGTTTCTTCGCAAATTTAGTTATGAAAATAAGATTGGAAACTGATCATAAGACGAAATAGTTACGTTTATCAGATCTTGAGATTTAACCATGACGTACAGAAATACAGTCTCGCAATGTTTTTTTGTACCACATAAGTTTTTGTTTCGACACGTAAAAACAATTAAATACTTTACTAGCCGGATTACCGATTGCAAACGATAAGAAACAGTACTTGAAATGTGCCGACGTTGTTCTTTAATTGTACCAAATTTACACTCTCGATGTCATTTTATTAATATAAAAATACCATACGTATTAGTTATAATAAAGCCTTATTGATGCTTTTAATCGCTTTAATAGTTTGTCTGTTGACACGTTAGCATTATCATTTATTGACCTATCGATTAGTGTTTCTCTTTTCTAAACAGCTGTATCTATGTAGGTCATCTACTATCTTTATTAAAGCTATTGACATAGTCTATATTCATTTCCATGTCACTAGTCTTACTTTACGTATAAGCTTCACGCACCTTAACATCTGAAATATTCATAGCATTTGATATTAAATGTTATTTCTCAAGTCGCTTAACTAAATTATAAATATCGTACCCTTTGGAGAGCAACTTATAAGATGAGAACGAAAACTGCTGTAAACCTAGCTGTATATTAAACTGTTGAAGCTAAACTCTGCCAACACAAGGCCTAACTCTCAAGAATACAGTACACGAACGGCAAAATCTCGTGCAAAAACAGGTACTAGACTGGAAGCAAAAAATCCTGATTTTAGAACCTGTACCGCCATTATCGATGAGTCAGGCGTTTCAAGTAAATTATAGATATTGAACGCCGCGCCAACGACCTTCCAGGAAACCAGGATAGCAGCTTATTATGAATAGCGATAAGATACCAATATCATTGTTTCGATAAAACACTGCATTGTGTTTGTTACGTCTGAATTGTACAATGCGGATTGTATTGATAGCCCGCACGTTTTAGTAATTGTAGGTAATCATAGCGGTGATATGATAATCAGTTTAATCTCCCTAAAAATCTTTGGATCGTCAAGTATTTGAGGTTAACGCCACAACCGCCACGATAGTGTTGCTGTGAAAATTATAGCTGCTATTGACGTCTTTTTATTATTACCATTTATTCAAATACATTTATATTAGTTTATATACGCAATAAAACTTCAGTAAGTGGTTTAGTAAGCGGGCTAGCAGCAGAATTTGCACTCCAAAATAAATTCGGAATGAATGTAATATAACTTAATTTAAACGGACATTAAATGATTTTAAATACCTGTCAAAACATTTCAAATGTTAAAGAAGTAAAAGTTTTACAATAAGATGGCAAGTCATGAAGACGCAGTTACATCGTGCGCCCGTAGCGGTACTTTAGATATAAATTGCGGAATAACTATGGAAGCCAATTGTTATAACAAACAACACGCAACTTCGTACACGATACGTGGAAAATTCTATGTCTTGGGATCAAAGTCTATTAGTATCTTGTATTGATACAATTTGATGAGATGCAGGTCGGTCGTTGGTCCGTGCATACTCATGAAGAGTAGCATCATCCAGAGCCTTGAATGAGTAAATACTTGGAGTCACTGCACTGCGCCAATAATTATAATCATTTATTATCATATTGTTATTGGAATTCCACACTGCACACGGTTGCTTGCCGTAAAAAAAATGTAAAAATAAAATGTTGGTACCTAACGAGGTCCTATTTTGGAATACAATTTAAAGCTTCAAGGTTTTTACATTTTAATCTCTCATAAATTTTCAATCAATAAGTTTGTTTGCTTAAAGATAAGCTATTCTATTATTCTTGCAATGAACTTTGAGAATATCGTAAAAATGTATATAAAAATATGTGAAAATAATTATGTAAGAAGATTCAATACTACTAAAAAGTGAAACTAAAGGTTTGTTTAAAAGTCAATACTACTTTAAAAATGCCGTAAAATGAACTTAGAAATGACTAAGTGTAGGAAGCATGGTGGTACCGTTAAGGTAACTAACACAATGTCGGATGAATCACTGATTAACGTAACACACGCTTTGGTTTTGTTTTCGTTTTGGAATCACTTGTTTTTGGTTCCAGTTGTGCTCGTAAAATCAATTTTCCAGAATAAAAGTGTCTGTCACAGTTTCGGGTATTCCTATATTGAAATTTTATCAATTAGGCTCGTGGTTTTTAACTTTAAAGGCATGTATTAGAGCTCTGATTCGAGAGCGTTTTAATTCGATCGATTCTAATGTTGGCTAATGAATATTTGTGTTGTTTTTCTGTTTTCGATACTCCTGGGTATCTCGATGTAGGACTTTGTGCCTTATAAACAGGCAAATATGGGATGGATAAAGGATCGGCTAACTGTTGATGCAAGCAACAAAATTTTTGGAGATAAAAACATGTGCATATCTGTGTGTGAAGTAAAGTAATTGATGAGAGGGCGTGTGAATGTCCAAACAGTACCTTATGTACTTATTATATTGTGTATGCTTATAATTATAAAATTTGCTGCATAGCTTAACTAATAAAAGGAAAACATAACTAGCATTATTTTTATTATATTTCATTATTAATATTGAACTTTATTTATTTAACGCGTGAACAGAATATTGAACAACTAACACTTATCGAAAGGGAGTTATCTAAATCCAATATGGCTGCAGGTTAAGCTCACATTTCCGTTATTTCTACGTCTCCCAAACTACTCCAACTTATCAAAACAAACTGAATCGCCCCCTTCACATCCACAGTCCTACGCCCAAACAGCATAATGTAACGGGAAACGGCAATTAGTACACACAATGCACTAATTAACTAATAACCAGACGACTATCGAATTATATATATCTAGATGCAGTGGTTTGATTCCATTGTAAAGGACATTGTCGAAAACGGCCCCAGAACCAACAAAGGTGTGACTAGCACCATAATTATTTATGTATTTTTTTATATTATTTGCAAATATGTGTATAGAACAGACAAGCTGCTACATCCAAAATGAATATATAAAAGTATTGTAACAACTTAAAGTCAAAGTCGCCGACATGTTTACAACTAATTGTGTATAGAGATGTACCGGTTTGACAAAACGATAAATCTAATTACCGATAATTAATTATTGATAGATATTAATATATTTGATTTGTGAGTTATATGTTATACGATATGTTCTTTAATTATTATAATAATATTTAATCGAGCAGTGGATGCGTCTCAAATAAATAAGTAGTTAGTTTTAGGACTAAATTGATTATAGATCAAGTCGTCTATGAAAAAAGTTTTTTTTAGTTTTTAATTCATATTGATTTACTTTGTTTATTTAGATTCTATATTAGCGACCCGCCCTGGCTTCGTACAGATAGCAGAGCAAAGTACAAAATATTTATGAATTATACACATGAAAAGTAGCGTTCTTCTCTCTCCCTCCATCCGGGGGCCTCAAACTCTCTCCATATTAAATTACTATCGGATCCGCCCGTATGAAAGATTTTCCGGGATAAGGGTCCCGCTAAATATTTTTCGGAAAAAAAATAACCCTATGTTGAACAAAATCGATTTTTGTATAAATGATCGATACAATCGATCCAGAATCTAGTCGAGTAGTATCCCTAATTCTTACTTCATTGTTCAATTCAATTTAATGACAAAAAATATATCAATTTAATGTCACTCACACTTCACTCATCAGAGACAAATAAACTAGACTCTCACTTTCCATATAATATATTATAATTCTCTGACTCTCACTATATCATTGCCGATTCGGCTATTATAAAGACTCTGTGCGATTGATTACGATATCGACATACACTGGCTGTGATTTCTGGACTTTGTGAACTGATGTAACAATTTACCTGGCATTGATAACGGATACGAAATGGAAATTGCTTTTTGCATTAATTTGGCTCTGCTGGCGGGTCCATGGTATTGGAGAACGAGCAGATTCGCCATTGTATACAACAATTGACAGCGCCTCGTTAGGTAAGCACATTTTTCTTTAATCGTACAAGTTTAACTGCCGCCAAACTTCTAGGTCGCTCCTCAGTTCCTGTTCTTGGTAACTGCGTAGAGATAGCGAACAGAGTCTGTATACTACCTACTACACACTTTAGCATGTGGCTTTGGCAACTTAAGAGCAAACTAGCAAGGATATTGTTGATAAAAAAATGTGTGTCATATGCTTGAAGGTTTCTTACATTTAATTCAGCTGGAAGATTTGAATACATGAATCTGCTTTCCGTGTGACACAATATTAATATATTGCCATTCTAATTTGAGCATAATGTGTTTGTTTTTTTTTTCAGGTTGTAGCCCTTGATCTTATATGTACACCTATACATACTTCAGCTGTACAATGTTAGTAGAAGCTGCGTGCTCTGTAATAGAATGTTGGAACTCCGGACTCGGTGATTGTGATTGGCAAAACTGAATTGATAAATAATACCAGAACAACAACCCTCCTGCATAATACTCAGATAATATTTTATAAAACTATGTAGGTGATGAGGAAATAAATAATATGAACTAAAAATATTTTTTTATTTGTTTAAATTAATCCTACATGCCCTAAGAGTCTACCTAGTGTGTAAAATATGCCATGCTTCTGATGAAGCGTGGATGCTCAACAGTGCGCCTCTGTCTGTCTCTTCGGGGAATACGTACGACGTACGTATATATAGAAAATACATAAAATCTGAAGGGTACTCTTAGAGGATGTAAATACTATAACTACATAATTAGGTACCTTTTTACTTATAAAAAATTATATGAATCAAGTCTTATAATAGCCTGATTTAAGTAAAAAATAATCAGATACTTACCTACATAGTGATGAATCTTTAGGGCTTATATATATTAGATAGGTACTTATATCAATAAAAAGCATATTTAAAGCGTAAATGATAGAACTATAAATCTACCTTGAACATTGAAAAGCTTTCAATGTTTACTATCAATTATAACCTCAAAATCTCATCGTTTTTTTGGATTGATGCGATATCCCAGCTTGTCCGTTTTATAAATAATATGTCATGAGAATTTATTAATGATTCTAAATATTATAAACATTTTTCCATTGCTGTTGGTTCCAGGGCGAATTATGTATGGGAACAGAACAATGTCCTTTGCTTGGTGTGTTTGTGACAGGCGACAGCGTCGTCTCGTGCGGCATGCTTGCCAATTTGTAGGGTAAATTGCGTTGAGAACATCTTCCTGCCGTTATTCAAGGACCGTTTGGAAAAATATATTTTGCAAAAACCAGAAGCTTTTGGCTTAGATTATATCACTAACCATCTTTGTTACGCTCTCTGAGGGATCCCCTCCTAAGTAAATCGTGCTAAAAACACAAAAATATTGCCTCATTTGGGATTCAAACTTATGTCCCTAATCTATAATCTAGAGACTCTACCACTAAACTTAAGACTACATTTTATGAACGCCATTAGACACTGAAAAATGGCGGGAACGAAGTAATTACCTGTCAGCTATACTCTATTCGCAGTAGTCTCGTAATCAGAGGTTATGATAAAACGCGGCTCGGAAACCCCAGGTGTTCAGTAATGCTGATTTATTCGACGAGATATAATTGTGTTAAGGGATTTGCTGGCTATAACATTTGTCTGATCCGTCTACTGAAAGAAATATGCCTATTGAAATAGTAATTTTATAGGGTAGATTTTTTCCTGTGAAATTACTATTTGTTAATTTTTAAATTTTATAAGCATAAGTAATTTAGTTGCTGGTGGTAGGATATATTTTATATCCGTCCGGATAACGATCACCGTACACGGTGTTTAAAACCCGCTATAGTGACCCACGTAAGTGTGTCGCGTTCCGGCATCAGCCTGTGTATATCCGCTTCCAACAGGCCAGCATACTGTCGAAGGGTAACCATCTCTCGTCAGTCGATATTCTATTAGACCCAACTCCACTTACCATACATTCCATTACCATACCATTTCACCTATCAGATGCAGTGGGGTCACTTTGCCGTGCCCATATAAAAATAAGGAAATATATTACAATGCAACAAGTCCTCCGAACGCAAAAGGATGAGTAAGACTGATTAACAACTCTACCAAAAACTGAAGAATTAAACACTTAATTCCCAAGAACTGTCCGGGATTGTATCCACGTGTTATTTTTCGTATAACATTCGGTAAATGAATAGAGAGATATGATGAAATCTCACGACAACCACAATTTTTTCATACGATCTATAACCACGACCGCTCCGCCAGGCGTATATGACTAAGAAGAAGAAAATTTCGGTAAATATTACACACAAAAAATATAACATACAGCAGCGATTATACGCTAGTTATAGATTGAGATAATTCATTACCTTCGGCTTCATAGAGCGAGGTTCTCTGTCATATCATCGTTTTGTCGCTCACTAGCCGATACTCGTGCTCGACATATAACTCCTAAATAAACGCTGTACATACATGGTCAAAAATAGGATTCGTCTATTCAACTTTAATTATCGCAACTGGATCTGTTATTTTCGCGGAATCCTATAACTGTTGCGTATTTGCTATTTCGGATTTGCTATCACGTTAAGATTTCAGATTGGCTCAATAAGGCTATGATAGCCGGCAAACTTCGTGTAGACAAGATTTATACGTGTATAGTTCAATATCATAAAGTTTCTTGTGGGAAAAAATATGCGAAAGATTCACGATCCATCGTGCAATAAAAGTCTGGCTGATTTAATAATAAATAACTAAAATGCGTTTTAGTAGCATGGAATTTTTTCAATAGATTTAGAGCGCTATAATGTATTGATCCAGGTTTCTTTTGCTATAGCACGAACTATTCAAGACAATATGAGGGTTGTTATGAGGGGTGCTAGTATACAGGGTTTCTCAATAACGGTGACGTATATTCACGGCTTATTGGCTTTTCGGATCATAAAGCTATTTAAGAAGATTCTTTAATCGTATATTTTTTATAACACAATTTACTGCTATTATTATTCAAATATATTCACAAATAATTAAAGGCCTTGTACCAAAACCCACATAAACCGGTAATACTGAATAATAAGAAAACAATTCCTATTTATAATATCAACCACAAAGAAATCTCATAAATAAGGGACGATCTGATTTATTCATATATGTTTTCGGTCCTCAACGCCCCGTAAGGGTCATTGTTTTTAACCCCTTACGATCTCCAATGATTGAGAGTAAAAAAATATTGCTATTATATCCAGCGGCCCGTCTACAGTTCCAATTAGACTTTAATTGAACAGTACTTGATCTGCCTGTGCGAACAAAAAGTTACTTCGTCGGATAAAGTTGGATTTAGTTCTTTTTTACGAAATCGTAATCCTGTGCTGAACAATTTGTGGAGGAAGTGGATTTATTGTGTGGAAAATGGCTGAAACTTCGCCTCTATTGATTATTCAAAGGGAGTATTTGATAGTTGTCGAACTGTAAATAGCTTAAAGTAGAAGTGAATTTTGAAAGTTTTATGTGTATAAGAAATTCACATTGAATAGCTAGAAATAGGAATGCATTTAAGCAACTGATTGATTGAACCTAAATTGATATACAAAAAAAAACAAATATACCAACATTTGCTGCTTGCCACGTGTTGAAAAATTTGGATTTTGGCTCTTAATTATAAATATCTTCAGTTTTTTATTTATGTCAAGCACATAATTTATTCAGCATAAATAAATATAGCATTTAAAAATGTCTAACAGCAGAGTTTTTCTAAATTGCACAACGTTATAAATTGCGGGCAAAAATTGTTAAACGAATAGATTCACCCACTCGATTACATACAAATGTATTTTTAAATAAACATATATGAATATGTATAAGGTATTATTTTGAAAATAAAAATTGTTGCCTAAAATCCGTTGGAAAACTAGTTTAGCATATTATTACATTAATTTGAAATAATGGTGTAATATTATATGCTAGATTTTGCCGCTGGCTTCGACCGCACTTATCTGAATTTTATGTAATCTATGTATATCCAGAAGTAATATCTGTGTTTTAAATCCGTTAAATTGTCTATGACTGCTTAACATACATTCAAATATCTTTACAGAATACACTGTAAGGAATCCTTTTGCCCTGATCTTCCAATTCGGCAGTGTTCTCTTTGTCTTGCCAGAAACATGTTCTGTTCCATCGACAAGGCTTGATATTTTGTTTAACGTACCGTTTCCCACTTAGGAACGTTAACGATCGACCTTCAACGCTGTTTACCTGCCATTTAAAATAAATCAAAATTACAATATCATAATCTGTAAATGTCTACTCTCATCTAATTACATTCTTCGGACGGTAATAACAGTAAACATGAATGTAAACTGTATTGTATGGGGGTAAAGTTTAAATTGCTACAACGTGTTTGTAGAGGGCATAGCAGAAGCACAATATTGTGTGTAACAAAGCGTGAATATTACATGGGTCAGTGTGGTTTGCGAGGGTTTGTTATTTTATATTGCATGCCAGATGTCTGACTTGTGTTGCTAATGTCGTATCATTGTTGTTCCGCTGAACTTATTTGGATGCATCTATGCATAATGAGTAGTAATTTATTCATGGACCTTACTGGGTCTTGTCATTGCTATGGTTGATGTCATGGAATATTTCATTGGACTACTCGTGGTAGGAATAATGAAAAAAAGGCATCTGTTTTGCTTGATTACGAGCCTTCTTTCCGGTTATATCAATTATGAGCCAGGTTTCGTCTCTTAAATCCATCCTTTTCTGTCTGGTTTTCGGCATTCTTTTATAACCTCTCTTGCTTTCCTACATGACTTAAAAAGAAGGTTTTTTAGGTTATTGGGAAGGTCCTTCATTTATGATTTTTAGAAAAGGTTTTTAAACATAACCTGCTTCTTCTGCAGCCTTTAGATGTCCATTGCAGACCAAGGCCTCTCCTAAAGATTTCCAGACCAATCTGTTAGAAGCAGGTTGCACCCAGCATTTCTTGAGACCTTTTCCAGTTCTCTTAAATTAATCAAGTATATTACAGTTATATTAAACTCATCTATGTTATACAATCTCAAACAGTTTATAAACAAAACAACAATAATCATTAAAACTTTAGTGTTTAATTTAAAACATAAAGGAAGTCCCACAACTATGAGAAACCCTATCATAAAGAGACTTTATGCGATCGAGTTTGATACCGCGGATTATATTACTCATTATACAGCCTGTGCGTATATTATACGAAAAATAAATTTATATATGTAACTACCTATTGCCTGCGCCTCCGAGAGCGTAAAAAAAATCCGGGATAAAAAAAGGCATATTATAATTAGCGTATTGCACACAGGAGTCATGTAGCTTCCTATTAGTGAAAAAAAATCAACGTCAGTTTCGTAATTCTTGATAGAAGCGCGTTCAAACAAACTCTTCAGCTTTATATATTAGTACAGATTTGGTTTTCTCGTAGATTCGCTCGGATGAGAGTTATTCTGGTATAATAGTCCTTCCCAAGGTCCCAAACTAGGTCCCTACCAAATTTCATGGAAATCAGTTCGGTAGTTTTTGAATATATTGCATTCAGATAGTCGCACGTGGCAGGGCACTTTGTTTTTATTATGTAAGGGTAACCATAGTATGGTTTAGATGATAATGTATGTGATGAAGCGATTTAAACCGGACGGAATACTATTTGATAAAGACTTGAGTCATTAGGGGGTTTCTGGAATTAATTGATGTCATTTGTAAAATTAAACATATATAGGTCGGATTGAAGTTATTTTTATTTGGTTAGAGTTTAAAGGCGGAGGTGATCCTCTTCCAGCGAGTCAATTGCTCGTTTACTCCTCTTCTATAACGTAAACAATTTATTGGAAATCACACAAGCAATACCAATTTGGACTTTGCTAACTAGATCTTAGTTCAAATATATTACTAATAAATTGGTCACTACATAAACAAAATGTTCAACTCAGGATATCTAATTTGATAGTATAATCTTAGTTGACCGCATATTAAGCTAATCAAAATGGTAGGTGGGTAGAGGTACTTCCATTGTTCCGTCGATCTAGGCTGCAAAACTAGCTTCACAAGTTATCTATTTAGTGCTCGCCCGCTCCAATTGCTATGGCTACAGATATGTATTGAGGAATTCCTAAATTTCAATTGGTTCGTAAGATGTATGGAATGAAATTCAAATAGTCATTGATACCGGCTCGTTTAATAATAAATCGCAAGGAGGTATATGCTAATTTCAACAAACTAAAGGTTACTTAAATAGGTAAGTATATTGTTTAATTAAATTTGCAAAGAATGTTCATAAATTTATTTGTGATGGTTACTTATGATAAAATCAAATTCTTCGAGAAATGAATTTTCAATAGTCGTTTACTTTTGCTCGCTTACATTATGTAAGAAAATCGTAATGAAAATTTATGCTTCTAGATCCATCAGTTTAAGATGTACGTTATCGGGAATTTACAAAAAAAAATACTTAGGTCTTCTGTTTGAGAAATAAACAATGAGCCTATCCATGTGGTATAAAATAGCTATTGAGATAGTATTAATGCTCATTGCAAATTTAGTGTAAATATAACCAATCCATATTTTCGGCAGTTCCTAGGAAAAATTCTTTAATATTTATATTATATCAATTTTATCTTTTTCCGGAGAACATTATGAGTCAAAACTCAATATAACATACTAAATGTTTATGAGTGAAGCGGTCGTAGTTTATATATTTTTTTATCATAGATAAATAGGTCAAAGCGAAGATATCCGGGGTTACAGTGTCGTCTTATCATAACATTTGTAAAAATAACTAATTATGATTTAAACAGATATTTTTTTTGTCTTGTCTTTACTTATCCAATATTTAAGTTTTAAAACGATATAAAATGACGCTCTTAGCAACGGTAATAAGTTTCAATGTTGTATGATTAATGAGCTTTTGGTCGTGGTTCCGTCCTAGGTATTTGCATAGGATAAAATTTTGCTTAAAGCATTAAAAAAATGTAGTTTCCAAGTAGTAAAAGAATATTCGGATACAAAGCATGAATTCCAGACACAAGAGTGATGAAACAAACGATCTCTTCAGCAGAACAGCAGTCTTTGTATGTATAGATTACTAGCTTATGCTATAGGCATTGCTCGCATGATACTGCACATTTTCAGGAAAAAAGTAGCTTTAAAGTTAATCGAAGGCTATTTGTATGCTAAGTAACACACAATTCCTTTCTACGTTCTCTTCTAACATCTAAAATATCTTCACAAACGTTTGCATTTATCATATTACGAATAACTACTATTAATGTATCTTCAAAAAAAAAAATTCATTATACTCCAAAAATATAGTCTAATAGTACCCTAAGGTCCAAATAGACACAATTTTTGTCACGATATGCAAATCGCGGCGAGAACAAGATCGTTATAAAATCATGTTTTTCAAACAATACAACCCACAAATTATCAACGTAACGATGTATGTTTAGTAAGCGCTAATAACCCATTAATCAGCTATAGTTAATAATACAATAATGAATACAAACAGGAAGTAAAAACAATTGACTCATTCCTAGTCATCGTAACGTGACTTGTGGTTATTGAAGATATTAGTTGTAAATTGTAACGTTTGAGATAATTATTACATTACTAGGTGCTGATCGCAGCTCTGCCGGCATTTTGGGGTCAAAATTACCCTATATTATTGTAATCCAGAATTTGGTAAATTTGTGCTTAATTCCTTTGTGTACGAACTTCAACGAAAGACCTATAACACGCGAGCATTTTGTAAGCGCAAGGCTTTTTTTGCTATGGGCAAAGATGGTTCTACAGGTGGGAGCCGCCCACCCTGTTCCACCCTACATCCAACTCCAGGCCTAAATTTCATGTATATACAATATGTATTTCCATATATTCTCTAAACATTTTCCAAATTTACACATGAATTATGCATGTATTACCAAGAGTAAGAAGTCCAAATGGAATTTTCTGTCTGATATAAAATTAGGTCAAGCTTATAACATCACGAGCGATCGGAACTACTTTGTAAATGAAGAGGCTTTCATAGTAAATTACGTATATTATGCAAAACAATCATTGGCAATATTGGTAATCATTGTGTTCAGTTTCATCGATGACTTAACTTCTTATACTATACATTCTCAGTAGTGTACCGGTTATGTGATCAAATGTAATAAGTAAACTATCTTCGTGACTAATAAATGACCCGCATGAACCATAGATAACACACGCTTACTCTCTTACTTATATTCATATAGGCCTACTATCACTTGAAGACGATCGTCTCGTGTAAGTCAAAGGTCATTTCTTCCACTCATTTGCATACGAAATGAATCCTCCACGGAGTTCTGGGGTCAACAGATACTTCGAATTCAAAACGTATTCTACGTAGGAAACTCCCATTCATAAAACGAGATTTAAGCAATAAAGAACATACATATAACTCTTAATCTGGAATCGAAACCGCGTCAAAAATTTTGGAAGAATACGACCTTAAAATGTTATAATCCGATTTCCTAACTACTACACAGACAAGTACATAAAAAGCTACTGGCAATTATACGCCTATATGATTTATCATTGCTATGTATGCATTTTGGCGATATTGTTGGATGCACGCCAACAGCTTTAATTTACTGTGTAACATGTCTACGAGTACGCATTAACTGGTGTATACGACCTGCAATATATTAGATACGGATTTGTATTGTCTAAAGTTCGATTAGCTGAGACGTCATCATTTTACTGTTCGTTATATTGATGTTTTTATTTTAACTCTTGGTCTCTCGTGGCTCGCCGGCGAGCCAAGACAGCTACATGACATTTGCGTGTGTCACGGGATTATAACCTTATATACTACATAATATATACTACATAATAAGGTTATTTTTCCGTAACACGCCTAGCTGTCAATGTTTGCCGGCAAACATTCAGCTACCTCACGGGTGTTTCTAAAAGTTTATTGGCATATGTCTGACATATGAGATTTTACATCTAATTGAAATTAGTAATATATATTAGGAACAAATCTAAACATTTTCCTGTAAACAATTAAATTAATCTAACCCATCCTAACCTAACCACATTTGCCTAAGGTTAGTAACAGTCTCACCCTCATTTTAATTTATATATAAAATGTATTCCAATCACCAACATTTTAAAACTGCATTAAAAGTATAATAACATGTATCGACGTTCCGAGACGTCGGTAATTCATTCATGTTACTAACATGTCGATAATGTTTACTCACGTCATACGTGTAATCTCGTTCATTATAAAGATAGTTACAATGTAGGCTAATTGCTTATACGAGGAAGGGTTTATTTGGCAATGCAGCTTTTACGAGTTTGCGCAAGATGCATTTTGGGAAACTAGTATACTTTGTAAGGGAATGTTTGCAACAAAGTGGTTTTATAATCGCCTGATGGGCCTGGAAGTAATTGATCAGCGTCGTCTATAAACATTACTATCTCCGAATTGCTGGCTTGCCGAACTTTAACGGTTATTAGGCTCTAAAATACACCTAAAGTCTGCAGACAGCGTATTTTATACGTCAACGCCGCGCGTTAAATGCGCATGCTCTCTGCGCGTTTTCTGCCTGCGTCGCATTTTAGTTCTTTGCTTTGGGAGTGTAGTGTGTACGCGTAGTTTTCCTCGCACTAAGACTACAAATCTTGGTTATCAGGAGATATGAAAGGTCCATGGCTCCCAGAACCTGAAAGCTATATGCGAATCATATTAAAATTATCATTTCTCCCATAAATACCTTTTTGGGCCTGTTTTACGATGTCTGAAGAAACGTTACTCGTCGAATATATCGCGAAAACATAGAAAAGTCAAGATCGCAAGTAAATGATAAACAAAAGAGTAACTATATGCATTAAGGGCCTGTGGGCCTACCATCATTATTCCGACTCAGTTCAGGACCTAAACTGAACTGGTTCGCTATTTCGTACCATGATGTCGTCAAACACGACCAATATACGTCACCGCCTAATCAAGTTCAATATTGAATCGGAATCTACTATCATTCGTTCTGTGTCGTACCATTACGTACAATTAAACCTAAACTGAGTCGGTTATCTGTCAAAATAAGCGATTCAAAACGAGTTAGTATTTTTGTGCCTGGATTGGTCTTGTTTGTTATTAAACACAAAAAATGAGCAATATCAGTTTTAAAATGTAATAGTGTTGCAGCATGTGTGCTCCTAGAAAGTATAAGTGGCCACTTGTGACTTGCGTTCCGGCAAAAACACTCGAAAATTCTCTAGCTTGGGAACTTTTGTTGTATCCCGTTGCCAATGATATATTTTGGAATAAAATTTTCCCATTATTTCTCCTATTGAGTATAATTAACTCTTCGACGGGACAACTCACTGTAAATTATAAAACAAAGGGCACTTAAATAACTTAATTTCTTAAAGTTATATATTTTTAGAATTGATTTTTTTTCCACAGTTTAATAATTAGTTAAAAATGCATTGGAACTTGCACGCATACTTACGCATTATTTATTACACAACACAAATGTAAAAAACTTTAATCACAACACAGTTTAACACTATAAGAATTTAAAACATAAACAATAACCGCGCAACTCGACACTGTTGTCAAAAGCGAGAGGTGCGTTTTTAACTCGAAACAGAAATCTAAATTTAGTTTTATAATAATACAAACGATAAAATATTTTCACCTAAATCAAGGTATTAAATTAAGTTTGTAGCGAGTTAATACCCGCCTTTCAATTAACTTATTAACAGCTCCTATATATTAGTCATTTTTAATTTATTTGCTTTTAACAAAATAAACAGTAACTTATCGGGAAATAACTAACTAAGGTTTCGGAACGCAGAACTCGAAGTATTGAACAAGCGAAACACACTTATACAGTGCGTATGCCCTATACGAGACCAGAGACAAATTTCATTCACTCATCCACCGAGTTCCGATTCAAATGCGATAGTGAGTTAATGACATGATGGTACGAAATAATCCGATTCAGTTTAGGAACCTATATTGAACTGAATCAATACTGAGTCGCTGGATAAAAGATGATGGTAGGCCCTCTGTTCCAGAAGTTTTAAGTAAATTTTATTTGACGGTTAACGTATTAAACAGCTCATGTACACAGTACTCATTTTATTACCATTTATTTGGGAGCATGAGATAGTGTGTGATTTTTGTATTTTAAACATTATGAAATAGGCCCTTACTGTCTTATACATAACATTTACTTGAACATTGTGAACTAGACCTATCGTTTAATAACTTCCACATAATCAGGTAAATGCATTACAGTAGTATATTAAAACCATGTTATGTCTCAAATATAAACACTATTGTATAACATCGATTCATATTGTCAAGAAGTATCAACACGCGGCCGCCGGGTGCCCCTGAGAGCGTCAGTCAAGTGTTACTTAGCTGATTCTTACTTCCACTCGACCGTTGAGTAGTCTTTCAACTTAGCGTTTCATTTGTGCAGGATTGTTGGGTTTTTAATTTAGAAAAATATATTATACTCTGTATTGTTTAATTTAACATTTTATACAGGCTAAAGGAAGAAATTGTGGTAGCATTTAATTAAAAAGAGTGCGGTAAAAAGGTTGTATTAGGTGAACCATAAAATATTCAAACTTGGATCTCTTTCGTGGTTCCACGAAGGTTTTAAATTATATTTTCCGAGGTCTGTGGTAAAATGGAAAATACTTCACGAAAATATGTAAACGTCAAAAAATAATAATCGCATTTACAAATAAACGTATGATTTCATTAGTGTGTTATAAATATGTTACTTTATTTTATGATAGGTTTATTTTATTTGGTGCTTATTTTTCATAGAATGTGCTCTACGCACAATTGTGTATTTTGCTTCGATTTTGGATGTCGCATAAATGTTTTTTTTTTTCAATAGGCGATATACACTTTTCTATTCATCTTTATAATAGATTTCCTTTTCTACCTATTTAATATTTTTCTTCTTTCCAGGCAAACCCAAAGGAATGGCGAACACAACAGACACTGATACAAACATACCATTATGAAAACCGTGTAAACCGTAATGTGCGATAGTGCGTGATACCATGGCGAGCGATCGAGGCCCTGCGATGGACACCCTGCACGTGGCCCACGGGCACAGCAAGGGGTCCAGCCGGAGCCAGTCGCCGTCGACGGCGGAACTGGCGCGGGACCCCGCCGTGGTCACCGATGATGCCGTCATCAGGTCCCGCGTGCAGTCGCCTTCGACGGTGCATCATGTTGTCAGTGTGAGTACTTTGCATATAGAAGTCCGTTACTGCGTCTTAGGTCTTGTGGTAATGAATGTTGTCAGTGGTTGAGGGAGTCCATGATTCGATTCCCAGGATTTCATTTATAATTATTATTATATTAGTCATAACCTAGCTTAGACTTCAAACAGGCATAATTCTGACAAATGGCGGGGGTTAATCACCTCTTGCCAATCGTATGGGAACCTCACTCCGATTACCATCAGGTGCAGTGGGGTCACTTTGACGTGTCTGAATGAAAATGTCTGAAAACAGACCTTAGGTGTGACTTTGGTCTGATGTCCGTGTAAGTAATTGCATAGTTTCTGAAGGAAATTGCTAGTGTGTACTACTAAAAAACACTTCTCTCGTATACTTTGTACAAGACATCATTAAACTGCTTTACATTTGGATGTCAAGAAAATTATATTAGACTTTATTTGATGCCTACTAAGGTCACTTTTAAATGCCGCCAGGCGCTCGACAAGGAGGACGAAGGGTATATAAAATTAGTTATGAAAATAAACAAATTACAAAGATAAAAGTGATGAGATAATGTAATCAAAAGCTCGTTTGCCTACAAAGGATTCGGGAATATTAATCTTCAGATTATTCAGATAATCTGTATAGTAATCTGAATCAGTTTGTTTCATTCACCCTCTCTCTTTACATTGCCTAAATTAGATCTCAGTACTTGAATTTGCTTTAATTCAATTTGCGTCTACAGTTTGAAGCGACTTCGTATGACCTCTAGACGATGTCAATAATACATTACTATTGAGGATAAAAATCATATCATACAATGTCAATGTCACTCTATACTGTAAGGCCTCCATTAATACAATAGAACTTGTATTTAAATATTGATTTTTCCAAAACAAACACACATGGCCCCATTATACCCGAAGGGATGAGCAGATGTGCAACTAGGCTATCCATTTTTCGCCATATGTAGCCAGTAATACCTAATATTATTTTGTCCAACCCGGGTTTGGAACCCAGGACCATAGATCGGTGTCGTGCGCATGCAATACAACTACGCCACGGAAGCAGAACAATGAGCTTGTATTTATATACTTTATATTTTTTTTTTCACTGCTAGACACTGGGTAGGGTTTAGGTCTCAAGCACTAAGCTGGGCTAATATCAATTAAAAGGAGGTTGACTCACATCTTAAAAAATATTCTTGGCCGTGCAAGACTCCGTAGATTGACATTCTTCTTTAAATTTATAATGAACAATTAATTTACACATATACGAATAGTCGCTAAGGCGCAGAATCAAACTCAAGAACTCATCAGTGCATCCAATTCCAGATATACTATAAACAATCCTCATTATAGAATACCACTGATCCATACCTCATCGTAGTTTTTGCACTAACTTAGATTATTTACACTACACTCAGTGGCATTAAAATGCCACGAGTACTAACCGTCCACCTGCCGCGTTCGCATAAGGCTATAGAAATCGAGTTACCAGCCAAATTGGATTGCATTCGCAATGATTGACAGTTTGCATAAAAAATACACGTTGCACGTTTGTTTGGACTGGACTGTACTTCGTTTTGTATACATTGACGTGCGCAGTTTTTGTGACGCTACAGGAAAATGCTATAATTAGATATATGTATAAGTGTCTAGTCGGACTAGAGTATGTAATGGTTATAATCATGTGGAAAAACTAACTAAGCCAATACACATTTTTTGATGGTGTTAGGATATATTTTATATCCGTCCGGATAGAGACCGTACCCAAAGTGTTAAAACCAGCCATAGTGGCCCACGTAAGTGTGTCACGTTCCGGGATCAGACTGAGGTTCCAACAGGCCGGCATAATTGTGTAGACTGTCGAGGGGTAATCCATCTCTCGTCAGTCGACATTCTATTGGATTCACTCCACTTACCCATCAGGTGTTGTGGAGTCAGTTTGCTGTACTGTATGAAAAAAAGAAAAAAACACATCAAATATTTTTTTAATTATGCACCTATGCGCTTGTTTATCTGCAAGAAATACTTAAACGGCTTTATTATTATTATACGGTGACTACAATTATTTATTGTTACAATCGGGTCTTGACCGCATTCGTTTTTAGATTTAACCTTTCTAGGGATTACAATTGCGCTAAATCCGGTTTTCACAAAAGAACCGTGGCTGCCAAATCTCAAGTGTTTAGGTCAAATGGTGCCGGAAGTCTCACGATGAGTCAGTGTTGTTGCTTCCTTTGTATTTCAAAACTAAATATGACCTTAAACTTTCACGATGAAATAAGTACTCATGGCTATAAGCATTGCCTCCTATCTATAGTAATATAATTGGAATTTATTTGTTTTTAGGTCTGTAAGGGCTTATCTGTGGAATTGCTGAACTGTTTATGAATATTCTTTCACTAGTAGGAAACTTCTCTACTGCCCGGCAAAATATTTATCTAGAGAAACTTAATCACGCGAGCGGACCCGCGGTCAAAATCTAGTAACATTATATTTTTTTTGTCGAACTGATAGTAGTGCAACACACTACTATCCTAATTCTATCCATAGGACAATTATTTTGTAGGGCAACGGTACGTTCATTTTAATTCATAATAATAGTTGTAAAGTTACTGTACAATATAATAAAGCTGGTGGTTATACAAAAGACCATGGCCAAAATGCCTTTCTATAATCGTTACCGTTAAAAGAAAACATAAAAAATGTATGGAAATAACGTATCCTATCGATAAGTCTACCCAAGGATGTGTGTTTATCATACATAAAGTTAGCGTTAACGATTGTAAAAAGGCATCTTGGTTGTCAGCTATGTGACTCGGGAGCCTGTTACTTAGGTTCATTATTCTTTTATTTTTCAATACGGGAACAGTAAAGTGACTTCACTGCACCTGAAGATAAGGGAAGTAGTGTCCATATAGTGTGTAAGTATTTACATTTACTTCGGGACATAAGTATCTTATGTTTTAAAATTATATAAGTTCAAACTTTTATTGTCAAACGTTATATGAAAAACTCCGATCAGTGGCACCAGCCTTCATGACCTATGTGTTTATAGTGAGTTTGGGGAACAAGATGGGTAAGTATCACGATAGCGGACAGAAGGGCCTTTATTTTATTAATATACATACATTTTATCATTGAAATAAAACAATTTTACGGATTTTATTGCGGTTATTTAAATTATTATTTTCTACCGACGTTTTGAAGATATTGTAATTATGACTAGCGGGTGACGAACACCTCAGTCTGCCTCGTGACATGAAGGCTGCAAAGTCTTTGAAACGTCGGGAGAAAATAATTATATAAATAATAAAGTCCGTGAAATAGTTTTATTTCATTGTCTAACAGTCGCGTAAATATAAGAAATCATTAGTACTCACAACAGTTATTAGCGTGCTAACATGGGTCAAGTCTACCAATGCGCACTAGGCCAGCGTTGTGGACTAAGGCTTAATCCCTCTCAGTGGTAGAGGAGGCCTGTGTCCAGCCGTGGGACAGTATGTAATACAGGGCTGATATTATTATTAACATGAGTCATTCTGGGTGATTAATTAGGCGTGAAATTTGTCAGTGTTTATATAAAAAGCGGCAATATATTAGTTGGCAGTGGAAGGGACTGCCTAGACGAATATCCACAGGTTCAAAACCCAAGGGTACGAAACACTAACTTTTTTAAATTATGTGCATATTCTTTGTAAATTATCGCTTGCTTTAAAATTGAAGAAAAACATCGTGAGAAAATCTGTTTACCTGGGAAGTTCTCTATAAGAATTTTGAGGGTATGTTAAGTCAGCCAGTTGGCACGACTTATACTTAATCCCTCTCTATAGTAGAGGCTCGTTTCCAGTAGTCAAGCAGTATATAATACAAGGCTGATATTATTTATATTATGTATATTAAAAACATTTCTGTTGCCCGATATTTACATTTCTTTTTCAATGTAGCAATGGGCTCACCTGTCACATGAAAAGGAAATAAGCTCGGCAAACCGTGAACTAGTTACGCCTCTGCCAGACCCTTCGGAAATAGAGGCGTGAGCTTACACGTGCTCTACATAATACCGTGATGTTTTGAAGCGCATTTCAACCTACATCCATAGTTTTCATGGCATATCGCGAACAAATCAATAACCACATTGGCTTTAAATAGAATACACTGTGTCAATTTGCGCGTCATTCTCGTTTTTAATCGAATGTAGAGTACAAAATCAGGGTTTATATAAAATGTCTAGATTTAGAATTCGATCAAGTTGAGAATTGACAGCATCCGTGGTGCAGCGACTTTTTAATACAAGAAACTGTAGATACGATCGGACATCGTAACAAATTGTGGAATCTGGAAATATCCATAACACGAGCCAAGCATATAACGTTTAGAAACCATTGAATAAGCAGTATATGTATGACGCATAAGTTGACACATTAACATACGGTTCCTTGGACATCCACCTGCAAGGTGGACAGACGACTAATAAGAGTCGAAGGAACACGCTAAATACAGGCCGCTTTCGGCTGGTCCGTCTGGAAATCTTTAGGAGAGGCCTTTGTTCAGCAGTGGACTTTATAAGACCGATGATGATGAGGACGGTCCCTTTGTGCCGAAGTACTGCCTACTGGAAAGTCGATTGGTCGTACTTTAATATCATAGTGTCAGATGACTAACTTTTCTTTATGTACCCACAAAATTGGGCAGCTCTTATAAGTCATCCTCGACGAGACTACAAGCCTGATTAGCTTAAGTTATGTAAACAACCGCATCCGTGTGCCAAAACAATTAGCTTTAACATCATCGCCAAACGACGTTGCCGATTTAACTAAAGATTAACTAGACTCTCGTTCTATAGGCGATTAGGCGCTTCGTAGAAAAGCCGATTGTCAAATCCGTCTACGACATTAATGAATGGGCTGGTATCATAACTGTTTTGACATGACAATGCATAGTAATATCGGTCACATAAGCCTCCATGGTTCGTGTCACGGTCCAAATTCGTATTATGTAGCGGAGAATTATTGTTCTAGGTCAATTTATTAGCGGGCTAGAATTAGGGCGATCGTGAGCGCTACAGCCTATAGGCGGCAGTTAGATTAATTTATTGTAATGACTTTTATTAGATTCGTGTTAATAGATTTCGTTTTTGTATATCTTAATCGGTGAATTATGGATTTTTTGTTGATCATAGTACGGAAAAGTGCCAATAGTCTAGTTGAGAATGGAATGGATTACTGAGACGAATGTTCGCAAGTTCAAAACCCAAGGGCACGCATCTTTAACTTTTTATATAATTATTAGTATATTGTTTATGAATTATCGCTTTCTTTACGGTGGAAAACATCGTGAGATAACCAGCTACCTAAGAAGATTGGCCTTCTTGGCCGAAATTCGCTTAGGTAGGATTCATTCATTTATATATGTTACTTGGATTACTAATTTATTGTATCGGGATACAACGTAACGAATGGACCCATTGTCTGGTCTAGCGGGACAAATAAATGCCATAGATATGACTGTATTTTTGCCTAGCAGCACCTATGCAATAAGTAGAAACAATGGTATAAATTACTTGTAAACCCTTGTAAATAATGTAGTCTTTATCGATTGGCTTGGCAAAAGGCTTGCAATGATAACGTAAAAGAATCTAAAGTTAGAGTGATTACGAACAATCTAAGGGTTAAGGGTTGTGACTTTATTTCTTATTTGTTTATCAATGTACAGAAACTAACATTTTTTTATATGTACACCTTTTTTATTTGAGATATCATAACTTAACTAGGTCAATTACAATTAATGCTTTTTATTTCTATATACATAGTTTAAGCAATGTTTACAACCTCTAAATTATGCTTATACCTTGCTTTTTCGGATGCCTTTTAACCCTAATACTTACCAAAATCTTGTCAAAAATATTTAAACAATTAAATTGTTTAAATATGTCCGGGCGTATAACATTTATGTTTTATTACTAATAATTACTAAAATAAAAATCATTTTAATGTTAGACTGATATATTTATAGTAAGCGTTTATTATTAATTAATAATAATGCCTAAAATATACAGAAAAGACTGTTACTAAGAGTTAATAATAAAAAAATTAAATGAGATGGTATACTATATAATACCATTTACTATATACTTTGTACCACCGATGTTTAAATTATTTCCATCATATGTATACATATTTGCTTTGGTTTTTTAATACTTATGGTGTACAATAAAGTTTTAAATAAATATAACTAACAGTAATTGATATCTTCGCAGGAGCCGTCGTCGAGTTCGTCGTCGCGGCACGGCGAGCGCTCGCACCACGTGAAGTCGCACTCGCGGGACCTCGGCACCAGCCCGCTGTCGGCCAACACCACCGGCAACAGCTCCAGGGAGTGAGTATATACGGATAGATTTTTATAAGTAGCTGTATTTCCTTTAAAATAAGTAACTTTCTTAATCTCTTCTCAAAAGTTAGTATACCTTAATAAGTAGTACCCCTTAGAATTTTTTGTTGCATCATGTATCGAAGTCTATTCCTAAATATTTCAATTAATTTGATTTAATACAGTTTTGTCTTAATAAATCACCCAGGTCTGACTAAAATCACCCAAAAGTTACTCTACTTTCATTAGTAGTACCCCTTAGAACTTTTTGTGAGTTCGAAGTCTATTTGTAAATATTTAAATTATTTAAATTAAATTTGTCTTATTAAAATCTAACCGTTCTGATTAAATCTACCCCGTCTGACTAAAATCTCCCCGGTCTGACTAAAATCATCCCTTCCTGACTAAAATCATTCTTCAATAACATAAATATCTTTTACCTTCGCAGCCTAGAAGACTCGCCGCAGAAGAAGATCCTGAGTGGTTTGATGGCGCCGGGCGACTACGCAGGCGCGGTGTACAGCCCCAACGTCTCGTACGGCCTGTCATCTGACGAGTACGGGTCACCTGCGTACAGAGGTAACAACGGCATCTAATTAATGAGCATGTGGACTTAGCGTATGCGAGGAGGTGGCAGATATTTGCGAGGCTTTTTTACTCGATTGTCAAAAAAAGTGAAATGTTCGTCCTTTGTGGCCATTGCAAGAGCGATGCACTGGACGGTGGCTCCGTGCGCCACTCGCTTTAGTCCGTTACTGTTAATGAGATTTTTTTTCATAAGAGTTCGTGTAAAACCTAATAAATAATACCACTAAGCTATTGCTGCTTAAAGCTATCAATAAGTAAGTGGGTAACGTGATATCAAATGTTAATCACTTCATATGCTTTTTCATACTCTTGCGTGCTTACCAAATAATAATATATTATGTAAGTGTCTAGATAGGCATACAAAATAATACAGAGAATACATACACATATTGAACATCATCAATACTTGTTTGTATATCTGTACGTGTTTTATTTCAGGTCAAGATGGCGACTATGCGAATCAAGGTAACAGTGCCGTTGCTAAAAGTAATTTTGTTTGTCAAAAGACTATTAACTGTAGGAAGAAGCAGATACAAAAAATAATCTGAATGGATGAGAGAAGTGGTAATTCAATTTTTCTCTTCTTGACTCTTGATGATTATTACTCGATGTAACGAAGCCGTAGATAAATCGATACATGTAATTCAACCATAGAACACTCTAGAATAATTACAAATTGTACGGCAACTTCAACCTAATGTACAAAACATTAATGTATGTTTTCGTGTGTGCAGACGAGAGCGACGGCGCGAACGTGACGTCATCGAAGGCGCTCGCCGCCATCGCGCACCTCAACACCAAGATCGAACGCACCAAGGACCTCATCCGCCTCGAGCAGACCATACGCGACGGTGAGACTACCAAATACAATATAAATATTCATATCGACATGTAAAACGTTGAATGACTTGAATTTTTTTTTTGCAATATGAAGTTATACATATTTGGAAACAGTGTATTTTTCTACGTCTTATGAGCTTAGATTTAATTTAAAAAAAGTTTAAGTCAGTTAGCGTTACTAGCGTCGATATGATAGGTGTAAGTGAAACAGCATACATAGTGTTAAGGATGGCGTTAATTAGAACAAAATCTGAGCGCGTTGAAATGAATTGCATTTGTTTTGTTTGCGCGGTCATTCGACTCGGCACACCACGACGCATGTTTAATGGCCACAGTTCATAGTAAATGTATACGAGGTGAAATAATGCAACTGAATTTGATTCGACTTTGCGTGTCTAGTTGACGGTAGGCATTAGGGTAGGCCCTAATATGGCGAACACGCTATACATGCGCATGCGCATCTCACAGCAACCTTTTGTAAATGTGTTCATACATCAAATTTGGACACGCTTTCGATTTACTTGACAAAATAAAGCGTAGCACAGTTGTTTAAATGTTCGGTGATAGAGTACAGCATAGTACAGAGATTTTAAAATATTATTGGGCTAAAATTTGTGTCAAACATTTGTGACAGAATAATAAATTTGTGTATATCGTATACACTTAAGTTTTAGCAGTCATGGACTCATAAAAATGTTTTTTGTATTTTTTTAGACAATGTAAACGAGTACCTGAAGTTAGCCGCGAACGCGGACAAACAACAATTACAACGTATTAAGGCAGTGTTTGAGAAGAAAAATCAGAAGAGTGCGCTCTGCATCGCTCAGTTACAGAAGAAACTAGAAGGGTACAACAAACGGATCAAGAACTGGGAGGTATGTGGAAATAGTAAAGTCAAGAGGTCATATCTCAAGCTGCGTCTACATTTTTCAAGTTTCATAATGATATGAGGTCACACTTGCATTTAACAACCGTTTTCAATAAACGATCCCGATCTCAAACTTCAATCTGTTTCTGAGAATAAACCAATAAAAAATTGTAATATATAAGCATGTCAAAAAAAACTCTGTTCTGATTGGTCAATTTTTGAGATCGATCGAAAAAGCGATTAGGATTGTATTTTGTAAATGGCGGTTAATTGAGGTCAGCGTATCATAGAATTGTATCGATTAAAAATGGACTTATCAGAATAAAGTTTTTGCATGCTTACAAAAAAGTTTTTGTTTGCATCACTCTCGAAGTCGGATTGAAGATTAAGATTGGGATCGTTTATTGAAACGACTGTAAATCGTATATGTTTTTAAGAATTTCAAGTTCTAAATTAATTTCGTAGGAATTATAATTCGAGCCAATGGTGATAGTAAAATAAAATATATTTTTGAATTCGTTATCGATGTATTCGTGTGTGGTATGATGTGTTTGTATGTTGTTGCAGCAACACGGCACGAGCGGGCAGGCGCACCGCCAGCCGCGCGAGGTGCTGCGCGACATGGGACAAGGCTTGAAGTGAGTTAAATCTCATTGCCAGGTATTCTCTAGTATTCGCAACATACGAACATCGAAACAAACACAAACTTATACATTTATAATATTAGTTTCCTGATGATAGATCAATTTACGAATACATATTTATTTATTTTTATTTCGAAACACCATTAGGTAATACACAGTACAAGTATCTTTAATGAAGCATTAGGGTATAGATGATAGTGTGTTTACCTCTTGAAGGTATTTACTCTAAGAAAACATTTAGATACTTCATTGGATATTAATAATAATACATGTATTATATATAATACACATACAAGTTTAGTAATAATTTTTCAATCTATTCTGCAGGAATGTGGGCGGCAACATCCGCGACGGCATCACGGGGTTCGGCGGCAGCGTCATGGCGGCGCCGCGCGAGATCGCGCACATCTTCACGCGCTCCAACCGCTTCGGATCCGCAGACAACATCGCGCAGCTCGCCGGTCGGTCCACACACGTACACCAACATATACACACACAACACACTACACTAACGTATGGGTCCAAATACTTGCGCCTTTGGGCTATGCAATATCGACTTTGTGTTCTTTATGGACAAAGTTGATCTTAGAGTGGGGAAGATATTCGGACAAATAGGCCAAGTGTGTTGTCACAATTAAAATTTCAATGATTCAACCCTCAATTGGAGAAAAATGCATTTTGGCACAATTGCAATATTTGGTACTAATACTTAAAAAAAAAGTAATTTTTTGGATTTAAGGCATTTTAATTCTAAAGATGCGATAAATAAATTTAGGGTTGGGTCCAACTTACATACATAATACATCATATCATTTCACGGTTGGTAGGGTTGGTGTCGGACTAAAAGTAAGATACTGAATTCACCATCAAAGATTATCATCAGCGTTTCTACTCGTATGCCGAATACAGCTTCAAAATTTATGAAAACAATAATTTGGTCTGAGTTTCGAGTGCAAAATATCTATAAATATCTCTATTACTACACTATTTAAGCTGAAAAGCGAACCTACTATAAAAGTTTTCGCTCTGATTTACTCATTAAAATGATGATTTAAATGTAAACAATGAGGAAATACACAAATTAAAAAGTTAGAAGCATTATGATACGGTTCAAAAGCATTTGTTATCTTCACAGTATACAGTTTAGTTTTGAATATTTCAATGCCATTATCGAATCAAGTACATCGTATATAATTACTATATTAAAAAAAAGAATATCAGCCTATCATAAACATGTCTTAATAAGCCATTAGGTGAGATTTCTTACTAATAATTCTTTAGACCATCTAAATATCTTCCTTAGATTATCTATGTAAAACAATATTATTTATAGCAAAACATATCATATTCATATTGTAATAAGTATGTATTTTCCTCACAGAGAACACGGGTCCTTGTGAGTATCGACAGACGGTAGATGCATCTTGTGTCTAACAGTTTGATCTCATTTTACTAACAAATTGAGTTCTGTTGTACCTAAAATGTTATATAGAGGCTATTTTATCATGGTTCTAATCCATTATCATTTTATTTACGGCCTCAATTAGTAAACGATATTCGATATCTGCAGATATGTCCGAAAATATATCAATCTCAATAAGTAATATCGTCTAGATAGCTTAAAATTATAACTGTAAAATAAACTTTACTTCGTTCCAACAGGCCGGCATAATTTTCTCAACTGTCGAGGGGTAACCATCTCTCGTCAGTCGGCATTCTATTGAACCCCGCTCCACTTACCATCAGGGGCAGTGGGGTCACTGCTGTGCAAATATAAAATACAAACAACCCGTAAAAAAAAATTGGAAACTGGTGGCTCTTAGTAATTTATTAGCCTCAGTCAACCTTTATTATTATTAATACCACATAAATGTTTTTATTATTGTTTGCCTGCTGTAAGGGTTTACCATGGAGATACGAAGTTTTTAAATTTAGTCGACGATATGCGAGAGTTCGCAAAACTTTATTCTGATTGGTGCATGTCCGAGATTGATCTGTGGATACTTATTAAGATCCTACCCCTAGCAAAGCGGCACGCTAAATATATTTTAGCAATATATTACACATTTATAGTACCTAGAAAAAGAAAAATCTACAATATGACGCTATATTTACTTTGGTTGTTTAATTTTTTTTAGAATATGGATATTGTTTCGAAATATTATATTGTTGATTCCGGGGGCCTACTCCTAAAGTACACATCATTATAAATTTCAAGCAGCACTATTAGATACTTACTTTAATATAAAAGATTTTCGGACTTAAAAATTTAAAAATTAATCTAAAATTAATTTTTTAAGTATTTTTTCCTAAATCTTTACATATTCCCGCCCGAAACTCATGCGCCGAAATGTAACGAAAGAACGCTCAAGGCTAACTAACGCTTGGGGGAGGGTCAAAATATTGTTTATAAATTGAGGTCATTAGATACAGTTTTAGGATTCACGTGTAGAAGTAGACTACGTATTTAAAAATTATAGAAGTTGATAGACATCCCTAATTTAAGAAATATTTATTTTTACATTCAGTAGACTGTAGTATCTAGCTAGATATAGTTATATGGGTTTAGTTATATTTTTCCAGTAATATGAATATAATTTTTCATATATTATTGACTCATTATACTTTTAGTGTTATTTTTACCTAAATTTAAGAGTTTTTAGTTTTGTTTAAAAAACATTCCTGTTTTCATAATAACTACTTTATTATTTTTTTTACAAACACTTTTAGAATATTTAACAATGCCTCTACTTGTGAGAGAATATTATTATGTACATTTATAACCGTAAGTCTACGTTAAGTCGTCTTATTCGTTTTAATTACGTATAAAAAGGATTGTTTCATATATATCCCAAATTACATAAAATTATTTGTATGGAAACAAGATATAACCCGTCTTTATTGCCATAACAAATGTGACTAATGCGTGTGAGTCAGCGGAATTTTGGCAAATTTAACATATATAAAACAATGCCAGTCTGTGTATCACGTATACATAACATTCAATCATAATGTATATCACATCACTAAAAGCCCAAGCAAAATAAAATAACTATGGATCTGTTTTACAACTTCTGAGGAAATGCTACTCGTTATATTAATGATTAAGTCGACCAAATAAATCACAATTTAAACTATGCTCCCAAATAAAGTGTAAAAAATGTAGATAACGTCATGTGCATAATACGATAATAGTCAAATAAACTTTACTTGAAACCTTTGAAACAGGTCCTAAGTGAATTCAATAACACATGAACTAAATATCGAAATCAATATGATTGGAATTCTGGCGATGGACATAATCCTATTCAGGTGTATAAAATATAGAGTAAGGGACAGGGTCCATCAGTCACCTGATGTTTTCTAACAACCTGTACCTGGCCGTATACGGGCGCCGCCATGGGCTAAGCTAGTGTAATATGATCCAAGGTGAACGTCGCGTCTATTTCGCGATCATGCATTGTCAGAGATAACGAGTCGCGTAGATAAATAATTTGAAACGTTTAGTGTCAGCGCACATCGAGTGAAGCGAAGCGAAGATATATAATGAGCATAGAGACACTAGTCAAGATGCTTTTCAACAATCGTTAACGATAATAGAAAACAGAAAAATCTATGAGAATGAATTTTTACTATCGACAAGTTTATTGCAAGGATATGACATAATGTTAGTGCAAACGATTGCAGAAAGGCGTCTTGGTGCGATCGTAGATTTATTTAATTTAAATCTGCTGTCTTAAAGCTTAAATGCAGGATATAAGAGAAAAACAGCGGCGAAATATAAAAATAATAACTATTAGCGACCTTTTTTTTACAAAATAGGGCTGAAATTACTGATAGCAATAAAGGTGCATTATTTTTTACTTTTATCGTATCCTGCAATGTGTTTTTGTAGGTAACGGCATTTTAGCTAGGGGACAGCAGAAATGTTGTCCTGACTTAAAGAAACAGATTAAACGGGCTTAAATAGTTTCGTATAAGGCGTCATAAGTTAGAAAATGTATTTTTGATCAAGATCTTTTGGCAGTTTCTCTTCCGTGGTATCATGAAACAAAGATAAACAAACAAGGTTTTTTTTTAAAGTCGCCAGTCGGTGTTACTTTACAACACCAATGTATTTAGTCTTCAATATAAATTTCTATCTCTATTTGATTTAAGCTTATTATATAGTATTAAACGCTTCGCTCTTCTTGATGTGCTCTAACCTTCGCAACACATCCATCGCTTGTCGCGTTCAGAAGTTATCAATTCAAACATAATCTGTAAAGTCGAGTTTTACTTGCGTCAAAGACTTATCGACACATTAAAGTAAAAAATTGACTAACCCGCGACTTACATTACGATAGTTTTATGACAAAAAAAGAACAAACTAATGCTATTATTTGAAATATTAAAATATTTATGGTAGATTTTGTTACTTCTATTAACAGGAAAAACAAAAAACATGAGAAACAATGGCACTAACGCATACATAATATTTTAATATCCGTAACTCTAATATACATTATGTGTTTGACCTCGATATCACGTTGTTTTACATCGCGTACCTGCATCGTTAACTATGAATTTCCCCCTATAATCATGACGCGACGGTTCCGCGCGAATCCATCATACACAGTTGATCTGCCAATCGAGACGAACGTTACCTTTCGTTCGTAACAGCATTCGATATAATCAGATCTATATCGCGTCTATAATCTGTGATTTAGACTCATCTGTTTAGAAGACTATGTTCAGGGCGAGCATGTGACGCGATGGTTACCTAACGTGAAGTGAGTTCAAGATAGTGATGTTGTTTAAAAAGTGCAAGAGATGCCGAAAAAAATGTAAATACATTTTTATTTTTAAACTTTATGCTCTTATTTAGGTTGATAAACATGCTTTATTTCTTTTTTATATTCAAACCAAGTATGATAAATAATGAAAATGATAAAGTGCTATTGACTATAGTATCAATATAATATAATATATTTTTTAATATTATTGACTCAGTAATATCTGATTTTCTCATAAGCACTGTCAGTATACAAATAAGTAGTTTAATTGAATTACATACATTTTGAATTCAATTTAATTCAATCAAAGATGATATTATCATCTCCGTGTATTTGAATAAGGAAAGAAACATGAAAACTCGTCGTTGTTAAGTTATACAACATCTTTATATTGCATAATGTATGAGATATATGAGATATAGAGTTGATCTCTGTAGCATTCATCAAATCTTCGATATATATTTTTTCTTGTTGATCTTCATTCTAATACTATATTTAATTGTACAACAAAATCTGTATTTTGTATATACAGGGTGGATTTTTGAGATGTCATTAAGGGTGGTTACAAGAAAACTTTCTTAGAAGACTGTCCAATATTTTTGACATTAGGATCCGCATTAATAGATTTGAACATATGTATGGTCAGCATTTTTCTCATTACATTTTGGCAATGTTTTGTAGATTGATAAGCCGTAAAAACATTTTTTAAGTTAAAAGCTAATTGGAGTCACATTTTCTACAAAATATATGGAAAATATATTTTGCAATTGGTAACCCTAAAAGCACTTATACCTCTAATGGTCCTATATAATTTTTTAATCTGTATAAGTTATAAGCAATTGGATCGATTGGCATCAACATTTTTTTTACATAAAGTGTGAATTTTCTTTCTATTTCTTTTCCGAAATCTTTGAATGCACATCTCAATGTCCTCAAAAATGTCCGATAGACTCTTAAGAAAGTTATCTTGTAGCTACAACAGTAAAGGTAGTTGCCCTTAGTGTCCCACCTCGAAAACCCACCATGCAGAATATACTTTTCTCATTTATTTATTCTACCGTTATCAACTATAATGCTGAACCGATTATCCTATAAACCAATTGAAACCTTATAACCGTTGTACATAAATCACATACTTCAACGCATTTATGACATCGATAGATAGTAAAATTGATATTTTCCAACCTTTTCAATACACTGAATTTTAGACTTTGTTGTCTTTGAAAATATACACAGCATATTTGTGCATAACACGTTATGTCTTAGATTTAGAGTATTTGATGTGAGACATTATAATAGCTACATCAGTAACATAGTACATAGTAATTATCGCCAGTAGATCAAATTTCCTCCAATCACTGTATATTTCATTGTCATAGAAATGTTTACAATATATCATCCATTATGTCTACGCTATAAGCTATACATAATACATCTCCATTATAAAATATATAGTCAATAACAAGTAAGCTTCAATACTGTGCTTGCCATCAAGCTTAACATAGTTGTACATTATTTACAATACGCATATAACTGTGAATTGTGTTCGCTTATCATACCGTCTCGTTCTTGCACGCCAGCCCCACCACACGCGGAACTGAGAGGTAAATACGCTGCGATTATACGGCTAAATATAAAGTATATTGTTTCATTTGGTATTATGATTATGACGCTAAATGTAAATGTACTATTATGATTATAAAAGTAAATGTAACACCAACCGTTACTAAGTGCTTTTAAGAAGTAAGATGGTATACATATATCTACTACAATAAGTTAACATTGTACATTGTTTCATTCAGTATTATGATTATGACACTAAATGAAAGAATTTATACAATTATGCGGCCAAGCGCATTATAAAAATGAAAGTCGTTTCGAGCTAATTTTATAATCTATTTATCGTTATTTGTACAGAAAATGTTACATTTATAGCATTATAAGTATTTGCTGCTGAATCATATATTTTTCATGGTTTTACTTCCATTTCGCATTATTTCTGATTTCATTGCGTTATCGGTTTATTTTTTTATTACTTAGCTTCGTGACACAATTCAAGCATTATTACTTTGATTTTGGTTAATACTTTTATTTGCTACTAATTTTTGTATTTCTCGCTTAAATTATGTTACTTTTCACCCAAATCAATTTCAATTTCTTTACTAATAAATGAATTCTATCAAGTTAAATTATAAATTAAATTCAAAATTATACAAGAACTTGATATCTTGGAAAAATATTTTAAATAATATTTTCCTTTCCCTTCTCTTAATTTGTTGCATTATATATTTTTTTTCTAAGAAAACTCTTCAAGCATTATGCATTATTGAAATTTAATCTTATCAACATAAAAATAGAGATCGATTTGGAAACAGGCATTTTTTGCAAATACCTGTTAGTAGTATTTGAAACTATTTAAAACCAGTTATTTTGCATACCCATTCAGATTTTATAAATTTATATATTTATGTATCCTTATATACAGGATGTTCCTAGAAACATAGATAAATTTCTCTCGTCATTTAATTTCTAGTACTTTTTTATTCAATTTGATGAATTGCTAGTCTGTACATTTGTATGTATTGGCCTGTGCCCGTGGTATGTGTGTATTGAGAGTGCGTACAACGGCAGCGAACGCGTCGTCGGAAGGGTCTCGCGCGTCGGAGGCGGGGGAGGCGGGCGCGGCGCGGGGCTCCACGCTGCCGCGCGCCGCCACCTCGCCCGCGCCCAAGTACTCGCCCGACGCGTCCCCGAGCTCCTCCGTCACCAGCGAGGGCGCGCCGTGAGTATACACGATACAATACTAGTAGTATAAATTATTCCAACAAGTTTTATTTTATATATAAGACTAACATATTATGCACATGAATTCAAACATTGAACAGATTATGAAAAGTGCAACACTAGAGTTTCTTGCCCGTTCTTTTCTGGTGAAAACTGCTGTCCGAACTGATGGTAGAGTTAATATTGTCGAAATGTAAATAATGTTTATCATATTATAAGTCCAAATAAATTGTTTAATTTCATTTCAACAATAAAATTCATCTGGAGAGTACCTAATTAGCCGAAAATGCCAACTTTTTAGCACAATACTTAAATAAGTAGTGTGCTAATTTTATAAAACAACCTGTATATCAACTATTGTCTTAATATCTACATATTATTTTGTAAGAAAATAATACGAGTAGCCACTATTCGTTAGCTCGGCCAATTTATATTCGAATCTAATTGGCAACCTTACTTGATGTCAGAATAAATCCACCATTAGAATATAGCGCAATATGTGATCCCGTATTTAATTATTTATTTTGAATATCTAACTTTCATCAACCTGTATATCACAAATATAAAATATTAATATTTTGTAATTTAATTTTGCCTTTTAAAATTGCCTGTATAAAATTCCACCACCGTTGTTTTTACTAACATTCTAACTTTGGCATCCCCAGAGTATAAAGGTACAAAAGTTAATAACAAACTCAATGCCGTATAAAACAATTAATTTTCACCGCAAATGTAAAGATGGTTAGATAGCGTGCTACTATAAGGTTAATACTTGGTTGGTAAACAATCCTATGACATCATTATGTGTTTGATTACATCACTCGATGTACTGTAGCCAATTCAGTAGCCGTTTACAGCGTTCAATTTTATATTTAAAAAATATTTCGTTTAATAAAAACATTATAATTGAAACAAGGCTATTAAGTGAGTAATTAAATTAAACAGTCTATCGTGAGTTCGCGTGTTGTGTGTTTAATGATTATAAAAGTGGATTATTTGTTCGGCCGAGCACAGTGATCAGAGTACACGTTTGCCTTAGTCTTGTGTTTTGTTTTAAGTCGGTTTACCTGCAGCGAGTAAGCTATCATGTATAAAGTTAAAAGGTCAGTATTAATAAGTTTTGAGGTTATTCAACGTTTTTGTGGTAGAGATTTAAAAATAAAACGACAAATTCTACTTATTATGGCCTTCAAATAACCAAGTTAATTCAATTTTATATAGAATTTCTCACAAATTGAAACCTGCACTATTCTTGTGATATCCAGCTGGTGTTTGTTCTATTTCACTATACATGGTGTTTGAATATATCAATAAAATTTTTAAATAAAATATCAGTGGAAGTCATACCTTCCATACCTTCTAAATCTCCATCCAATAATGGGATCTAATTTCGATTCCTATTTTATTTATTTCCCAAATACCTCGTTACCTCGTTATTATAAAATATGGAGAAAATAATAAAATAAATCTGTTACATTCGGGTTAATATCATAGAACAATTTAACCTTTGTTTTGACATTAAATTAGTATGTGTGGTTTGTTCAGGTACCCACCGCAGCCCGGCGCGAACAATATATCTGAGACGACGTTCACGATAAAGCCGATACTGAACGAGCTGCGCGAACGGAGAGAGGAATACGAACGGTTGTCGGAGAAGATCGACGCGCTCAAGGTACATGCGCTTTTGGTATCACCCTGTGTACATCGAATGATAATTTATACACATACGCGTTTTATTCACAAAGGGGTAGGTAGAGGTGTAACCAACGTACTTTTCGCCTATGCGTTCCGTCCCATGACGCGATAGGCAGCGAGCATATCGCCATATCGAGTACAAATTAAAGATTCAGGGTTCATACTAAACGGAAAAATCCAATATCACTATGCTTGACAAAGAAATCGAACCCGGATCCTTGGCAGTGGTCGTACTGCGCACGCAATACAACCACGCCACCGAGGTAGAGACTTTGCCGCCCTCACGCCGACCTCTACAACTCCTGTAAGCCAGGATGAGCAGTGGCACGCATTTTATGACACCGAGCTATGAAGCTCGGTAGCCACTAGACGCCACCGAGGTAGTAACATTCTATCGTTGTGCGTTTTGTAAACAATACCAACTTACTTTACAGAATTTGTCTCAAGAGGTGTCGTTCCTGTCGGCCGCGCTGCAGGAGGAGCGGTTCAAGACGGAGCGGTTGGAGGAGCAAATCAATGATCTCACTGAACTGCACCAGAATGAGGTACATTATTTGAATACTAGGTATCATATAATAATAATAATAATAATATCAGCCCTGTATTATATACTTGCCCACTGCTGAGCACGGGCCTCCTCTACTACTGAGAGGGATTAGGCCTAGGTATCATACTTGGATTGAAAGAAACTAAGTTTATCGTGGCCCTTGGACACGCAAATAAAGTAATATTAATAGAAGTCTGTAGTGTTCATAAATTATTGTGGAAATAAACAGAGTCGTACCATATATGGATGTAAATAACAGCTTGGTTTTGCTTAAAAAATAACTATCGTTAATTGTAGCTAGTGGTATATTTTATCAGGCGATATAAGGATCTTTTCTGGATCATTTGCAATAAATAATATGTTTTTCTGACATTAATTTCAGGTGGAAAATCTGAAGCAAGCGCTGACGGACGTGGAAGAGAAAGTACAGTACCAGAGCGAGGAGCGAATACGAGACATACACGAGGCGCTCGATCTCTGTCAGACTAAAGTGAGTGACACGTGCAGTCGAATAGTTAATGTTATATGAAATTTTTGATATACTGAAGTTTCTGAACTGTGTTATACTTATCTGAATGTTTATAATTTATGACATAAGAAAAAATATGATATACTGTTTTATGTATTGCGATATTCAATTTCTAAATTAGTTCTCATTGACCTTTATTTGATCGATTTTACAATTTGCTATAAAATATATTTGAGGATTAATTTCATTACATTTTAAATTAATTTATGAAGTAAAAGGTTTTAAATGTGTGTAAAAGTACTTCAATATCGTTTGTTTGGTCCTTCGAATTATACACAACTTGAGGTCAATATCGTTTATTTGATCCTTCGAACTGTATGTCGATATCGATAGTAATGAACGATAATTTGTTTATTCCAGATAAGTAAACTAGAGCAATGGATGGCGGGCGGCGGCGGTGGTGGCGGTGGAGCGGGAGGGGCGGGCGACTCCGGAGGTGCTGGTGCCCTCCCTCCTCGCCTGTTACTGGTGAAGCTCCTCAACGTGGCGCTGACGCTGCTGCAGCTGGCGTTACTACTCGTGGCCACCGTCGCGGGGGTCGCCATGCCGTTCTTGCGCACCAGGTTATCGAAATAGACGTGATGTACCTAGTTTAGTGGAAAGTATGAATAATAAATGCACCCGCGGTCTAAATGTTATATCGACAAATTAAAGTTATGATTTCTTATGTTTACGCGAATGTTAGACAATGAAATTAAACTATTCTTCGGATTTTATCGCGGTTTTAATTATTTTGGTTTTCTCCCACAACAGCTCAGTCCCACCCGTGACCATGATGGCTGAAAAGTCTGTGAAACGTCAAGAGAAAACTAAAATAATTAAAACCGCGATAAAATCCGAAACATAGTTGAATTTTAATTTCAAATTAATGTTGTCATTATGTCACATAGGTCAGAATTATGATAGCCTGATGGTACATCGGCTAACCGATCATTGTAATGATTTAGTTAATAGTACTACAGTACAGTTTAAATAAATAAATTACCATTAAATTAATTATAATACAATATTAAAGGTACTCATTATTGTATTCAGAGTCCGCGTACTAACAACGTCAGTGGCGGTAATGGTCGGCGTTATGGTGCTAAAGCAGTGGCCGGAAGTGACGCAATTATCGGAACACCTCGCGCGTCGGCTCAAAGACTACTTACTGGACGCGCGACGCGACAGGTAATGTGCAGGGACGGGGCACACTAACCGCACTCAACAACTCAATTAACTTGCTTGGATGAAGACGAAATATATGTCCAACTAACTTGGAGCATGAAGATGGTATAGATAAATTATTGAAACAAGTAGTTTTCAATAATCTTCAATAGGGGACCGGCCTATGCTTGATTTTGTACATTATTTTATATTTAATGGTTAATAATACGAAAAAGAAGTACTACTGCGAAAACTGCATAAGAATTGGTTAAAAAATGAGCGAGTAATTCATATTTAAAATATTGTAACGTGCAGAAGTGAGCGCGATGTGAGGATATCGCTTCATCTCTTTCTTTCGCACGCGTCTTAATTCCCGATGACGTCACATGTAGGTATTTCGTCTCTTTTCTGTTTGTTGTTATTTACCCCTTCCACCGAAATTCAAAGACTTATAACTTGTTAATTTTTTACCGGATTTTGATAATTCCTTCTGTGTTATAATTTATATTATGTAAATATTTGATAATAGTAAAGAACAAAAATGAGTCCGGTACCCTATTGGGTGATAAGAGATTTTCTCTAGTGTTTTCTCTTCATAAAAAGTTGATTGGATCCAAGAAGTTCAAAAACAATACGTATATTATTTTCATAAACGATGACGACTTATTTCGATGATTTATCTATACATATAAAATAATGCTTTACGAAGATAATGCTGAGTATACCTGAGTCAATAATATCGATTAGCAAAAACGATGTATCAGAAAAATTTATATCAATAATCGATATACCATTCAACCGTTATCTCACAAGTTACTGCTAGAGCCATTCATGAATCTGTAAATTAAAGTTTTCGTATTATCGATAAAGTTTAGAAAGATTTTTTCGTATTAAGAGTCGAGCGGACGTCCCCAAAGCCGCAATGTATGCCGGTCCAGTTTAGAAATGTTATAGTTGACATGTTACTATAGAATATGACAATTTTGATCGAGATATAGATGATTGTGTCGGTAATGGCTGGAGTTGGTAGTTACCACTGCGGAATTTGTTACAACATGATCTAATGTAGATCAGGGGCCTTATTCTCTATCCCGAACGTTATTTTAACAGTGTGTAACAAGCACGTAACACAACGCATCATGTTTAGGACTATAGAAATTTGGCTTACAGAATACCATTCCACGCACATTTCTCGAAAATAACATGACACGGCCGCGTTACGCGTTTACACTGTCATACAGAATAAGGGCCCAGGTAGTTAACACTTTAGGATTAATTATATGATCTAATGTGGTAAAGGTTTTCTGTGCATCTTGATTAAAAATACTTCATCTTAACAGTGCCTTGTGAAATATTTAATTTTCATCGAAATATGAAAGTTGGTTTTATGTCTATTTTGTCAATGGACACCTATTTTCTTTGCATGGCAATAATGATTTTAATGTTTATTTTTGGTATTGTTGCCCTAAAAAAATCGATATGAATAATTTTCACTTTAACTAAATTATGTACGTCCTTCCCAATATCGGTAAAACAAAAATTTTAAAAACATCTTGCTTCAAATTTAACAGCAACTTTTTATATCGATATATTATTATTACAACACTAAATTTACTAATAACTTTCATATACCACGAAATTTATGGCGTATAATAACGATACTAAAAACATAGTTAAACAAAACTTCCGACACCAGCCATTACTGAAATACTGTAGTTATAGGACACCTTCAGCTATATTGTGTTTCCGAATATAATTTACAACCGCTTCATTGTACTATACTGTATGTACTTATGTATTATAGCTAACAATCATATCAATACGATATATTTATAAACATGTTCCCCCTGTATAAACGTTCATTTGTTGCTGTTTGTCTGTCTGTATGTGTTATATTGTTATATGGACGCAATTGCAATTAAATATAGCTGTGTTGATAGATGGTTGGAAAATATTTCGTTTATTTTTGTTGCTATTATTAACGATTTTAATGCCTTTTCTATACCCATTCGAAATCCATTTTGTAATCCATGTTGATATTGTGACGAAAGTTTTATAAAAAAACGTTGATAGATTATTCTTGCTCATGAAAAATATTTTGTAAATAATAATTCAATCGTAAATAATGATCCTTAAAACATTCTTCAAAATCTGTAAATAAAATAGATGTGTCTATAAGAAACAAAATTGAGAGAAATAATATAGATATTCATGGATGTTATAAATATGTACCCCGTATTATGTTGTGAAAAATATAGAGATGTTGATCTACACAAAATTTAATAACTATTAATTGAATCGACTTTCTACTATTTCTAACCATCTTTTTTACTAACCGCGCCTCGTTTTTTTGCTTTTTCAATTATTGTTTTTTTTTATATATTTTTTTTAATTATTTTTTTTTTCACTTCAGGTATGAATGCACGTCGTTGTGTGGTTGATATTGTGACTGAACACCGACTCTAGTGGAATTTATAGGTGATATTGCAATTTTGTCCTACGATGCCTTAGTTTAGAACGAGCGGACATTGTGAAAGATTTCGATTGATATCGACTTTGTTAGAAAGTAATATTGTAAAATTGTGTTATCAATTTTATATATTAAACAATAAAGTTTAAAATATTACAAATTATAACTTTACAAATGTAATTGTGTAATTAGAGAGAATAATCTTTTTCTAAGATTTTTTTGCTAAGTATAATACTGTTAAAACTTAATAAAACTTTTCAATACACTAAGATATTTTACTTCTGGTATAGTGCAAATATTCCAGTGTTCGCTCGTTCATAAACGTATTAAAATTATTTGTATATAACACGTTATGGAAATGTGAATGAATTCGTATTGTACGTTAAAGGTATACTTTTCACTGCAGTGATATTTTTTGTATAATTATTTTTTAAGCGTGAAACGGAACGGCGACATCCGGTTTCGATTTATAATGAAAACTGCACTTTATGTTATTAGTTTATGTAAACTCTCCTGTATTAATTTTAGTACAAAATAACTTGTTTTATCGATTTAACAATAAACGAAACCGAGTGTGGTCGATTCGATATTTTTTATTAATGTCAATAATTAAACGGGCTGGGTCCCTGCTGAATATATCGTTAGTGTTATTTTATCGTTTACTTTCGCACTGCGTTTATATCGATAAAAAGCATCGGCTTATATCGACTGCAATGTATCGATAAATCCGAAACGGACTATCGATATTACGGTTCGTAGTCCTGATATAGTGAATTTCGAAAAGGCTGACGTGTTTTCAATCTCGAATTGATGGGATAATACGAAACGGTGCGGACTTGCGCCGTGCGGTGATGGAAACTAATTTTGATACTTTATCGATGTTGGTGATGAGGGGCGTTGTGGGCAAAAATAAACAATTTAGGATTCGAAACATTACAAAATGGTAGAAATAGGAAAATGTTGAGATTGAAATAACTCCTGTGTACTCTTACAACACCTTCAGTTTTATAGATTTTGTATATAAATAGTATTTTTAAATTAAAGTTTACGTAGTATACTTTGCTCACAACCAATCTCGGAAAATGTTGGTTTTTGCACATGTTGTATATAGTTTTTTTAAACATAGGTTACGGAATGTGTTGCCATCACAATTTTAGCTTATTAAAACTGTGGTTTAATACAATATTATTACTTTTCTACTGAAATCCGCTTTAGAATTTGAACAATGTAGGATTGTTGATATTTAATGAATATATTTATTGAAATTAGTGGTGATTCATGTTGATTTTGAAAGTGAGCCGCTGTTTAGTAATTTTCATTCATAGTAATCGACTAATTATATCTTTGTTATTGAATGTCTTAATTCAAATCAATACAATTATTTAATGTGACAAATTATATGTTCTTTTAATGAATTATGAATGGCAATTACTAAAAAAAATTAGAAGCAATTGTAAAGCCAATACTGATGGGAATGGTTTCGTCCCTGTATACTCTTCTACGTGTATAAATTACTCTTGTACTATACGATTAGATTTCAATTTTATACAAAGCAGTAGACGCCACATACGCGATAGATGTCTTAGATAATTCCATGCTTTCGATTACGAAATAACGACTGAACCAGTGAAAATGTATTGATATTTATAATACTCATAGCATTCGAAGTAATTGTTCCAAATATCAGTGATCAAAATCCATGTCAATTTGTTAAAAAACGAAATACGTATCGTTTAAAACACGCATTTGGCCAGATAAAAAAAGTTCTTATTTAATCGATGTTTTTAATAGTCGATGAAAATGGAGCTGAATCGACTAAGTATCGATATATCGACTATCGAGGTACATTTGAAGTTCGCAGGTTCAGTGGTCCGTTCATAATAGCTCAATTTGAACACGCTTGTAACAGTGTCGCTAGCGTTTATAAAACCATCCTCCACGTATTGGTAAAGTTAATATTCTCTTAACATATAAAAGATACATTCCAAATTCACTTACTAGTGTGATAACCGGTTATTGGATGTGAAATTTAGCGAATCGGGAGACGCAGAAGATCCTTGTAATGTTAAAATTTAAATTAATTATTGATGTTCCTTTCAAACACGTTGACATTTATTAAAAACGTGACATATGTAATTTTTTTTGGTTTATATATCCGATGTGTGCATCCTGATTTGCAAATGGATACGTGTTGAATCAAACACGTTACGAATAATCGCCCAGTGACTACCATCCAAGTATAATGAAGTGTACAAAAATAAGCTTTTTCTAACATCGTTTGTGTATATTTTGTAAATATTTTTTTATGGCACTTGATACTGTCGAGAGTGTTTTACTCTGGAAGTTGTGACGTTTATTTTAAGATGGCGCTGTTTTATTTTGTAAAGACACGTAATAGATCTTAAAATAAATGCCGTAAAGTTAAATCAAAATTACCCCGATAGTAGCCCCTGTGGTTTACGTTGTATTGTGTTAATGCGATGTCATGATTACAAATGTCAATTTACGTTGCCCGGCTAATGGATTGAATTAAATCATCACAATTTTATTCGATGCTGTGTTTTATTCATTATTTACAATGCAAACCTTACAGAGATATCATGGTTCTAATCTGTAAACCTTTCTATACAAAGATATTACGGGTCTACTTGACTACCTCGAGGGTGTAATTGTAATTCGTACGAGGCACGTGTACGACTACCTTGCAGAGGTTCTGGGTTCGAATCCCGGGTCGGAATTTAAATAATAGTAACTGCGTTTTTCCATCCTAAAAATTACTCAGTCGCTGCTCGGAGTCACGAAGTTGACGATGTGATACCATGCCTCGAAAAGTGCCTAAGCAGTTGGTCCTGGCCTGATCTTCCCCCTGGTCTTACTCTCTCTGTTCATGTTGGATGGCCGTATCACCGAACTATGAGTGTAAAGGAACAGAGATTGCACCTGTGTATTGCGTACATACTTGTGCACCACATTATAATCCTGCGTACCTGGCTGATCTTCGTTGTGATTGGCCGCCGTGGTCGAAATCTGGCTAGGGGGGTTCATTCATCACGGGTCCCAAAATTTCCAAACATGGGTAACAAAGATAATTCATGTTCAATGCAGAATACAACTCCATAATATTTCCACACCAAAGATTAAACTTCTAAAATAACTATAAAATGTGCAGATCATTTGTATTGCTGTTGATTAATAGTAGTATATCTAACTTCAATACATTCATTAGTTTCACTAGGAACATAGTTGTTAAATCAACTAACTTAAAGAACGATTTGCATTTGAAAGTTATTATGGTCTGTGAGAAAATGCATAACTACAGACGTATAAATAGAATTGCGATATACAATGATATATGTGATTCTTTAGGACAATCGGAAATAGAATCTAAATATCAATACAGATGGAGAAAATGTAGTGGGAATTTCAATTAAAAATAATGAAACAATATCCACATTTAAAAAAATCAAAACAACTAAAGTAAAGATAAAATATTGTAGCGATGTTTTTTTTTCTATATGTATTAAAAAAAATCGAAAACAAAGCTTCTAAAATTATGGTAAGCGCGGCGTTTTGCTAGTGGCACCGCTTTGAGCTTGGCGATGGAAACGTGTTCCGTTTTACCGTTTAATATTACGCTTATCTTATTCTTTGCGTACTTTTCAGCATTTAATAACCAAATTATGAGTATGAAATAAAAAAAGTAAAAAAATAACGTACATAATATGTTTTAATTACAAAAAATATAAACATGAATACAAAAAAATATTGTCATAAATAATATATTAATTCAAATGAATAGGAATGTACTGGCTGAATGTACTAACTTACGAAATCTTTTTGGTTTTATTCCTCGAACGATACAGACTCTGACCTAGGGAGAGGAGAAAGATTTTCTGGTTTTGGCGGTAACACGGGCTTTTCGGTGGTAATCGTTATGTATTCAGTTGTGGATTCGATGGTCTCGGTGTGTTCTGAGCGGGCCACCGCCACCACTGTGTCCATTTCACCCCTAAAATAATAAAAAGGATGACAAACACCTTTCATTACAAAATATGTAGCAATAATTCTCCATAACTGCAAAAAAAAATGTAAATATTAATACCATCAGGGCGTTGACACTACCATTCATTATGTTTTATGTTTCAATTTGAATTAAGCTTGCGAGTATCTTTATCTACATCTTTTAAAAATATACCAATAAACTCCATAGAGGCTTGTATTTTTACTAAAATGAATTGTTTTTATATTTTAATTATGTAAAGATAAGATTTTGGTTAAACTTATCACAAGGCCTTTTTCAATTTATAATCTGTGTGATTGCAGCTGTTTCATCAAAAATTTAAATACTCAAATTTGATACCATACTATACTAAAATGAGTTTTCCAAACTACTGTAGGGTTTAAGCTGCCTACATTTGTTACAAGGGGCTATAGTAGCTTATCGTTAGTAGTTTTAGGGCAATTCGAGCTTTAAGGAACAATTATACCATTGTATTTTATCTGGAGTTCAAAATGCACTTTGATCCTTAAATATTACAATTAACCAAACGTATTTTGATGATTTTCCACCATTTCTTAATTGACCCATACATGAACTTAAGCCAAAGCTAGCGAATGAGTGTAACCCATAACACACCGTGACATATATAATTGTATATTGCATAATAAATATATTGGGATGGGAAAAGAAAATAAATACTTTTTACCAATTCCTGTTTATTTATAGGTTTACATTTTGGCTATAAACTATACGGGCGGCTAGCGCGTATCACTAAATACAATATAAATGTTAAAATCATCCAGCATTCATCTTTTTCTGTTAAAATTAAAACCTCATTCAAATCGATTAAAAAAATTAAAGTTTAAAATCGATAATAAAAAACTTAAAATTGCTAACAAAATAAAACATTTACAATTAATACGGTAATTATATAAAATATATCGTTGTTTCCGCTAGGAATGTAAACTAATACAAAATAGATCTACAAAAATATTTCACAAAATTAGAAACATTAAAATATACCAAGGGTTCGAATGTTACAAGTTACAAATGCCGAAATCGGAATGCGAAATAACCGAGGAATGTAACTTATACAAGTACTCTTATACTTTAACGTATAATGTATTAAATAAAATCGAGTCAATGTGGGCCTTACTACAGTATCATACCAAACATTTAACCAAACGTAAAATATGTCGATTTACTAATTTTAACTGAAATTTTAACTGCCAGATATTCTTATTAACTTGATATCATAATTTCTAGTTTTTTTAGTTATATATATATATATCATACATACTGTCAAGCTTTTTAATGGCATATTTTGTCAGTATATGGCGTATCATAAATCGGCACATTTTACACAACCAAGCGTCAAAACGAAAAGTAACAATATGTTCATTGTACATCATCTTACACAAATCGTATGACGTCACAGATTATCACATATACAATTCCACACACATTATTGCCAATCCCCACACAATATAAGCAAATATAGTAAGCATATAATAATATGTCATATAGAAAAATACATAACCATGTAATCACTTAGAGATACATGCGTAGGATATGAGTGCGAAAAAAATATTATTCATATCAATATAATAATTGTTTATGCAAAAAAACAATGCATCGAATTAAGTACCGTAATTCTATATTAGAGGGTATAAACACGTACAGTTTATGTCTTTACAACGCCATTTATCGAGATCAATCAAATCGATAAAAAATGTTAAAACTCGCCATTATTCGAATAGTAAAAATGCTCACACGATTAAGAGCCCTTATAATTCATAATTTCGTTGTAAAAATGTATAAAAACATTGACACATGTGTAATACTAAACATTTAATAATCATGATAAGCCGTTTAGTACTGTATGTATCGATTGCGCTATCGTCTATAATTGTTTTTATTTTCAAGTAATGTATCGGTTAAGTATGCAATCGTAAAGATCAATGTAGTGTTGGTCGATTAGTCTTTTTTAACACTGTGCTATATTACACAGACTTAAATGGTAACACACCATTACTTAGCTAATTGCTGACATTAACAACCGATGTTAATAATCGATTTCGATCGATTACTTCGGGTCAATAATTGTCTTTAAGCATGCCAAACGAACTTTATTCTGATTGGTATTTTTTCACTATCGATTCGAAGATAGATAATTAGGATAATTTATTGAAATCGCTCGTATAAACTTGATTGTATGCTTAACCTCAACATTCCCCGAGGCCGATCTCTTGCTATGTCCTAAGTTAATAAGTTATCACTTAATCTCTAAACTTAACGTTACACAATAGAATGTTGTTACAAATGTAAAAGATGAGACACAGACACGTGAGAATGTTCAATCGTAACGTTGAAATTATTTGCTTCAAACACTTTGAAGAAATCATGGCACGAAGTATTGAAATGGGAATAGATTTCTTTTTTGTTTAATATTAAGATAACATAATATTATGTATATTCGTAAGAGTAATAAGAGGTTTACTTTATTTCGCTCTTTTAGTACCCTAAAAATATATATATTAAATAGTCAATAATTAAATTGATATTATTTTCAATATCGATATATCATTGTTACGTATAACATTCACTGAAATCAAAATCGTTATGTTTTATTATGTGTGAACATTCCACATTTCTTCCTTGAAATATTATTTATAGCCCACCTACGTACACGCATTCCGTGGACATTACAAACACTTATTCCGTCATCAGAAACTGGTGCAATGGTGAAGTCTTGAAGCAAATCGATTGTGAACTATCGATTCCTAATTTTAAACAATACTACCTGTATGTTTTACATTGATTTATTTATTAAATGAATAAAATATTCCTAAAACCGAATAAATGGTTGCTAATTTATTATCGATATAACTCTTATAAAGATATGTGCATTATATATATAAAAACAATACAGTGCTTCGAAAGAATAATTTAATTCATGCAGTTTTATTTTCATTGTATTCTAAATCAGAGAGTTCACACACGATTTGCAAATAAGGTGGCAATTACGCATCAATAATCGACAAACGTTATTCATCACAATATTGAAAATCAGAATTATTTTTATAGAATTTGGAATGTAAGACTTATATTATCGTCAGTCTTAGCTAATGCGACAACGTTCGATTGTACCAGCAGGTGGGTTGTATACCACAGCACACACCTATGTAAATCAGGCTTCGAATAGGCCGACATAATTGTGTCAACTGGCGAGCTGTTATTGTAATTCATAAATTACGTCTTAGATGTCAAAAATCGGTATTGTCACGACCTGATGCTGTGTCAGCATAAACCAGTTGGGCATGAATGGATAACAATATTACAAGACGGATGTATTTGCAACGTTTATTGTCGTTATTGTAATGTTGTATGACAGCTTATCGATAAAAACTGACTTATAAATAGATCACTGCTCAGTGCATATTCTAAACTTAAATTCACTCATTTGTGAATATTATTAGGCCTATCTAAAACACCATCGATGCCCAACCATATGACCGACATAACAATGTCTATTTCATGATGAGAACCAGAGTGTTCTGTTATTTTTTACATTTAATTTTAGACACCCAACACGCCTTTATCCTTGAAGGTGTAGGCAGACACACAACAAGGGCATACACTTAAGAACGTGTTTAGATTATACCAGCAAACTTAAAGATATCGACGTTTACCGAATAAGTAAAAAATTGCCACAGTTAATTTACACAGAGCACTCTGATCCAAACATCCCGTCCCCATGGCGTGACACCGTGAGCCGGTACCGTGAGAGTTAGCGACACAATACAAGCGAGGTGGGGGGTGGTGGGGTGCTGGACTTACTGCACGGGCGCGTCCATGGCGGGGATGTAGTCCAGCGCCATGAGGCACGCGAACACTGTCATGATCATCTTGGGCTTGCGCTCCGTGATGTCCTCGGGCAGCGCGTACACGCGCGCGCCGCAGCGTCGAGCCATTGAGATCGCGTATTTCGCGTTCGCTAGGTTCTCCTGGAAAATATATTTATTTTAATTAAATACAGTGGATATGTTTTCGTATTTGTAGCAGCTAGTTAAGTCGATTTTGAAAATTGTGTATTTTTATATCGAATATATTGTTTTGTGTGATCGAAGACACTGAATAACAACAAATATTTACGAAAACATACCAAATAAGCATATTTTCCATACAAAATACCTAAATATTGTGCCAAAAGGCACAGAGCTGTTTCACCACCAATCCACCCTAATCAACAGCAAATGCATTCTAAAATTATACAAAAAGGAATGTCGTCTGCTTGTGCGTTAAGAATAAAGATCCGATGCCTACCTCCTCGTTACCGCCGGGTAACACCAGATCGTAGTTGATGGAGCCAGGTTTGATGGCGTCTATCAAGTCTATCACCACCTTACCGTCAGCCAACACCTCGTCCTGTAAACAACATTATTTCATTCAGAAATGTGTTAATTCTAACTTCATTGCAATAACCATAGATATCTTAGTCTTCCATCAGATACAGTATGAACATTGCTCTCTACATAGCAATAAAAAAAATACACACACACTCTCGCCTTTTATTCCAGAGTGGGTAGTCAGATGCGTAGCTGTTGCACCCAATTATCGCCGTGCGTTTTTATTCTCATGATGTGATAAGAGGCAACCGTGTCGCCACATTGGGCACTCAGTAGAAAACTCATTATCACATTGGGCACTCAGTAGAAAACTCATTATCACTTTGTCCGACCCGGGGATCGAACCCAACACTACATTCATACAGTTAAATAAAAAATGTAAGTCAAAAGTAAAAAAAATAAAAGTTATTTAAATTGTTATCATTCTAGAACAGCAATGCCCGAACTACTACAACACACGAAATATATTTTATTCTTCACGAACCAATGCTTGACGGCCGCACACGGAAACCATTCAAAAGTTCACAATTTAATATCAGTATTTTTTTTATTTTATTTTTCCGTATTATGGTTACGTGCGAATTTAATTCAAAAGCTTATACTTTTACCATCAGTTTTTTTTAATATTGCCGTTCTATGGTTACCTGGAAGCTCCTTATAGAAGAGGTCTTGCCGGCGGATTGCAGCTTGTTGTTGACCCACTGCACGATCTCCTTCTCGATGATGGGGTTGCCGGTGTTGGCGAGTCTCGTCAGCACGGACAGAGTGTACGCTCGCATCAACTGCCAGATCAGAGCTGCAACACAAACGTTTGTTATACACCCACCCTTATAGCACAAAAGGACATTTAACATTTTGAATACTTGGTTCCTATTTTATAAGAAAGAAAGAAAAACGATTTATTCGTCACAGTCGCAACATAAACAAACACAATGTACCTTAATTACAAATAATAATTAAAAAGGGCTGGTCGCGGCTGTGACCGGTAGGTGAGCACTCAGCATAATATTGCGATGTGGTGCGAACCACAAAACAACGCTGCTTTTCAGATATAAGTCAGTTATAAGTCGCACATTTGACGCTAGTCTGCTATGGGGGACGGTTAGGTATGCAATACGGGACACGAGGGGAACGAACACTGGCTCGTAGCGCACTGATTCCCGCATCGGCGCGTACGCAGCACGCTGTATTTATACCTACATACATAACAGGGGACCATATATTGTAAAATGTAAACTTTGGATCCGTCAACTGAGATAAAAAATCTAGAGCTGATATTTTATTTATATAATTTTGGAAGAGAAAAATTCCACATGCGTAGGACCCCCTCCCGAGCCATCGGCCTTGAACATTCGTTCCATACATTTACGGCGCAGGAGTTACGGTTGAAATATGCAAAGATTTTCGAATAATTTCTTTAATATGATGTTTAATTTTTTTTCTATATATTTTTATACGTGCACAGCAAAGTGACCCCCCACTGCACCTGATGGTATATGGAGTGGGGTCCAATAGAATGTCAACAGACGATAGAGGATTACCCCTCGGTAGTCGACACAATTATGCCAAAATTATTCGAATAGCTTCTACAAATACGGTTAGTGCGATGTTTGCTGTTAGCATCTCACGGTTTACGTTTCCATTTGAGGTGTAATATACTGCCGTACTAAGCGTAGAAGCATAGAAGTATGTCAGGGAAACCATATTTCGAGATAATCGTAGTTTTGTAAATACAGTTTTATAGTTTTGTATGTAACAATGAGATAGAGAAACTCTCATAAGGTTTTTTTTAACAAATTCTAAACAAGATACCGTTATTTGGACGAGTTTATTGGATGGGAATTTTTTTAAGCTATCTGACGACATAAAAATCAAGTGTTTGTTTTTTTTTGAGATACGTTTGAGTTACTATAGTACTTTTACTATAGTTGCTTTTGAGCTTAGCATGGCAGTATAGTAACAATGAGTACCGAGTGTGAGCGTGGCGTTCCCCTCGTTGATGTCGGCGCCGGCGATGCCGACGAGCGAGAAGCCGAGCTGGCGGCCGAGCTCCACCGCGTAGTTGCAGTTCTCGAGCCGCTCCATGAACTTGCGCAGCTTCGAGAACTGGCGATGCACCTGGATATGACAACCCACTTTTAGAAAAATGGCATATTTATAGTGAAACTAAACTTTCTACGTCCTCTGCCTACCCCCGTAATAAAGGCGATTTGTGTGTTTTTTTTTAATTTGGAACTGAGGCATATAAAACTTATATTGATGTGGATTATGTCCAATTTTTAGATCATATAAATCGCTGACTAATTATACCAAGGTCATATGTAAATTTTTAGGCATGTTGGAAAACTGTGAATTAAAATTTTCATATTGGTAAAACTTATATAAGACAATCATTGATTGTTCCCCTTTATTTACCTTTCGGGATTATTAGATTATTAAAAAAAAAGACAGAATTATGTAATGTTTGTGCAAAAATTATAACAAATAATTTTGAAATAGTGAGTCAGCAAAATGTAAATCAGGGAGTCAGCGCAGTGTTAATAAAGAAAGGAAATTATTGTAAAAATCTTTGTATAATTCAAAATCCAATGTTGACAGTATAATTTTCAAATAACTTAGCATTTACTATCAACGGGCGACGTGACTGACATTATGTTTCCCACATGACCCCAGACACATCCGCGATATACATGCTGCATGCATATAAATGTATGCTCAAATAGTTATTCTTTATTCTTGTATATAAACAATTTTTATGATAGGTTAAGATGGTATGAAGACAATATTTTAAAAGCTAATTTTATAAAAAAATAAATTAATAATCATTGGAATAGAAAATATTTTTTTTTATGTTGTTTAAACTAATATCTTTTATTATTAACCAGAAGATGGGTGTACCAGTTGCACCTCTGTCTAACCATTCGGGGACAAAAGGTGTAAATGGGTGTGTATTATTAATCAAACGAAATGACTAATAAAGAATGTAGATCAATTTCAGATAGGTGATCTGTGTGTACCTATATTTGATAAATATGTCAAGTTGAATAATAAATAAAGCATGTAAATGTGAAGCACATTTCAAAAATATTTCCTCAGACTATTTATTTATTTATTAAACTTTATTGTATAGGGATAAAAATAATAAAACAAGAAAAGAGAAATAAGTACAAATAGCGGTCTTATCGCACTAAGCAATCTCTTGCAGACAACCATGTGATAGATATAAAAGAAAACGGAATAATAACTTTACTAGTACAACTCACAAGACATTTAAAACTAGAATAAAAAAATTCCAATGTTAAAACTTTGTAGCAATAAACGTATATCATGAAATTGCCCATAGTTTCAGAATAATTCCCAAGATATCGTACTATAGCACAAGACATTTAGAATTTTAATAAAAAATTACCAATGTTGAAATTTTAAAAAGTTAAATCATCATGAAACTGCCATTCTACGTACCTTCTTCCAATTGACAATGCCGGGCTTGATGATGTCGTACAGCTGGAAGATGACCAGCCCGTCGGTGAGGTCCGAGTACAACCAGTTCACGTGCGGCGCCACGCCCATCGAGTTCATCCAGTTGCGGTACGCTGTGGACAACATATTAGTGAGTTGGGACTGATATAGTCAGAGAACCCTAGATCTCAGCACTGCTGTCGTAATGTAATACAATTATATCACTGACCAGTGGCGAAAGGTGAAATTTTCCGATAAGGAACAATATATGTACCAATGAGCATAAATACGGTCTTCAAATCGTTTCGGTGATAATTCGATTCTACATAAAGGGAAGCCGACAGGAATCTGGTTATATGGACCCTTCGCCAGTGTCACCGACGACGTAAAGTAAAAAATAAATACCTTAAATAAAAGGATTTTTTAAATTGTTATAAATCTAACGTGGATTTGACAAGTGATACCATTGTGAACAACCAATGTCAGAAAATCTACCACACATATAAATATATTTTATTCTCCTTTAACTAATGCTTGTTTTGTTGTTTCTTTTATGTATTAAGGTTCTTACTCCCAGGGATTTTAAAATTGTTATAAGTCTAACACGGGTTCGGCAAGTGTTATCAGTGAAGAACCGATACCAAAAACTCTACCACACATCTAAATATATTTTATTCCCCGTAAACTAATGCATATTTTGTTGTCTTTAATTTATTAGGTATCTTATTGTTATTAATCAAAACAATATGCTGGTACAACGTACTCTTCTCCTCCCTGGTCTCGTCGAGCTGGTGGTACTCCTCGGCGGTGTCGGTCCGCTGCAGGCCGGGGTGCTGGTTGAAGAGGTTGGCGACGAACGCCAGGTTGAGTTTGTAGACGCCGTTGACGACGTCGGCGGCCGTCACGAAGGCGCGGCACCGCAGCTTGGCCGCCTGTTGCAACATGATCTCCGCGCGACGGAGCAGGTCCGTTTCCTATAATACAATCAATGTTATATTTATATCTAGTGTTCAGTACAATTATAGCAAAGTGTAGTTGTCATTATATTTAGAGTATATTGTGAATATATTTTTTTTTTCTCTTCTCACTTTATCATGTACTGTAGTCTTTACCCTAAACTGATTGAAAAGAGCAACACCAGAGTTTCTTGCCCGTTCTTCTCTGGTGAAAACTGCTTTCCGAATTGGTGGTAGAGTTAATATTGACGGAATCTAAATAATGTATAAAATTTTACAGATTCAAATAAATCATTTCATTTCAATATATCGTGTATGTATCGAATTTAAATTGCCTAGTTGACAATAGGGCGACAAGGTATATTTATTTAGAGTATGAATTATATTGTCTATTTGACGATGGCGCGATTTCTTCACGTTCATTTCGCTAGTAAAAGCAACAAATATTACTCTGGTTTTGATATTTGTCCGCGTTATGCAGTTAGTAATTGATGCACAATCGATGCTACCAGAACATGATGTTTAATATAATAAATTTGAAAAATTAAATCAACGAGTATCTGATCACTAGAAGCAGATGATCCTGCAGTAACAAGCTTTGTATGTTTAATTATATTATAAAATAAGAGTAATTAGATACAACAGTAATACTTCAGTATGTTTAGAATGTGTAAAAAATACGCGACACGACTCCGTGTGTTATTGTGATTGGTTGAGACTATCACGTGATTAACGCATTGGTTTCTTGATCACAAACTTAAAATTAAACGACATCGACTTACAAGACGCGTTTTTTTAGACATACTAAGGGCTGTATGGGGTTGCTAGTACTCTTATTTTTATTATTACTCGGCACAGTTGTTTCACTGCACCTGATGTTAAGCGAAGTCAACCCCATAGAAAGTGCTGACCGATCAAAGATACAAACATCCGTACGGTCGGCAGTCATGCCGGCTTGTATAATTGCTTCTTCACACTCCGCTTGAAAGACCTCAAGTTACAGGAAGGAGGAAACACGTATGGTAAACCATTCCACAGCCTGATGGTGCTGTTATTATGGTCGTATTGATAACCGGCGAGGGAGATGTTCGTGTTTTCAAGTGCAATAAGTAACTGACCCTGAGCGCGTCGAGAGTGACGTCGGCGTCCTGCGGCGCGATCTGCTTGAGCAGGTGCGAGTAGATCTCGGAGTCGGCGACGTCCTGCTGGAAGTTGGTGCAGCGGCGCGTCACGCCGGCGCTCTGCAGCTGGTAGTTGACCCAGCGCAGCAGGATCGCCTCGGGGGACAGCGCCAGCAGGTCCTCGATGCGCTCCTGGAAAATATATACATATTATAACACGCTGCGAAACGGTGGTAGATTCATGATGATTTAGAGAGTTTTTAAAACGGACTCTTTGTTTAAAGATTTTTTTGATACGAAATGATACAACTGACAAAGGTTTAAACCTTTTTCCGCCATGTGTAAGTAAATTTCACTGACACACGGCGGATTTTTAGTATATTGAGTACCCAAATAGCAGATATCGGTGTAATTTTCTATGCTACACATTAGAATAACTAATCATTTGTTGAACAAGAATGATCACAATTTTTATTATACTTATTATAAGAATGAGATACATGTTTATGTTCGTGTGACATGTTCCGTTAAAACTCCGCTGTTGTACCTGGTCGTTGAGCAGCTCGGTGAGTCCGGGGCAGTGCTCCAGCGTGATCTGGTTAAAGAGTCCGATGCGGATGATCTGCCACAGCAGCCCCAACACCAAGTGCGGCTTGCCTGAACAACAAACATTCTTTCCTTTATATTCTTATACTTTTTCTATTTTTTTAATCTTTAAAACATAAAAAAAATATAGAAACAAAAATTTTGCTTTTTTTTTAAATCGTATGAATACATAATAGATTTACTATTTAATTTGAGAAGTAAAATATTACTTCTCAAATAGATTTTTTTTTCTTTGTTTTTTTATAATTTTTTTTACAACATTTTAAGTTTTTTTTTCGTATTTTTTTTACTAGCCAGTTTACCTTACCTTTAGCCAGATCGTGCGCGTCGATATTGACGATGTTGCACCCGATGGCCTGCGAGGAGACGAGCGCCAGCGTCAAGTTCTCATGCTTCGTGTACAGCGTCAGGTTCTTCTTGTTGATGGCGCGCTCGTCGATCGTGTCCGGGCACGAGTGGTTTATCACTTTGCTGCGAACAAAAATGATGTTTATGTGTATTGTAATATGGTTCACGTGGCACCTGTTATTATTGGAGTTTTTTTTTTTATGGTTTTATAACTATATTGTTTATAATTATTATAAAAGATCCAAACTGTCTTACATATAGATATATTAACAAATTGCAAACCTGTAAATATTTGCCAAAATAAATACAAAATTTCTCTAACATTACTGTTCATAAATTACACTAATAACATTCATATCTCGTTTCAAATAGAATCTAAAGTCCCCTGCCACATTACAGTCCACATACCACAATATAAGTCCGTCCTTGAGTTTCTCGTAGAGCTGCTTGCCTTCAGGGTCGATCGGCAGCAGATGCTTCAGGTCAGGGTCATGCTCCAGGTTACTGTTGATCCAGCCGGAGAACGCCATCTGTTCCTCCAGGCGGACTGAATGGGTCGTACCTACATCATAATTAGTACATGGGTTTATATACAAAAGATTGGTGGTAGGTCTCTCATATGTGAGAGTCCGCCTGGGTAAGTACCACAGCAATGTCTATTTCTGTCGTGTGTAGTGTTCCGGTTTGAAGGACATTGTAGCCAGTGTAACTACTGGACATAATAAGACTTAACATCTTGTCTTAGGATGGCGAGCAGAGAATACCAAACAATACTTTGTAATTCAAGGTGTTGGATGGTGTTTCTACTGTTTATGGGCGGTTGTATCGCTTACCATCAGGTAAACGGCTACCTCGTCTTGTCATACAAAGCAATAAAAAAAAAATATGGTAAAACAGTATTACGCCTTGCCCTTTTTACAGTTAAGTAGAGTAGCTATACGGACTACATTTCGCCAGCAATGTTAGGTCCTATGTAATAGGTAGCGAAGGTAAATATCTGCTTTTAAATTCTTGATTTTCTTGATGTTTACATTTTGTTTTGATGTTGTCATGGCTTATGTTAGAGAGAAATAGACTTGGTTAATGAGTTAAATGTTAAAAATATTTACATCTCCAAAAACGGTTGAGCATTTCAACATTCTTTTAATTGTCATCATGTTTGCCATTAATATCCTAACGAATTGCAATATATATATTTTTTTTTTCATTTTTTATATCAAGTAAACTCCACTCACCATCGCTGGACGCTTCGCTCATGCCGCCCAAATGTTCCAGATTTTCTTTTTTGCTTACCGCCTGTTTGAATGTGCTGGCAACCTGAAATTATAAACACATTTTTAAATACTTGGTTTTTGAAAAAATAAAATTAAAGCCGATATAAAAAGATATTTTAATGTTCCCTTTTTATCGTAGGAACCTTTGTTTATAGAACACCAGCTAGCCAAGTTAAGGCAATACGATAGTTGACGACATTTTTATAAATATATTTATTAAAAATGTATTTCATAAAAATATAATTCGGAATAAGAATTTCCAAAATCCACGCAATAATAAATAGGTTATAAAGCTTTGAAATTTGATGGAAAGGGAAGCTGTCAAATTACAGTAATAGTGAAATGTGACGTCACCCAGTGAGTTGAGCTACGTATCAAATAGCAGAATATCGCCCCCTTTCCGCCACCTGAGATTGAAACCACTTTTAAGTAACCCATTGGGCAATCACAAAAAAAAATATATAATAATCAGTATTTTATATTCTATACCATAATCCTTACATTCCATTACACCTTTCACAATTTTAAAAGCAATAAACGTAGATAACAGATCTCACGCAACACAAATCACACACGACGGCACATCGACCCCTGCCGACGATTAACCATATAATTGCATTGATTGTGGCTGCTTAGTGCGTGCGTTTGACAATTACTTTCATCATATATTTGACCTCGATTGCGGTGAATCTTTTTATTGACATGTGTTAGGCGTGTAGAGTGACGGATCTAGAGTGTTTACGAGGGTCATACCCCCTCAAAAAATATGACAGTTGGGTGTTAAGAAATATATTGATTTTATCCTACTTTCTCCGTGCTACATTACATACAGCACAATTTTTATTAGTCGGTTTAATCAATTTTAAGTTTTATCAACGTTCTCTGAATTTTACTAGAATCAAATCCTCCGAAACCAAAATCCTATATCCGCCATTGGGCATGACTGTAACAACAGTGATGATAATAGTGAATATTCAATTTGTCTTCTCATGCTGTATAGAAAAAACTGTTGTCAATTCGCAATCATTCCGCCATTACTCCCACTAATGTTATTAAACCGTAAAGCCCGGCGTCGACTTGAGACGAATCAATGTAATTCCAATCGACTCGACGCCTAATCGACGTTAACCATTAATCTGTCTGTCTAGTTAACCTGAATCGCGTCGAGTTCAATACATTTGACACTTGCTTTGTTGGTCTTATGTAAATAAATCAGTGGGCAAGTGTTTGTACGGCCGTTGCTGATAACGGTGACGTTTGATAACATGCGCATGCGCAACACGACGTAAATAGTCCGCTCTTGTTGCGCTCGGGATATGTGCGCCGTCTATTGTTTGCATATCACTTATCGGAAATGTATTGATAAGTAATTTTTGCACGTAGAGGTTTTAAAAGAGATGTATTAATTTTAAAAGTTATCATTTTTCTTTTCAATGTTACTTTTTTATTGTGACATACGTTTACAAGCTTTTTGCTCGTTTTTGTCTTTAACTACTATAGGAAACGCTTTCCGAAATACGTTTAACAGCTAATATTATTTGAGCCCAAAAAAATAGAAATTTATTTGACTATAAGAACAAAAACAAATATTTTTATTTTCAATTCGCCCAAATAACTGTACTTTTGGCTCCTAATCCTATCAATTTACACGAATAAGGAAATAATAACAACGATGAGCAATTTATCAACGCTTTTCTAAAGTAAACACAAGTACAAGTAGTGCAGTGATCTAATGCCTAAACATCGCCCTGCAGTAGGTCACTTAATTGACGAGTGATTCACGAGCGCCCTGAATATTATCCGCTCTCATTTCTATTACCAAGAAATATTTTTGTGATTCTAATGTCTTGATGATTGTAGCTTAGAATTTCAGATTGTGCCAGATTGTCTCGAACTTATAATTCTCTCGGCCAGTCTATAGATGTATTTAGCGACTCATCGGCAACTTTTCGGATTCAGGTTTTAAGTTATAAATGATGATAACAATCATTGATTCCGTTCAAATTTGTTATTATTACATACTTTGATGTTTTTCTTATTTGTTAAGTATTAACTATATTATTAACTAACAAAATAAGTAGTTCCATTCCGTGCATGCTATGACGCCTGAAGGTAATGCCTTTAACACTTGTTTTATTTAAATGATTTATTCAGTAATAAGTTTTATTGTAATTACCACTGAATGTCCTAATAAAATAATAAAAATTACGCTCATAGCTATGTTTATTCCGCCCATTTGTTATAGGAGGCGAACCTATCGCGACGGTATCGTCTTATTGTCACATATACCCAGGGACACCCAATATCCCTTCACCTACGCCGGTAATACCGTCTCTAAAACGTTGACGAAAGCTACCTCGGGGTTTTAGTTGATACGCCGGCATGCTTAGCAGGCCGGGAACCTCGTCATAACCGCCTCGGCTTCACAGACTGATCGATCTTAAAGCGATTTATCCGCGAAAAAAGGCAGCAAACCATAGAATTCAACAGTGGTACTAAGACACAAAACGGACTTATATATTTTGTTATGTGCACGGCAAAGTGTCTCTACTGCACCTAATGGTAAGTGGAGTGGGGTCTAATAGTATGTCGATTTACGAGAGATGATTAACCCTCGGCAGTCGACACAATTATACCGGCCGGTTAAAACCAGATATACACAGGCTGATCCTAGAACGCGACACACTTTCGAGGGCCATGGCGGGTTTTAACACCTTATGCACTGTGGTCACTATCCGGGCGGATATAAAATTATCCTACCACCATATCAAACAGCAGTCTTTAGAAACGGTAATACATTGAAGTACCTGTTGTGCTTTGAGGTTGGCGCAGAGGTCCTCGAACCTCGAAGTCGCTATCCGGGCGGATATAAAAATATCCTGTCACCGTATTAAACGATAGTCTTCAGAAATGTCAATACATTGACGTACCTGTTGTGCTTTGAGGTTGGCGCAGAGGTCCTCGAACCTCGAAGTCGCTATCCGGGCGGATATAAAAATATCCTGTCACCGTATTAAACGATAGTCTTCAGAAATGTCAATACATTGACGTACCTGTTGTGCTTTGAGGTTGGCGCAGAGGTCCTCGAACCTCGAAGTCGCTATCCGGGCGGATATAAAAATATCCTGTCACCGTATTAAACGATAGTCTTCAGAAATGTCAATACATTGACGTACCTGTTGTGCTTTGAGGTTGGCGCAGAGGTCCTCGAACTCGGCGAGCGACATTCCGTTCCCGCGCGCGTCACCGTTCATGCTGCCGTTGACGCCGCGGCCGTGCTTGCCGCCGTTGTCGTAGTACTCTTCTATCATACAGCGGACCTACCAAAACATACAATAGTCATCATCATTTTACAAACACAAAGGACAAGTCTCTGAGCAATGCATATTAGCTATCAACATTATACAAGTATAATTTGCATTGTACAAGGATATGAGAAAAGAAAGAGTGGTGGAAGGATGGGAACTTTCTAGGATAGACGTCGGGGAAAAGAAAGGGATCCCTAATGTGTTTGTGGATCTAAGGATGACTATGAGCTTCTATTCACCCCTTGAGTTCTATTCGCACCGTTTTACAGTAGTACGCCATTACAATTTGCATTGCATCCTTTATACTTTAGATACTATGTCTTAGGATTATTGATTTCTATCTGATATTTGAAAGGATCGAGTTCTGACGCCCCGATGTAACTCTACATGGAATTTGGAACGAGCATCTCCCGTTACACAACCTAATTATTCCCGATTTCGGAAAACAACTTCGTCTCTAAAGGGTTTATCATTGTGGTACATCGATAAACCTTATGGAAGTATATTTTACGCTCGACTTCATAAATAATGGCATAAATGGAAATTTTAATAAGTCATACCTTATGTGGCCGACTATCAATAAACTCAAATATAATATTTTAACGATTATTGACTACAGAATTACAATAATTTATACGTTCTACCCACCTTCCATTGTGGAATTTTGTATCCGACACCGTCGAGAGCATCCTTCAACTCCTTCAAGTCAATGTATCCGTTGCCGCTTGTGTCCAACTGTAACAAAAAAAGCAAGAATAAAATAACACGTAACATCAAAATCATTAACATTTAATTGACCAGAAACGATAGCGAAATTAAAAACAACACTTTTCATCTTTACACTGTCGGCCGTAAAAATGGGCGCGAATTAATAACGCTATAATTTTGCATGCAACGGAGCGGAGTGGCACGGGCCGCGTGTAAAACAAGAACCACGGACCTTAGTGTGCCTTTTTTGCTGCGAGCAATGCACCGAGTACATTGTACATGCTTATTTATGGTAATGGAAGATTCACAATGCCGTTTTCATTAAGGGGGAATCAAATAGGAGTTACCGATGATTGTTAACGGGACGTTGCGGCATTGTGTTGTACAATAGAACATCTCGAGCCTGTTTTTATATGGAGATGGAATATGTCGATAAATACGCGCAAGTCACGATTTTACCACATAGTCTAATAAAAAACTACACACTCAGCGGTAAACTCAAACATAATAGTTATTAATCCTAATATACATCGTGTATTGTTGCAATCTGAAATTGAAAAGTACGTACTACTCATGGTTTTTAAGACTTAAAAACTCTCTCTATATATCTTATAAATTATAAGCGACTGCATTACGTAAAAGCGGCGCTATCACCCGAATCAGAATACAAGTTTCGCAATAACGGAACAAGGTCGGAATAACCAGATTCGTGTGCGAACTATCAATACCCTTCCATGAGGCATACAATGACAAACAACTTTCGTGCGGTAAGAATTATATGATCGAAACAATAGTATTTATCTTGCTATTCAATCTACACAACGATTTATGCTGACGTTAGTCACCGATGATATAATGAGGTATTTGGCTAATAATGAAGTCATGGAGTGCGTATTATTTTAATCCGTTAAGTGTTTGAATTAGGACAGATAAGATAGACTTTGCAATTATGACACATAACGTATTGCTATTGCAAGTAATGTGTTTCGCTTTTTCCTTCATTAACTCGTAATACGGAAATAGGTAAAGATGTAAAATCTAAAAAACAAACTAAATACAATAGTATAATTGCAGTTAAATTAACATAAGCACTGTGATATTCACATACGTGGTGCGATCGCATTTTTTTATTCTACCTTTTAATCAATCTTGTTTCACATACAATTCGGTAAACTTTAAACAGTATATGGCCTAAATTAACCCAAATGCTCTGACAATTATAATGAGTTAATGGCACACATCTAAAAATGTTAATGACGGCTCATGCCACGCTCCGTTGGCCGCCGATTCCCAAATGTAGGACCAAGGTCAAACGCGTAGAACTACAGAAATTAATAATTGTTGCACATGTCATGACCGACATTATCAAGAATATCTGATAAAACGTTTATCAATACACTGTGTAAAGCATTTAAAATTAAATATAAAGCTATTTTATAACTTTGATTTAATCAATTTTTAATTACATTAAGTTAAATACACAATATATCATTAGAATTTAACATCGTTGCTACATAAACAAAATAGTATAAAACAACGAATGAATCATAAATACATATAATTACATTAATACTTCAAAATTCAAATATAACACTACCCATTGCAAAACACTTACAAATATATTTGTCAGCAACATAATTTATAATTGAAACGCACAAAAGAGATAAAGCATTGTTCCAAATCTAAAATTGATTTACGACTAATGAATTCGATATATTTCAATAAATTATTCGCATTTCGGAATTTAGATGTGAAAATGATTCGAATAGTTGAACTTAATTAATTTGTTACACTGTTGATAACCTCATGCTAGTATGATTGAAAAATGACCCGATGACCCTTTTAATTGGTCACAAATGCATTTTTAAACAACTAATTATACTGAGATTAGAAGTAATTCATTTACCAGAGATAATATTCACCATTAAGGTTATTCCTGTAAACTGTCTTCTATTTTAAGAAGATTCAGAAGTACCAAGACATTTTATGCAGTTTTACTTATAAACTTGTTTTAGCGTTAAAAGGTGGTTAAGAATTGCTTAAATAGCGGTCAAAACATTATCTGTTATGTAGTTTAAACCTTATTAAGAGGCAAGATGGCGGGTTTTGACTTACAGCTGATCGAGTCAATTTATGTTTTAACTAAAACATAAATTGACTCGATCAGCTGTAATCATACCTTTGCGAAATATTTATAAGTAACACGGATGATAATACTATATCGCCCTAATTTTTAACTGTCATAAGAATCTTTCAAGTACCTTTAAGGCATTATACACAATATCAAAATGCACACAAACCGCTACTTATTAATCGATGTAAAATTATAATATTAATTCCAATGTTCTTATAAATTCACATTGACTTCATAAATGAATTAGAATGATGTTTCCCAAACGTCCCCTTGTCTCGAAAGCGTTCGCGATAAAACAATAGCGATGACTCAATTCGATAATATTTGATATAATCAATGAAACAGATAAACTTCGAGTCTGCTCATAAGCAACGAGGCGCCCACGGGGATAAATGGAATACAGATTTAAGTTTGTTCACACCCACACGTATTCCTACGCATAATTATACCGTTCACATATTCATATTGTTTTTAATAGTTACCATAAAATTGGTGTTATAACTGCCATCCGAATAATCTACTTCGAGCTCAAACTACTTCAAAATAATGTACCACATTATCGTATTTATAACTTAATGACATTTACTTCTTATAATATAATGTGGAGGGATAACATCAGCCCTGTATTTATATTGTCCAACTGCTGGACACGGGCCTCTTCTACTGAGAGGGATTAATCCTTAGTCAACTACGCTGGTCTACTGCGGATTGTCAGACTTCACATAATATTCTCTTCTCAGTATGCAAGTTTCCTCATGATGTATTTTCCTTCACTGTTAAAGCAAGCTATAATTCACAAGAATACACACATAACTTTAAAAAAGTCAGAGGTGCGTATCTTTGGGTTTTAAACCTACGCAACCTCGGAGATTCATTCCACTCCCAACCAGGCTATCGTCGCTTATACCTTCCTTGTTAAGTATTTTTTTACATCTATGCTAATTATTTTGTTATGTTGAATTTCTAAGTTTCTGTTCTAAAAGAACAGCAGGACACAATGTTTAAAAAACGGGAACTTTTCGAATTCATCTAGATAGATAGATGGATAAAAAAGTTTATTTAGGCTACAATTAACACACAGTATAACTTAAAATATTTACCACATCTATCTACATCTGAGTTCTACATTCACTCTACTTATGTTACTAATGTGAAAATGTTTGGATATTTGTTAGAAGTAAACGAAGAAACAGCTGAACGGATTTAGACGAGAATTGGCACGCGAGTAGACTATGTCTTGGAACAACATACGCTCTTTATTCCAGTACTTTGCTCCCATCGGAAATAAAAGATTTATTTTCTATGATTTTTTAAATGCATGAATTTATTGTCATATATGAATAGGCGCTATGAATTGCTTTAGTGTTTTAGGAACTTTTGTAGAAGGAAAAGGTGTTCACGCGTGTGATACCGCGAATAAAACTTAGTATGTAATATGTTTAACACAAAATCAGGCATTTCTTTGAGAACAACAACATGTATGTAAACCTGTACTAAAATAACCAATTCAGTGTATTATTTTGTATTCTATACGTTATACTTGTTCATTTTCCTCTTTATGTTTATTTTTCGTTCCATCCTTCCGTAAATGCTGTTTGCGATTAACTGAACTAATACAATTCGCATCATATGATATTTATTTATAACAATAATTCCTAAGAATTATCCAAATTGCCACCTTATTATAATTTAATTAGATATCTGATTAGATTGAGCCATCACCGATCTATTTAAAAAAAACCGCATTGCCTACACCAAATCTTATCATATCAATGAAAATTATAGAATCATTTACATAATGTAGATAATAAATTTGTAGAGGGCTATAAACGGAAATCGTTAAGATACCTGTTATACACGAAATGAATTCACATACTATGTCACTTCCTGCAACTTATTGCTAATAAGCCTTAATTAGAGTGAGCAATCTTCTCACCTCCCACAAGCAATACTTCAAAGAAGTGAATAAAATCGCCCTGTCTGACTTGCCTCAAGAAACTCGCTTAGTTTTACTGATACATTATTTGATTAAAATATTTGTGAATTTGCAGAGTGATACTTGCAAATTAATTTTTGTGCGCGGGTTCCCACGGCAAGGACGGCAGGAACGCCTACACTAAAAAAAAAGTAGCGTAGTTGTTCGCCAAGTAACTCCGGGGAAGCCTTCCTCACTTATACGCTATATAATTCATTTCCGAAGCGTGTTCGACCCTCATACCGCGTTATCGGCATCCACTCGACTAGATAAAACAATTTGAACGTACATGACACGTTTCACTATTACATGACGTGGCTCCTGCGGTTTGCACAGCTGGTACGGCGCATCAATATCACCTCGTACCGTTGTAGGGAAAATCTTATTTACCTTAGTTCTTGTACAGGTAAATGAAGGGGACCGAGTTAATTTAAGAGTTTTGTTGGTGGTAGAATATGTTTTATATCCTATATATATCGTCGTACACAAGTGTTAAAACTCGCTATAGTAGCCCGAGTACGTGTCGCGTTTCGGGATCAGCTTGGGTATATCCGGTTCCAACAGGCCGGCATGATTGTGTCAACTGCCGAGAGGTAATCATCTCTCGTCCGGCGACATTCTATCGGACCCCTCTACACTCATCACTTTGTCATGCACATATAGGAAAAGGCATATCTACTGCCTGTTGTGACATTATGCAATCCATTACGATCCCAATCGCTACCGATCGACAGTTAATATTGACCAATCAGAATAAAGTTTGATTTAAAGAGGACATTTTATTCGTATTTTTGAAATACGAACGAGCTATCGATATTAATCGAAATGGACCAGAAAAATCGATTTCTAAGCACTATCGACCTTGAGACAAAATTCTTTAATTGTTCTAAACATTGCTCGACAACCTTGTTAATTTAAAACAAAAATATGTAACATTCTGTGTACATATTACACATTATGACTAATGAGAAATACCCGTTGTGTTCCGGTTTAAAGGACATTGTGGCCAGTGACACTACTGGACATAAGACTTTACATCTAACGTCTCAGGATGGCGAGCGCAGTGGAATACCAAAAAATACTTTGTAGTTCAAGATGTTGGATGGTGTTTCTACTGTTTATGGGTCGTATCGCTTACCACTAAGTGACCAGCAAGCTCGTCTCGTCATTCAAAGCAAAAAAAAAATACCCAAAGTCCAAAAGTGCGATAACCGTTTTCAAGTTTCAAATTTTAACGAGGTCCGCGACCGTATAAAGTCACTCAAACAGACAATACGTCTTCTTATCACTCATGATAACACGAGATTCTGCGAACATATGTTTCGGAGGTTATTCTCGTTTGTCTATAACGTTTCAAATCGTTAATGAGTTCAAAGAACTTCAGATATGAAACGCTAATTCGAATAATTATTTGATTAAAATTTGTATATAAATAAACTCATGAACTGTTTTAAGGATTGACCACGTCCTGGATTAACATGTAGACTAGTACTTCTAATTTTATTTCGAGAATAATCCACAAACTACGCCGTGTAATCCGGAAGCAACAAAATCCTTACATATTACAAAACAAAGAACCCCGACCGCATCTGTTTGATCGCGATAAACTCTAAAACTACCGAACGGATTTCTTTGAAATTTCATATTGAGATAATTTAAAACTTTGGGAAGGATATAGATTACTTTTTTCCCGGAAAACTCATATACGCGGGCGGAGTCGCGAGCAAAAACTAGTTATTCATAAAGCTTTACTAAACGTATAAAAATGTCTTTGTCCTTTAATCATGTTCCTCATTAATGCTCACAAGGTCTTTGGGTCTTACTACAATGATGTAAATAACCAAGTCATAACAACCAACAGTAACACCACACACAGAGGTCACGTTATATTAAACAAAGAATAATTTGATGTTTTAAAATTAACAAAGTATGGAAGGTGATAGAACGTAAACTAAAGTGACTAGGTTAAGTTAGAGGTAGAGGGAGGGAAGGGGTTTAGGAAATTAATTACAAGGGATAAATGGTGTAGCGGTAAGTTGGTTTGTTGTTGATGTATAAAATACCTATTAAAATTAGGGAACTGCGATGAGAAAGGACGATTTATGCACTAATATAGAAAAAAAAACAACAATAATATACTAATCAGATTCGGGATTTCCGTTTATAAAAAATAATAAATGTCATTTTTTACGCCATCACGACTTAATGATAATTGAACTCAGCCACCTGCCGAACATTTTCTCTGGCCCACAAATTTTAATTAAATATTAACCACCAAAAATGTTGGTGTAATTAAGACAGTTCCAATAAAATTACGGTATATACAATAATACTTTACAGACGTCGGAACGCCTTCAAGAGTTGTTAAAACTCAATTTATCTTATTAATTTATAAGTCTACTTATAGACATATTTTATTGATCGCTTCGATAATAATGGTTATTATGTTTTAAAATCACGTAGCGTAGTTACCATTCCATATACCGACGGGCAATAAAAAGCTTTACACTTAATAATTATTTATGGTTGATCTTTTGTTGCCTAATTGTCATGGACGCACTTAACTTTCATGACCGACATTCCTATATTGTATGATATGGATTTAAAAAATATGAGAATGAAGTACCATTTGTTACTTTAAAATATAATCCTATAAATGTTAATCAATTTTAAAAAAAGCCAACTTGAACATCCCGATGCGACCATCAGAAAAAATATTTCTCGTTTTAAAAAAAATATCGACTAGCTAAAACTATCCTTATCAAAACCACAACAAAGTTTACTTTCGAAAACGTTAGCATAACAATGATAAAAGGTCTGTCAACACAAAAAAAAACATTTTTACGTAACCTCGGCTTGTAAAACTTCTGTAAAGTAGATACGCAGTTCACGACATCAGTGAGTCATAGGGGTGAATCACTGACAGGCGATGTTCATAAAATAGTTTATATAACACTCGTGTGTACCAAAGTACGGTTTTTAATAACAGCGGCACAAAGAGAAACCCGCGGTGTTTTGTCGTACCAATGTAGTGAGTCATGTATTATAAATATAATATAAAACTTTAGGGATTGGGCATTTATATTTAGTACACATTTTTGGATATAATTATAGAAATGAAGAGTTTATTTAAACGCGCTAATTGCAGGAACTCAGAAACCAATTTTGGGAAATTATTCACTAGTAACCAGTTACATTAATGCTAAGTGCAATGGGCTGTTTTTTTAACCAGTCGGAGAAACAGGCAGCTAATTTATGAATAAAAGTATAATTAGTTATCTTTGTAGATAATTTATTTGAACTACATTTACCCATTAAGTTTAGTGTCCTCTTGTAGGAATAAAAGATTTTTTATTATTATCCTATTTGTTTTCCTCGTACCGTTTCCATTTTCACGAGTGAAGCGAAATGGAATTAGATCTGTTCTTCCTTACGTTAACACTGGGAGAGCCAGTCCTAAGCAAATCGTGATAGAAAACACAACAAAAAACACCTATTAACAAATAACGTATCGTTATGTATGTTAAAAGGAAGCCACGTATTCAGGGTGCGCCTAATCTATTGATCGTAAAGGTGTGTGAAGTTGTAACGTTGTTCAAACAGCTCGCGTTTCAGAATAGTTAATGCTATTTTTTATATGCTGGCCTAATGTGACTTTTTTTTGCTTCGTCCGCCTCTGCTAAGTTCAATATTAACTTCAAGACACTGTGAGCTCATTCTGCGTAGATCGGACCGTCAACAGCAATTTTTTTTTTTAATTTTATAATTGTAAAAAGTAGTTAGATATTGTAACTTTGTCTTTTCGGATGACCAAACACCTCAGTCCCCCTTGCGCTTGTGGTGGAAATAGATAAATAGATATACCAAGGTACCTCTACCCACACGGCACCTCGCATACGACAGCCCAACCAGTAAGCTCATCCAACTCGACATTTCTCTCCTTATTAACAAAATAACCGATCTTCATCAACTCATAAAAGGACAACGCCTCTGTAAAGAGCAACGACTTCACAAAAATTAACTAGTTTCTAATTTCTATTACATTCATCATAAAGTTAATTGTCCAATGTCCATGCGGCCATTGAAACACCTGTCATGTCTCAACTAATTGAGCCGTTCGTAGCTACTTGACTACACGCAATGTGCACGCCAAATGTCGAGTGACGTGGGTTCGAATTTGGATGGGAACTAAAATTTTATGTTTTGGAAGCGAATATTATTTTAGCGAGTTTTAAATAACTGGTATAGTGCCGTAGACTTTGGTGTAGTGGCTAAAAGGGGTTTTGGATGAGAAGGTCATGAGTTCGAATGATATTAATAAAAATTTCATTATTTTTTTTGGAAGCGAATATTATGCTACTCAGTTTTAAATAAATGGTATAGCCTATGGTGTAGTGGCGAAAAGGGGTTGTGGGTGAGGAGGACCTGGGTTCAAATAATGTGAATAAAAGTCTTATGTTTTTTTCGGGGGTAAAAATAGACTTTAAATTTCATCCAAATCCTTTAAGCAGTTATGAATTTACTTTTAAAACATCCATCGTTAGTGTCCAATATGGACATATCATTAATGATTATCCGATATCAAACTTATGTCGTAATAGTTTCATTCGTGATGGCGAATTCCTTATACGATACCAACATTATCAATTCCGGGTAAACAATCTAATCGAAATCATGAAAATAAGGATAATCCTATATTTTTAATATACTGTATCTAATTTATAACGATTATAAAGTTTACTATTCTCCGTAGAAACAAGATTATGGGTAAATTTTATGTACGTGTTGAATAAATAAAAAAAAACTAATTAATAAATATTTGAAACACATAGGCGTCAAATTAATTAATAATCGAAATACTTTAACATGTCATAGTTATAAATAATAAAATAATATTTAAACACGCTTTACACACCGCTGGCTTAGCAAACACGATACATTTTGGACCAAAGAATAGGGGACCGGCCTGTGTTTGATTTTGTACATTATTCTATATGTAATGGTTGATAATACGAAAAAGAAACCCTCCTACGAAAACTGCATTAAAATTGGTTAAAAAATGAGCCAGTAATTCATATTTCAAATATTACTATGTGCCGAAGTGGGCGCGAAGTGGGGATATCGCTTCATCTCTTTCTTTCGCACGCGTCGTAATGCCCGATGACGTCACACGTGGGTATTGCGCCTCTTTTCTGTTTCTTGTTACTTACCCCTTCTACCGAAATTAAAAGACTCATAACTTGTTGATTTTTTACCGGATTTAAATAATTCTTTCTGTGTTATAATTTATATAACGTAAATATTTGATAATAATAAAGAACAAAAATGAGTCCGGTCCCCTATTGTATGTTCCTTTACTAACTGTTCATATAAGGGTAATTAACATTTCAACTGTTATACGAACCCTCATCTCTTTCCAGGGACTCTGATCATATGCAACGATTTCGACAATTTGAAGTTTCATAATACGGTCGTTTTAAAGACTGGCGTTTGAACCACTTACACTTCTGCTTATATAACTTACAACCGCTAAAGGATTTGCTGAAATAAATTGCTGGAGTTTCACAATACGGTCGTTTTAAGACTGGCGTTTGAACAACTTACTGTTTAATTATAAAACTTATAACGGCTAAAGAAATTACCCAAATACGTTGCTAGAGTTCTATACTACGGTCGTATTAAAAGACTGGCTTTTGAACAATTTAGTGATGTGATGGAAGTAGTCTATGAAAAGACCATGATATCACGAAAAATATAGAATAATTTTCCTTGTTTCCTAATTATTAACATATATGTATGCTTAGGTGACTATGGTATAGGCGTCAGCTTGTATATTAATAGTTCAGTAGGTTTAAAGAATAGCATTACTATAATTTCCTGTTAGACCATAATGACGTATTTGTACCATGTAAATATTTAACAGCAAATCCGTTAGTAATACTGTTTGTTACATTGCAAATATTTAACTATACTCGCATAATATCACTTTAAAATATACTGACCACATGAATATACACGCCTTATATCCCCTAAGAGGCGCAAAACTGCACCCATTTTTCGCCTTGTGTATTTCGTCCCATGATGTAATAGGGTGTTAACCTATCGCAATAATCTAAAACTGCGGGCTGATACGGAGTATAAACCTAATATGACGTTGCTCGTTCAGGGGTCAAACCCGAGACCTCAGCACTGCTGTCGTATTATAACAACTAGGCCACCGAGGCATTCGCTTGGACATAGTATACAGTAATATACGAAATCAATATTTCTAATTAGATATTTTTTTTATCATCTGCGTATTCCCAATTCTTACTTGCATATGCACATGTCCGCCCCGTGACCTCGAAGACTGCAAAGTCTTCGAAATAGGAGACTATAATATAAAAACCGCGATAAAATCCGAAAAATAGTTTTATTCCAATGTCTAAAATTCGCGTAAACATAAGAAATCATTATATATATGTGCAAATTTTTAGCAAGTAAATACAGTGGGACATCATTCAAGATAAATTCTATCAAACAGACGAAACCGTGAACGACAACTAGTGTCAAACCACGCTTCAAATACGTTATAAAAAACACGTGTAAAGAAATTAACGATTCGCAAATTATTATTAAATTCGATAATATAAAAGCGTTACCGAAAGACCTCATTACATTCATTTTTGAAGGTATATTAATAAGTACCGCGGGGTCAACGAACCCCGAAACCAACGCTTGCACGATTAGACCGTTGACCTTTGCAGACGGTTACGAATGTATTGAATCACTTCGATTTGGCTAAATGATCTTAAGTGAGGTTATTGGGAGAAGCGAACGAAGGGCGAGATGAACACAAATTGAATAAATACACATGATTCTCAACGCCAATCTACAAGGGGACATAGTAGTAATAGTAACCGTAAATGTAAAAGTAAAAGGACGTGGAAGAAAAAAAACTGGCTTTGACTGTTTTAATACATACACTCACGCCTGTTATCCTCGAAGGTGTAGGCAGAAGCGCAACTGATGAACCCACTTTCCGTAGCGTGTATTCCTTCCCATGATGTTACAGGAGGCGATCGTATTGCCATATCGGGCAAAAATTCCAGATTTGACCTAATACTAAGTAGAAAACCGCAACTTCCCTCACAAAGCTTCAGCGTTGTAATCGTAACCTAATATTAGTAAGCCACCCGGCATTGTTTTAGTATGACTCAAATATTCAAAGCGGGAAATTTAGATCCTTTCGCATCCCAGAGATACAGTCTTCTCTGCATTATGATAATAAATTCGCGCTGTCTAATCTCCATTCCTATCACTGGGTCATTAAGATTAGATCTAGCTTCTTATATTCCGTCTGTTATACCATAAGCATCAGTGGTGAAAGTTGAAAATTTCCAAAAGGGAACGCGACATAATATATAGGTACTGGAGAGAGTGGACAATTAACATTTCCAACTCCTCCCTATCTTTCTATTTGATTAATTTCGTTGCGGGATAATGACAAATTAGTTTTCCCTGAGACTCGCCGAGCTTCACCGCTCGGTGTCATAAAACGCGTGCCGCTGCTGATCCTGGCTTACAGGAGTTGTAGTGGTGGGTGTGAGGGCGGGAAAGTCTCAAAAAATATAATAGGTACTGTTATGCATAGATTCGATCTGCAAATTGGTTTAATGATGATTAAATTCTACAGAAATGCTACATAAAGGGAAGCCGGTTAGAATCAGGAGGGAAGCCGACTAGAATTGGGTTATATGGACCCTTTGCCACTAGCTTCTTATATTCCTTCTGGTATACCATAAACATTAACCCCCTTTATTCATAAACGTTATTTATCTAAGGACGGAGCATTGCTTTAATAACAAGTCTGTTTCTCAGCTTTGTTTATCTGACATTTGCTGTTTATTCAGCTTTGTTTATCTGACAGCCAACTAGATTCGAGTTGTATCTCAATATTAGCCAATCACAACGGCCCTATGTCTACGCACTACGAAGGCTGCCATGCCGTCAGCACTGAGAAACAGACTAGTTATCACAACAATGCTCCGTCCTTAGATAAATAACTTTTATGAATAAAGTGGCAAGTCTTAAACATTTTCAAGCCTCAAAAGCCACTAAGAGCCGCTAAAGTTAACCCCAGAAGTTATAAAAGTAATACTGTTCAAAACTGCATTAAAACGTACATTTCGTATGGCAGCGAGCCAAATAAAATGACAGAGGATTCACCACTGGCACGAGGTGGCACAGCGGTCATAAAAAACAATGGCACCTGCATTGCGTCGTGTCGGAATGGTAAGTAATGTATGGAATTTTAGAATATTGTATTTGAAATAATGCATTTTCCGATATGGCGATAGACCTGTAATAAACTTACAATATATATAAATATATTTTGCTGGGTTTCTACAGCGTGAAAGTTTTAACGTGATAAAAATAGCCTATAGCACTTAGGAGTAATGTAGCATCCTCTTAGGGAAAAAAATATCGAAATCGGTTTAGTAGTTCCAGAGATTAGCGCGTTCATACAAATAAACTCTTCAGCTGTATAATATTAGCATGGATTCGTTTGGAGATGTATGCAATGTGTTGCGCCTCTGCTTAACCTTTCGGGGATGAAAGTGTGATGCATTCATTGAAAGTTCATAGAATCATAAATCCATCATAAAATCTTACATTATCCATCCATATTTCATTCCTTCTATAGAAATCTAGACTAATAAGTCCAATAATTATAAAAGAAAAGTATAAACGATTTTTTTTTTACTTTTCTATACAATAGACAAATTTAATGCCTACTTCACACATATTTGCTCTCACATCTCAAAAAATCAGCACCTGAAACCCATCATTCCCTCCACACAAAGATGATCTAAACAGCGAAACAGCAAACAGTTATTCATCAAATCAAAGACGGCCGTAAGTAGAGCATAATCGAGAGGAACTGGCGACCTCAAAGCCCATTACCTCCTTATATTATGGACGATAAATTAATAGCGGCTAGGAAAAACATCCTGCGAATGTTTGGATTCCCCGGGATATGTTTGGTATTAGATAAACTGATTTATGTAATTTGCAGCTTATAGTATACGCACTTAAAGCCGATTTTTGTTTATGACTATAAGCCGTAAGCAAAACTCTGTTATATAAGTTGTTCCTTTACTTAACTGTAATCCCTTTCAGGGTAAAAGATAACACCTTTAAGAGTCGTAAACAGCGAAGCCATTAACGTAATTACAATTCAAACTGCGTGTCATGACTCATTGGTTATTAAGTTCATATGTTTATAATTAGATGGTGTTTTAAATAATTGTATCGACAGACTTTCCCGCCCTCACACCCACCACTACAACTCCTGTAAGCCAGGATCAGCAGTGGCACGCATTTTGTGACACCGAGCAGTGAAGCTCGGCGAGTCTCAGGGAAAACTAATATGTCATTATCCCGCAACGAAATTAATCAAATAGAAATATAGGGAGGAGATAATTGTATCAACAGTGGCTACTTGTCGTTAATAAGCATTAAATTTCGTGGCTAAAATCAGTACACTAGTGGCGAAAGCTGACGTTTTCCGAAAGGGAACTCCACACAATAGGTACTAATATGCAATGTGGTCTGCAAATCGTTCTGATAGATTCTACAGAAATTCTACATATAGTGAAGCCGCCAGGAATCAGGTTATAGGGCCCCTTCGCCACTATAGAACACCTTTTTACTAGATTATGAATCCCTCCTAGCCGAATTTCGGCCACGGCGGCCAATCTCAACGGAGATCAGCCAGGTACGCAGGAGATATTATAGTGCACAAGTGTATGCGCAATACACAGGTGCACTCTCTGTTCCTTCACTCTCATAGTTCGGTGAGACAGCAATCCGATATGACGAGAGAGAGATCAGGCGCAGGACAAACGGCTTTACGTGCTTTCCGAGGCACGGTGGTATCACACCGCCAACTTCCTGACTCCGAGCTGCGACTGAGTAATTTTTTTTAAGATGGAAAAACCCAGTCACAATTATTTTTGGCCCGACCCGGGATTCGAACCCAGGACCTCAGCGCGGCAGTCGTACTTGTACCGTGTACACTTACAACTACGCCACCGAGGCAGTCAACCACAGTCTTACTAGATTATAAACACGCCATTACTGGGCTTTACACATTTTCTTATGAATCTACTACTTTTTTTAAAATTATAAACCTATTAATTTATGGGAATAATTAATTTCATATTACTGCCCGGGGTTATATAAATTTGCGGACAGAGTGGTGGCACCGTGCCAGTTCCACCCTTGACATCACCACACCTGATAGAAGTCGAGGGCTTCACGCGTGTATATTGGATTGATGCCAACTACCCTCAGAAAACTCCTCCATGTACCGCAATAAATAATAAATGAGGACAAGTAATGAAAGATAGTTCTGGAAAGTCGAGATAATGACTTTCTTGAAAAGCAATAATTAATCAGTGACATCTTTAAAAGTATTTATATTAATAATAAATTACTTAACTGAATTGTAGGAAGGGCACCTTGGTCGCTGTTTTGAATTACATGAATCTCTTTAATTATTCAATACTTGAGATTGAAAATTGCACCATACTATTATAATTTTTATAGCAATTGAATCATAGTAATTAAAATCTAAAAGCTACCTAGCTGCTAGAAAATATATTTCGCTGTATTTCGACTTTGTATAGCACAAATGATTTGTATTATATGTATATATTTGTGTTTCCAACAAGCCAACATAATTGTGTCGACTGCCGAGGGGTAATCATCGCTCGTTAGTCAACATTCTATTGGACCCCACTTCACTTACCATCAGGTGTAGTGGGGTCCCTTTGTCTTGCCCGTATATAAAAGAGTATGGATTTTACTGCACAACCGATTACCAAGCATACTCTAAAAAATGGTCCTTCGAGCCGGAACTTATCTCGATCAAGCATGTCTACAACATGTAAATATAACAAAAATTCACTTGTTACCAGTTTAGATCGAGATCTGTCGCACGTCATAGGTCAGGTCGTAGTTATTAACAAACAATGGTAACCATTGAGAAATAGACCATGAGAAGCTAGCGGTGCGGCTGTGAATGGAGATCGTAGTGTGGAGTTCACACGAAGCTTTTATACACGTCGCGTCGGTTTATGTTATGGTATTTAGATTAGGAAATTTCGGGGTCATAATGTTGACGAAACGTTTTTTTTTCATGATACATACAGTACAATATTATTTACAAGATAACAACTAATGAACTTCAAACATAATCCAATAAAGTTTGAATACTTAGTACTTAAGTAGGTGGAAAAAAATGAACGAAAAACCTAACTTCAAATTGACTACATCTTTCAACAAAGACTTCATAATGTTATAGTTATCGATAAACTCATAAAAAAACCCATATCGATAATATGCCATAAAAAATAAGTGTCAGAGACAATATTATGCATGATAATATTATATTCCAAATAGTACATGAATAATGCCACGCCTTATCTCTGAAGACTTAGACAGAAACATAACTAGTGCAGAAACATTTCTTGGATCTTATATCTCATAGTATGTGAGAAATTGAGATATAGACTCTATATTATATAGCATAAAGTCAAAATCTGCGGGCTGTGTTAATCAACGAATCTAATTTTTAAGTAGGATCTTAAGTAGACATTTAGTATTGAACTGTTTAATAAATTAAACTTGAGCTGTCGTCTGAGCGCCTGTTGTCAGCTGGGTCGGCGTTGATAATAAACAAAACTTAGCTGTCAAAATCTATCATACTGTGATTTATGATATCATTTGACGTTATGTGATATATATTTATGTTAAATAGCGGCAATCTTAAGATACTGACTTTAATGTGATAGCGTCTCAGCTGAGATCGCATTTCGGAGCGAAATTGAGATGCAGCTATTAATACTGGCTTTAAAGAAATTTATCGTAGTAAATTTCTTGATTATTTATAAAACAACACACTATTCTACATTTGATTAAGTTTTTCAGCCTAGAGACCCACGCCATTTCTAGTAAACATATGATATAACACATGTCCATGTTCTATTTAATGCGTTAGTTCGAAGTCAGCTCGAAACTAACGCTATAATATGGAATCCTCATGAAACAAAATATACACTCATGGTGGAAAAAATACAATATAAATTCACTCGCTTTCTATATAATAAGCAATATGGTGTGTACCCTTATTATCCTTTGATGTACCCCAGCCTGTTTGTGATAGGTATGGTTGGTTACTGCAAGCTGGAAGTGAGGAGGGATGTTGGGCTTGTCAAATTAATGTTTAAAGTGTGGCGCGGGTGGGTACACCTGCCGGAGGTGCTCTCCGCGCTACAGCTGTGCGTTCCGAACGGCCGCGTCAGCACTCGGCGCCACCTACCACTGTTCCGCCTTCAAACACCGCGAACAAATATTCTAAGGTTTGCGCCCTTGTCACGGGCCATACGATTGCTTAATACTATATCTCAGAACTTGGATATATTTATATGTAACCTGTCAGAATTCACTGAAATGGCTCATAGATGTGTTGAAGTAGATTGTTAAAATTAAATTTGTATAACATTGCATTGGGTAAAACTGTTATGGTGTTATATGTATAAATAAATAAATAAATAAATAAATGTAGCGTCGGATCCAACTTGAAATTCTTCAACGTAAACACAAAACAATGCGTGCTACCAACATACCAGCACGTCTTGACTCTTGATCTAGATTAAAAACGTCCAATTATGGCGTACAGTTGCAGCTTCCGCTTGGCTAAAATGGTCGCAATTATTTTGTTTTTTTCCATATTCATTACGTCATTCATTACTGGCTTTCAACATAGTTTAAATAAGGGCAAGGTTTTTCTATTCCCGTATTCCCGAAGACTATCGCGGGTTTTGGTTGGTATGCCGGTGTGGGTATACAGGGGTTAAGGACTAAGTCCAATGCTCGCTTGCATAATGCTATACTCCCAAGTGTTGACATTGGGCCGTAAGATCGGTAAAACCAAAATTACCGTTCCACTCACCCTCCAAGTTATGGTAGCGATAAGAAGTTTCTTGTTCGCGAAAAAAGGTAATTTTGATGTTAATTTGGCCTTACACCTGTTTAAAACAAATATACATATCAGCCATTTAAATTGTTCTCTTTTTAGATACGGCCTTACTTTACGAGATGTTAATAACGCGGGACGCTATCACATTTTGTTACATTCATATGCAGAACACTCAGGAAAGATGGAAAAGTCATTCCTTCACCTAATTATAATGATGAATACACTCGTAACAGGGAATTCAGTGGTACGTGCTCTCAGATTCCTAACTCAGCTGTTCATTCCACACCCGCTCGACTATTTGTCGAAAACCAAATAGAAAATTTACTGGAAGTATTCCTATGATATTAGTCTGCACCTAATATAACCTAAAAAATATTATATAAAATAAAACATAAGGATAGTCTAGAAAGCCCATAATTTCTTTCAAAATCGTCAGTCGCTCGATATTAAATAAAACTGGAAACACATGGACCGGAAACCCGTTCAATATTTTATGGTGCGGCGAAGAGGCAAAGTGCTGGCAAAATTTAATTTGCGTCGGGTTTGTAACCACAAATTTGTGGTCCCGAAGCCGGCTCCAGCGGTATTATTGTAGAAGCGAGAGGACACTGTGGAAACTCTTCGAACACTCGCCGAGATCGATAAAAAACTCGGCCAACGTCCCTGCGGAGATGCAACGCTTAAACAATTTTATATTCTAGACTAAACTCAAACATTCGCTAGACACTCGCAGATCGATGTCGGGAAGCTACACTGAAAAGTTTACGCTAAGTAAAATTTGAATTTAGAACACGCGTGGATTTGAATTAAGAAAGTCGTTAACATAACAAAGAGGTTTATTTATTTTAAGGCAGAACTTTTAGTGGCTTTCTTCGATAGTCTCTGAGATTCCTGCTTGACATTCTCCTAAGCGGGTCGTAAATTAGTAACTGTGTTGACAAATATGTTAATCTTTGCGCCAATTTCTATAATGATCCAGATTACCTTGACCTCCGTTATCATAATAACAGCCATTACATGGCTGAATGGTGGTTGGTTCTAATAATTTGCGATTAATTTGGATCGCGTGCGCACGTGAATATTACTTAAAAAAGTTATGCCAACGTTACGGTTTTATTTTATTATTACGAGGTGTCTGGCGATGTCACGATATTCATTCAAAACGTTATTTGGAGTTTAAAGTATGGGTTATACTGGGATCAATGTCAATCATTCGTCACTAGATTGAATTCGCTGCTCTTTCGTGATTCTTATTTCGAAATACAAGCATAGGTATATACATATACAACTATAGGTATTGTTTGTTATTTGTGTATACCTCTCTTGGTCATATAACTATACCCATATCTATTCAAAATTCAGGCCGATCTATCCTCTGCACTAAAGCACAAAGAAGAAAAAATAATTAACATATTTTTGCATTTACAGTATTAAAAAAAACACGAAAATTAAAACAATAATTTAACATAACGGGTATATACTGGTTACCAATTTTGGAATCGGCGACTTCAGTTAAAAACGGTTATTTTGGTTGAAAAAACAAACTACTGAGAGTCTACTTCGAAAAACGAAATCCGTTGTTTCGGATGACGGATCGTACATTTTGGTACTACGAAGTGTTACGGATCCGATGACGGATTCGAAGACGGATCCGTAATCGGATTTTGACACTTATGACATTTTTACTTTCGTCGACCGCACTATGAAAACACATTTGACATAAAATACTTCGTTTCTGCGTTCGGATCTTAGCGTCAATTTTACGAAAGCTCTAATCCTTTCGTTTGATTTTCGTTTGGTACTTCAGAGGTTTTAAAATTGCTCAATAACTCCTGTGTGAAGAATTGTTGCGATAGGAAAGTGCTGGGCGAAGTTGGAAGCGTCTCTAACTGCGTAAAACCTTCGTAACATGGAATTTGTAAGAACTTATAGGACTTTGCCACCCCTTTTTGAAACCATCTGCGAGGATATAGTTCCACTAATTCCTCCAAAGAACATATACGGGGAATTGATACTACCACTAAGGTATGCTACAGAAGAAATATTACTTTCTACCTTTCTCAAGAACCTAGCTGCTATTAGTATATGTAGTATTCTTAACGTCTAAATGATCTTGTTTTTGTTTTTTGATGCATTGTACTAAAATGTATATAATATTTGTCAATTTCATATTTTGACTGCGCTACATTTTTATTCCAGGAGTTGTTAGGGAGCTGTGGAACTAAGTATAGATGGGTCCATGGCCCAGCAAACAGTCTCTGAGTGCCTCAGGCAAGTGTCTGAGTCAGCCTCATATATTGACTAAATTTATAAAATTTCCACAAAACCGACAAGAAAGGACTCTTATTAAAGAACAGTGAGTTAATAGATATTAATCATTCTTAGAAAGTATCTAAGTATCATCCACATAGCATTAGCCTTTAATTTAAAATAAATTTAATTTAAACACTTCATTTACTTAGTTTAAACAAGCCATTAATAATTTCTCATTTTTTCATAAATATGTAATTCCAGGCAAATGTATGTAGGTGCATTGCCTGCACCCATATAACCATTAGAAAACTTATGAATTTTATGCCATCCTTTGTACAAAGTGCCTATGACTTTGAATTTGTTAGACTTTAAACATAATATGTTTTCTTGTTTCAGAATCAAATAATTAAACAACTACTAACTCGCTAGAGCTGCCATAACCAACACTGCATCACGCATGGAAGATTAACTACCAAATATATTATGTTATCGGAAAATAAAACATTAATACAATCATTTTTATATTTGCTTTTTAAATTTTTTATTCATTTCTTTTAACTCTCTTAGAATCCCCTCCAGTACTTCTTTTTTTTTTCAGATCAGTCAATGCGAAGGACCCGATTAGAGATCCGCTTGTGTCGCTGGGCGCACTCGGCGTCGTACTCTCCTTGAAACTGTTAGGTGGAATCATAAGAAAAATGTTAATTGTTTATTGTAAACATTCTAACACATACATAAATACTTATATGGGTTCTTATTCCTACTGGGATGAAAAATAATAAAATTTTCAGAAAGATTCAATAAATTTTACCCTAAAAACCATTGTGTATATCGATGGGCAAAACTAATGATTTCTTTAATAGATCAAATCAAGGAATTTACTTGTTATTACACAATAACTGCCTTTGCAATTGAAAAGATATTTGTTTAAAGCGAATAAATAACATTTTATTAATAAACTTACCCATACAACAAATAAATTTTACTTGTAAATTTCAATTCCAATTTGTTGTGATTTTCGCCAGTCAACTTGTCAATGTCCATCAATTGTCAAAAATTATAATATTCCACAGATTAAAACACAATGCAATAAGACCGTAGATTGCAAAATCAGCAAATATATTTGTTATTTTGTATCTAATAAATATTTACAGTTATGAAATAATAGTTATATTACAGAAAACCTAATTAGACATCCAATTTATATGTTTTTTTCACAAGAATATTATAATAGGTAAAAATTTACGGTTTTTGAAGATATGCATCTCTAATCCGACACAATATTTTCATTCGAACGTTTGTTTATGGTTCCGAAAGGAGCTATGACGGATACGAAGTAATTTGGTAGTACGGTTAAATCCGAACTTCGTCGTTTCTTCGTTTCGGAGCGACGTTTCGGTGTTCGTTTTTCGAAGTAGATCTTCTGAAGTAACTGGAAGTATAATTCGTTTGAATAAAGACAGATTTTTCGAAATCGTTTAATAAATGACAACATTCTGAGGTAACAAACATAAAAAAATACACGTCGAATTGGTAACCACCTTTTTTTTAAAGTCGATTAAATAAAAAAAAAATGGGGCTGTACTCAGACTCCATAGGCACAAGTGCGACAATTTAACCACCATCAACCAAACTCATTATCAAATAGCTGACATTCGACAGCTAATACATTTTATTATCACATTGTAGTTACATAACGATACGATAACGTCATTATCAAACCAGTGATAGCAGTTCGATAGCGGGCTCCCCGTATACTGAAACTCATTACTTACAATTCAGTGTATATGCCAAACGGATTATCTAAATAAACAATAAGAGACCTATTCTTCCGTATTAAGAACAAAGGCGGTATCTCAAAAAAAAAAATCTTGATTTTTACGTCGTCAGATAGCTTAAAGAAATACCCATCTTATGAACTTAATTAAATAACGGTATCGTGTTTAGAACTTGTTAAAAAAACCCTAAAAGAGTTTCTCTATCTAAGTTTTACATACAAAACTATATTTACAAAACTTCGATTACCTCGAAATAAGGTTTCCCTGACATACTGTTTTTGCGCTTAACACGGCAGTAATGTAAAGCTTTGTTGCAGCGAATTTGATTTTACCGGTAAAAAAAAGTCAAATCCCTACTGCAACATGTTTGAAAATGTTTGTGGCATCGATCACAAATTGGAGTGATATATAAAAAGTTTAAAATAGATTTCTGGAGTTCACCAAAACTAAATTAATTTTCCTATTATTAAAGACACACCAACAACTTCTGCAGAATTCTAAAAAATCAAATCTAGAAATGTCTTGAGCTTAAGATACGATAACAAAGATTCAAAGGTATCTCCCTGCCTATCACCTTTTTTTTGTTTCGCGGAGAAAGCGCCTTCTTATTATCGCCCAGCCTTCATAGAGGGCATCACCTCATATTCGAAACAATTCTACTGATTCTAGACACGATCGATTTTGCATACTTATTAAAAGTTCTGAGGTAACAAACATAAAAAAAATGCAGTCGAATTGAGAACCTACTCCTTTTTTTGAAATCGGTTAAAAATAAGATTCATACATCAATAAAAAGAGTCAGTGTCAGTAACAGACAGTCAATAGTCAGTGATTTTATCAAAACCGCGTCACCGCCTACAGGATGTAAAAATTGATACAATAATTACAAACAAAGGCTTTAATACCATAAAAGGAAACAATCGTACATGAGTAATGGACCGCAAACGGGGAATTTTTCTCATTCAACAACAGAATACAATATTGTTGAGAAATGCATTGGCTGTAAATTATTGCATCATGCTAGCAAAATTAAAAAAATTTACTCTTCATGCCATAACAACGAAATATATTATGCATTGTTTTATTACCAACGCGAGCTTTTTCTTATACATTTATTATTTATTGTTACGCGTCGCTACCTTTGCCGGTCACATCGGGCGTTCCCGGAAATATTTGGCTGCGCAAGCAGTCTGGCAGAAGAGAGCTATGGCCAGGCCACGACTTTTCTTATATTATCTCTGCTTGCTAGTGAAAAATGTCTAAAATTATATTCTGTATTTATTGCAAATATTATGTTTATTATTGTAAAAAGAAGGTTCCACAATATATTAGGTATGTCTGCCTGGAACACTTAAGAAAAGCCTTATGTTCAGCAGTGAACTTCATGTGAAGGAACAGAGAGTGCACACACTTGTGTACTATAATATCTCCTGTACACCTGGCTAATGTCCATTATGACTAGCCGTCGTGAGGAAAATTCCACTAGAATGGATTCACATTCTAGTACGTTACCACATACACACGAAAAAAAACCATTCCAATATCAACCAGTAAATATTTAACATAAAAACAGAACATAAACATCGCCAGTAAAATACGAACGCTCATAAATAACGTCATGACATTCAGTTTTATGTCGCATGTGAAATTTTCAAGTGTGCGTACGGCAGCAGGTAGTTAGGGCGCTAGGTATAAAAAAAACAAGAATTTATCCCTTTTTGAGTTGTAATACGTGTTTCTGGTATTGATGATGTATCTAGGAAAGGAAAAAACAATTTTCCTTATTTATTCATTATTATAACTACAATTACAAACGCTCGTTGCACAAGATTTTTAACCAGTGCTATAATGACTAATAAAAATTAACAGAATATATTTTAAATTCGGCGACAAATCTGATTCACATCGCAATAAATAATAATAGAATATTTTGCTCTATGTTACAAAATATCGGCAGTTAGTTTATTTTCATGGTATTTATTCGTGGTTTATACGAAGGACTTATAGTTATTTGATATATGTATTTATTTATTCACACTTTTTTGTACAAAACCAGGCCAGAATTTCGAAAGCAACGACATGTCTAGTCATTTTATTACACAATAAATAAACCAAGAGGAAAATACATGAACGTGTACCCCTGTCCCGGTTATTGCCAAAATGCCAGACGTTGAGACGTTTAAGAAGCCATAAGGGTGACATAAAAATTCTTACGTAGAAAAATATACTGGGAATATGTTCGATTTGATTTGGAAAATTTATTCATCGCTATATCAAAATATCTTATGTTATTATACAAATATGATTGAAAATAATGTGAACAGGCATACGTAGGACGTATACTCTAACAGATAGGAAATATTGTCAATTGTTATATTTACTGAACAATCTTAACTTCTATGACTTCTAGTTTTAAAACAAAAATATATGTCACAATATTTCCCAAAACGACTACAACCAAGATCCCTTACATGTGTTATTAAGGTGCTTCAATGCTCAAGGTCATTTGATCGGGGCAGGGTCTTAACAGTGTTTACACCTTAGAAGCGACATCTTGCAAAAAGAAATCGCATATAAATGCACACCGAGTAATCGAAACCCTTGTAGTATTACAGACATACGATACGCCGACGTGTCAAGAGATCATTTTTATTTAACACGGTACATGATACCCCCACGTGACTACAATTGTGCCATGAAAGCGACAAAGACGGTTAATACCGCAGCCATAACGTGACGAGAGAATATTAGCATTGCATCATTGATTATACTTGCATTTTAAGCAGAATGGCAGAAAGGCTAAATGTCGTCCCTAACACTCCTATTTCAATGACTTTATAACTTATTTTACAATCGCAGAAAGAAAGTATTAAATTGCCTCAAAAAAGTGTCTTGAACTGACAGTGCAAATGACAAGGTTAGGTTAGGTTAGGTTAGGTTAGAAATTTAATAATGCGCGTGTCGAGAGAGCGAAGCTAGCATGTCGCACCAGACAGAACTTGTACTTAGTTGTGAAATGCGGTATCCATTTTGAAATAAGATGACGCAGTTTTTAAAGGATCGGAAGATGCAAATTACCAGACCAGACATGATATAAAACACAACTTACTACAGAACCGATCGATGTGAGAGGAAACCAAAATATTGGAAACTTTTTCCCATTCATAGCGTCCTCTTTGTTCTGGTACAATATCTGAACCTTGCCGTGTAAGACTGGTTTTTTTTTACTTCTCATTCCAAGTATTAGTAAACTGTTCTACTTATCTGGTGAGTAAACATAACCACCAGAGTTATGATAAGAAACACCATAAAACTCCTTACACCTGTCCAGTGACAATGTCGAGTATACGAGGACACTCAGTCGTTTCAAAAACACTCATTGTTTCTCGTTATCAGACGTTTTATCTCGCAACTCGGCTGTTAAACATCGCAGACCATTTGTAAAAGCAACGAACTCACTCGAATGGGAAGTGTTTCCGATAGTGTGACATCCGTGGCCATTTTTGTTTTGACGAGCGATAATATAACTGTTCGAAAATCGAACTATAATTTTTATATATTTTTTTTTACAGTCTTTGTTAACCTGCCAACATTTTTAATTATGAATATGTCTATAAAGGTTTTTACATAAAGTGAATCACTAAAAATGTTGACGCACGTTATAGGAATTGCCCTACGTCATTAGTAGTTTACAAGTAAGTATGCCGCATCGCGGTGCTAAATAATTGCAAAGTACAGTCCATCGAAATAAAAAAATATGTGATTGAAAAATTTAAGCATACATTTTCAATTTTTATAATTGATCTTTGAGAAATTAATTACACGCAAAATTGCTACCTCGTAAGCCGGGATAAAATAGGACTTACCAAATTTTGAACGCTTGTCCGGCGTATTCGTACGGCATTTGTATTTAGTTAGTTTGTAGCACAAAAGTTTTATTTGCGACGTATCTTGCTGCTACTTCAACTGACAATCTTTATGAAAGGAACTCGTATTTTTTTTACCTGGTAATATTAAACACAATCTTTTGTGCAATCAACACAACAAAGACTTAATTAAAATTCGCCAGAAGCGAATGCATTCATTACCGTTACTCACTTCCAGGGCTTAAAACGCAATAACAAAACCAAACAAAGTTTCTAAATCAGTTATCGGGCTATTTGTGAGCCTAACTTGAGCTGCGCACGCGCACCGTTTCCGCAGTGACGGCACACCATAGAAACGTGTGCATTCTTGGAATTTGTACCGCCTTGCCTTGTAAATATTTGCTATATTACGCATCGTTTACTAGAATTTACGAATAGTTAATGAGATGACGATCTCCTTTACTAGGATCGACTTATCCTCAAAAGTGAAAGGTTGCTGCGCCTTGGTCTGTCAGATTCTTACAGATATTGATTGATGTCTCATCGGTCGATGTAGAAAGCTGGCAACAAACTCATCACTGTCAAACTGAATATATTGTAAACTTAATACCTATTTAATACTCTCAAAAAGTTCCACATATTTTAGTTACACCTTTCGGACTCGTCATTGGCAGAATTGTCGTATAAACGATACAGCAAAACAAAATGAATTGGATTGGATTTTAAAACAATTGCTTGTCATTGTTCTGAGGATTGGATTGGATAGACAATTTAAATGAATGACATCTGTTCAACAAAGCATTCTATACCAAAAATAGGAAAAGAACAACTATTATGCTAAATTTATTTGCTAACAATGCTTAGTTAGGGCGGCTGTCGGCTTATAAAACGAAAATCGAGTTATGTTCAAGTCGTGGTTTCCGTGTTGCACAATGGAATGGTTTTAGCACGTGCATGCGACTGCAGCCGCCCAATGCCCATAAAACTAAACATGTTTTCGGACCATTTAGCATGTATTTAGTGCCTTGCATTGTAGATAAGATTGCTGTTAGCACTCTGCATTAAGAATACACCAGGACTGTGTTCATGGGGTAGCAATGAGCCAGTTAAAGAAAGCCACGGGTTTTGGTTTAGAACGTATATTGCTTTTATTTTTGAGTCAGGGCGTTCTGGGACCGAAAGTTTTGTTGCAAACTGTATTTTTAATGCATATACATTCATGTAAGTAAAAAAATATTTCGATATAAATGTCTCATGGACTGGCATTGTTTATTGGAAATTCTAGGTTTTATTTTAAGGCAAAAAAAATGGTGAACTTGTTACACTTCAGGCAAAACTGTTGTATATTTTGTTAATAATATAAGTAGGTTCATCTACCAAATTACCAGTTGCTAACAAAGCCAAAAAAGTCACAAGTTTTGTTGTCTTGCAAAATTACTTATTGTTTGATGTAACTAATATATATGGTGTACATTTCGTTGCTTGTCCAAATAAATAAATAAAAATTAAAACCGCGAGTGCAATTTCGCACAAAGTGCAAACAGTTATCCCAAGTTTAGTATGCTGCAGACATTACGAATTTACGAGCGAACATTTCTCATTCATCTCTCATCACTGAGCATTTCTTTCACCTTTGCGGATGAGTCATCGTGTGTTGACCTCTGCCGAAGCTGTTTTGTATGTGTGCGTCTGTGAAATATTGGTTTTCATAACAATGCACACGTTTGTGTGCGTGATGTGTACGACTCCAAGAGGCTTATGCGAGCCTGGTACTTCAAAGTTACGAGCGATGCTGTTGACATTGGTTTCCACGATTTATTGTTGAACATCAATCATTTACATGTAAATGTAATCACGCATGTATTCTTAGAAGGTAAACAGTACTATTATTATGGAACCCATATTTTATTGTAAGGTAACCTAGCCATCAAAATCAAGGTCTTACGTAATACTATAATGATTAAGCTAAAAAAATATAAGGCCAACGTAAAAAAGGCATTCTTCACAAAATTAAAAACATTGCACATCCTTATACTCTTTACTATAAAGCCTAATAAAGCACTAAACCGAGTCTTTTTTTTAAATCCATTGTTAACCCTTTCAACGGCCCGAGAGGCCACTCGGCGTCTGCCTTGTTGCTCATTTACACACTGTTGTCCTTGCACACTATTGATTTTTAACCCTTTCCATGCTAATCGCCCTATGCATAGCGGTCTGTCAGACCCCTCCCGTTGAGTCAACTGCCCTGTTTAAAACCGGTTGCGCGGCGGTTTTGGTTCAATATTGTTACGATATTATGTGACTCATATTTGTGGAACCCATGAATGTGGGTTAGTAATTTAAATACGTTCGTTCCGTATTGTTTAAGTCTAGACAAGCTAGCCGTCTACGGTCAGTTTTATTTGAAATAGTTATTGGTCTTTTTAGTTTCGTATTTAGGTTGATTTTTTTGCTTCATGCTGAGCAGTAACGGTATTGATCGCTCTTAAAATTAGAAGCAAATCTTGAATCAAATTTCCTTCTTAACTGAAGTTGAATGTCAATCGCTCTTCCGGATCTCAAGCACATCTTCCTTGCAACCAAGAGAAATGGTAATTGCAATTCCCCAAACCGCTATAGACCAGCATAATAAGATTATCCACAAACACTGATTAAAAGGGGGACAAACTTTAACCAACATCAGGCAACCTTAAAAAAAATAACCTTTTTATATTCTTGCAATTTAACGCATTACTTAGCAAAACATTGACCGCAAAACGCGCGGTACACATTCGGCGAATTTTGTCAACAAATGTTTATGCAGAACGAATGTCAGTGTACTCGTTTTAGCGACGGAATGAACATATCCAATATGCGATGTTAATTAAGCGTGTGCGGTTAGCGGTTACGCGTACGTAACTATTGTAATTATATTTAGAATGAACGACCCCGATTAAGCATCGTGTTTGTCTGACTAAATACATAGTTCAAATATTGGAATAATTTACAATAATATATTTGTTGAGATTATAACGAACGGCATCGCAACTGTTTTCCATTATACAGTGAAAGAAGACATAGAACGAGCGAAGTAACTTAGTTAAAGCGCGTCAAAAACGTAAGATTTGGGTCTGGAGTTTATGATTAATATTTTTTCAAGTTAGTCGGTAGAATACGAGGAAGAAATCCGTGACAAAAACGGCAGAAAAAAAAATCAAGGAGCTCCATCATATTTCTATGACAATCCATAGATCCGCTTTCATTGTTTTACTCACTTTTCAGGCTTTTAAAATATTTTTTTAATAAAACCCTAGCCGCAGAAGCAGAAGCCGACAGCATACTATTTAGATTGCCTACGTTGATACTTAAAGTAGTCACGATTCTCGAGTTGAAATTTACCAAGTCAATGTATACGCGCGATACCTCGAAAATCGGTCTTAGTCCATTAGCCATTCTAATGGACTGAAATCTCATCACTCGAGACGCGTGCGCGTCAAACCGCCAATTAATCGTCAACGCAATTGCTTTGCGCCGGCGACAAACGCTCTCAATAGAAATGTCAGTTTTTACGACCACATGATTGGAGTCATTAGTATGCCTGATGTGAGACCAAATTAAACCATTCGAGATTTTGAATAAATTGATGTAAAGGTGTATGCACATGTGGTATTCTAAACGAATTGATGATGCCCGTTTTCGCTGTATTTGCGTCTTCAGCGTGTAGTACATGAATAAAGGCAGTCGTCGACTGTATCGCGTGTACTGCGTTTTTTAGTAGCGTTTGATACACGTTGTGAATTTGTAGGGTCGTGTGCATAAACCGTAATCATTCTCGAACAATAGAATAAATAGTATAATATAGAAATTTTGTATTATTAAGTTACTATCCTGCATTTTCTGAGGGTAAACTCATGGCAGTCTAAGTATGTCAATCAAAAATTATGCCGCCTCAATTTATAGCTTCATAAAAATATAAATTACCTAGACAAAATTCTAACTTAATAATGTCTACATTCGACAGTATTAAGTGTGTCCTTCTACTTCGATTAATCAAAACAAATATAGAATACTATATAAAACAATTGCCAAGTGTCACGTTCCATTTAACCGTGATTGCAAATTTTATGGCTGTACGATGCAAACCTTTGCATAATTCAAAATTATAAAGTATAACAATGTATACGAGAACAATATAATTATCATAGATGCCATGTCCGTAGTACCATTTGCATGTTCTTAATACAATACGCTTCGATCTATCGACAGACATTGAGTTAATAACATGCAAATAACTACGACCATGATTCTTTTTATTGCTAGGGTTCTATTGTTCATCAGGAACGATGACTTGGTCGCGATGTTTCTATACTTTACTATGATTGGACGAGGAGGAAGCAGCTATCGTAGACAACATGTCTTTTACAATCTTTAACTCTAATGGGAAACAATAAACTGTATGAGTCTTCATGGGGCAGAACCAAAATTTGCCGCCCCTAGGCAATGGGAGAGAGCAAAAAAGGGTCAATTTCAACCAAACATCAAGCGTTACACTACATAAAGCTACGGTATATGCGACAAAGGTTGAAAATTTTCCAAGGTTTTATTTAAAGCATTTTTCCATCCTCCTAAAAGTGCCGCCCAAACTACGCTACGCCACTAGTGAGTGACATATAATATACTACTACTACTATTAGTGTTACGGGTTGTAGAAAGGCATCTTTTCTACAGGCCTTGGGTTCCTGATGGTAAGCGTCACGTTTGCTTTTATTAACAACACGACCAAGAACTTTACTATTAAACAGTTTAATGCACTGCTCTGCGAACAGGACTGCATAAAGTTTGCTCACAGTACTAGTAGGCAAGTTAATTTTGAATATCGAGATGATTTCTCCCTTTTTTATTTAAAATAGGAAAAAATATTACATGATTATTTGCTTGAACAATAACAAACACATCATCTGCGTGTTCTTCCATGAACTCGTCACTCAATTCTCAGAACAGCTCATTCAATATAACTCACATAAAAATACCAACAAACCAAGACGCAATTTAATTATATTCTAATAGTGCTATTTCTTAGTAAAGAACATTCATTCAATCAAGTTAAATAAGAACTTATTTACGTCATCAATCCCGGAAACTGGCAAATGAATCACGAGTTTATTTGTAAACACCGTATTTACGACCATGGTTACAGCTTAAAACCGCACGGACGTGTCCAGATTGTTTGACAAACATGTAATGATTCATTTTGTTTTGCAACCACGGAATAGGAGAGAAAGTCGAGAAATGAAATACCAATTTGCATAGTCATGGTAGTGGTTTACGATGTTAAATGCGAAATTGCAGGTTGGTGGTATGTAAAGGTATGCATTTACTATTATCGTCTATTGTTGCGATAGTAGGATTAGAACTAAAACAGTATTTTCTTATAAAATTATGAAAATGGCTAAAGAAACGACGACCTGCAAGGTAATTACATCGTCTGGGATGTAATGGAAAGACTATTATCGGGACAAAATTCTTAATAGCCCGCAGGGATAGTAACTTCCTATTATTGCTAGAATTTCAAGAATCATAACAGTAATTCTAGAGAAGAGTACTTAAACAAACAAAAAACAATCTTCAGCTTTATAATATTAGAACAGAATTTAAATCAAGAATAGGAACAGTAATTCCAGAGAAGAGAAATTAAACAAACAAAAAACGATCTTCAGCTTTATAATAATAGAACAGATTTCTGATTTAAGAAAGACAAACATGGCGTAATAGAACATTCCAACCCTAAACGCATACGTAAACGTTAACAAACGACATGCTTTGCAACATATTCTCTGTTTTTTCATAAAGATAAGAACCGACGGAGACACGCGAGCGAAACAAAACACCCAGCCTTGCAATGCTACTGGAAGCCAGCATTATCATATTACTCTAGGTATTATTTATTATAGACGATAGAAACTGCGCATCGGTTTACTTTCTTTGGTGTTTTCGATCAGTTTTACTGTTTAGGGATGTAAGAAACATGGTAAGTAACTCCAAATGAGGGCAAATGATTAGCAAAGGAAGGATTAGGGACAAAATATAAAACAGTAGGAATTCAATGGCACAGAGCTCACTGTCACAGGTTTAACAGGTCTTTTACAAACCTTTTAGGGAAGAAATAGTAAAGAGTTGAGACTTTAAAAAGGCCAAGAGCTACCAAAAGGCTATTGATGATGAAAGTAATATTATCTACTGTCTAATTTTTAAGTTTTAACGAACTACTTAGTCCGAAAAATAAAAATTGATACATCATGTCATCAAATAAAATGTAATAACAAAGCTTATTGTTAGTTAACGCTGACCGGCAGCATATTCATATTCATGTATGGAAATACGGTTTTTGGGTTAATGCACCCATTTGAATTAATTGCAAGTTTACAAACAATATTTAAGAAATATGATTAAATTTCACATGCTTGTGTAACTCTTTAATTTCGATGATTCAATTTCGGAACGATACTCATAATGACAGAGCAATATTACGCCAATTCCGATATATTAAAACATTGGATAAATTATAGTAAAAGTGCTCTTAGAGCAATTGAATTTCACGATATAAGAAACAAATCTGCAAAGAATAATTTGTAATTTAACTTTACCCTATTCGAGGTTCGGAAGGAATTCCAACTTTAATGCAGAGAGTAAAAATATGAAATATGCTCCAAAAACATTTTTAGCTGCTTTCACAAAGGTTTTATGATTACGTCATATTCCTAGTCCAACTCCAGTCCAATTCCAAACAAAGGCAACCCAACAAGAAAGTAAAGAAATAACGTTAGTGTTTCGAACATTTACTCGACTTGGGTTCTCGGTCATTGCCATTTAAATCTGTACCGACCAGCGTAACATGGCCTCAGAGAGGTCATTCTCTCGCAAACACCCTCGCGATCCGATCAATAAGTACGTAGATAGGGGGATCAAGTTACTCCGGTTACTGGCAAGGTTTTCTTTGGCGGATTTTTTATTGACTTTCGTGAATGTCGCTGTATATACTTAGCATACTAATGCATTGTAAGATTAATAACTGTTCTTATTGATGCTAAGGCTGTTTGACTATCTTCGTGTAGGACGCCAGAGGCTGTTTATGGAGATCATTATGAATGTTAATAGAAAATCAATACGGTCTTTCATTGTATTGAATTAGTCATTGTAGGCTATAAAACTAAATGATTTCACTATAGATTATGATGAAGTTAGTATGAAACTTTTAGATACGTTCAGATAGGTTGGTCTTAGTAAGGGAGGAATTGTCGTTGATAAAATTTTGTTACAAAAAATTAAAAGACTATTGGGACTTGGCAGGCATTATCGGGAACATGTCTGCCTGAGCATATATCATAGAACGGAGGGATGGTACACTGATGAAAATTACGATAAAGAAACATCATAATATTTTAAGTTCTTGTTCTTATTTTTTAACAGTTTCGTGTACACTAACTATTGATTTATTCCAATCAATCACTGTAATCTTAATAAAGCGTTATATCAAACCAAAAACCTAGACACAATCCGCAATATTTACTAGTATATATACATCTTCGAAGTAAAACGCAGTCTTTGTGTGGCTGAGGACAAAGCCTTCGGTGAGATAAACACGTAGATTCTTTACTCCTGCAATCTATTATGTGCCTAAAGCCCTTCAGCATTAGGTCCAATACCAGCACACGCGGGGAACCACATTCTTGGCCCAAGGTCGTCGCATCGACCTACGACGACGCTTATAACTTAACAAATAAATAACATTTAATTATCGATACAATTAAAAAGTTGCAATTGTTATTGTAAACAAAGAAGAAAATAAAAGTACAGCACTTAATCATTAAAAAGATAAATAGAAGAGATTGCAAGATTTCCTGAGAAAAACATTTGCAAGTCTAGTATTGAAACCATAAAAAAAATACATTAAAAATTGAATAAAGCTTCAATATCCCATTAGAATTTTCTATACATGATTAATGTAAAAAACAGTTAGAATCTTCTTTAAATGAAGACCCGGATATTAGCAAATTGTGTAACATTAGCTCCGCTGCAGGAATCCAACTTGCAACCTATTCTAGCCGGAGCTCCGTGCAAAAAACACAATAATGTGACCTGAAATCACATTTATGTAACTTCAATCAACTATAGAAACAATCTACAGAAAAACATTCGATTAGCATCAGACTCGAGACGAACAAAAAATCCATCAATGTAATCAAGTTAATAAAAAGCAAAGGTCTGACCACTTAAAACATAAAAGTTTAAAATTAGACCAAATAAAAAAGCAATTAATTAGTTATAATTAAATGACGAATTTCTCTATTAACCAACCAACTTCATTTTTTGTAGTATACTCAAATACCAACGTCAAATGCGTGATGAATAACATTTACATAAAAATGTCAAGACAATTTATCACATCTGAATCAGACGAGTGAGTTATTACTTATTACGACCGATACGTCAACTTTCGAGAATCTCATTAGACCAAAAGATTCCATGAGTATAACGGTAGGCTGGTTCACCTTTAAACAGACCCTGAGTCAATTAGTCACATTTCGAACTGAGTGAGTCAGACCAAGGAACACAATTTGACCCTGTGAAGGTCATCAACTTGGTTGTGTAGTGAAATTTTATATCTCTTTTATGCACTTTATTTGACCTTAATAGCATGCAATATTTCTCGGGTTTTTGTAAATGTTATTGTATCGAATGTGTGCAGACAGAATAAATTTATTTTACATCTTGCTGGCTTGCAATGTAAATCTTCAGTTGATGGAACTTTGCTTGAAGTAAACATAATCGGGTGACTGTTAAAGGTAATTATATAAAGAATAAAATCCGTTTACTTTTCTGTTAAGATCTGAATAGAAGTTACAATATCACTAGATGTCGGTGTCTCACACCTGATACTTAGCATGATTAAATGTTCATATGCAACTCCCACATGATCATTGATACCTTTGTTCTATAACAAGAATAGAGAATGATGTCATTTTTACTACTGTCACAAAAGAAACACTTATTTAAACGAAGAACAATCAGATTGAAATCCAATATAAAGTAATTTTACTATGGTTAAATTAGTGCTGTATTTCATAAACGTTACTTAGGGAATATCATTTAACTTGATTCCATTTAAGGCGGAAATTAAAGCAACATCAAAAGCAAACACAGACCATCAAAAGTAGTTTATTAATACATCGCTTGATGTTGCCGACATCAGAAGTAATCCCGTAATTTCAAAAGATGTTAAAGTAAACACTGGAATGCTGAATGTACAATCTTGGAAGATGTTTATACTACCTATACCTGCGGTGCATTTCATCACGTCTTGCGCATTGGCTACTGAACTTCACTTACGTTGAAAACACTCTCGTAAACATTCTCATAAATAGATCATCTTTCTAGTTTTTTTAAGTTTTTTAGTCATTGTGGGAATATTTTGTGAATGTCTTCTTTTTACATTTAAACCATTAAAGAGATTTGCCTTACTATTAAATGTACAATGTACTGTTGCTTTGTTGTAGTACAGTTTAGCTGTTTTTTTTTTATTACTGTCAGCTATGTCAATGCTCTTTTGAATATCCGTTGATGTCGATCGATCGAGTATAAGAAGTCTTGCCTTTCTTAGAAGCGATTGTGACATCAGCATACCGCTAATTACATTCAGTATCATGATCCGAAGTTTCGTATCTTTTTTTACCATAATTATCGTTCCTCTTGGTTATTTTTATTAAATACGTTTAAATTTTTCTTTAATAATCAAATTCACACAATTTTAGACGAAGGAACATAAATCTTTTAAAGTAAAATAAAACAGCAAACTAACAACAGATAGTAACAAGATTACATCAAAGATTTTACACAGCTCTTACGTTACGCAAACACAAAATCCTTGGTAAGAAATGCTAAGAACTTAGTCGGAAATTAAAAGCCCGGGCACATAAGTAGGTTTTCATGTCTGTCTGCGGCGGAGATAATCGTATAAACGTCTGCTCTGCGGAAGCCAAATAAAGTTGGATGGCGAGCTACTCAGCTACGTTTACATTTTATGACATGGCATTTTCAGCGTGGATTTTATGAGATTTGCATTATTCTGACAGCGTCAAAGAATATTCTAGTTTCCAAAAATACTTGAAATCGACATCTAATTATCGGATAACGTACTTCTGTCTGTATTATAGATTGATAAAATCGTTTATGTAATAAAATGAATTGTTCCATTAAACGCCATAAAGTCAAATGTAATACATAACATTTATTTAATATTTATTAACATTAGGAAATCGACTTGTGCCTAATTTAGTCAAATAGATTTTAGAAATCAAAGCCCTACCATTCTCTAAATAATTACAAGAGACTAACGAAACGCACTATCTAATTAGGCAACTGCAAAGCTTTCAGTTGCAACTCGCAACAATGGAACAACGTACTATCTGCACAGGCCGAGCTAAATATAAACACGCTTGTGATAAACGAGAAACCGAAGGAATTATTGAGGGCCGCTAGTTTATTTATTGTTTGCGGCCAGTATCTTAATTTGCTTGTTTGTGTAATTTTATTTACATGTTGTGTGGTTGTTCGTATAATGATCGGAGAAATAATTGCTTGCATTAAACGGTTATTATACGCCCAATTAAAATATCGGTAACTTCTATAACACTTTTAAAAGAAGTTTTTTTTACTTGGTAATCAAAATTGTAACAGGCTAATGTCTGTAGATTATAGATATTGCAAAAAAAAACGAATATACGAGGAATTTTCTCAAAATCGGTTTAGTAGTTCTCGAGACTAGCGCGTTCAAACAAGCAAACTCCTGAGCATTATTTATTATTATAGATTTATAAATTATATCGATAACATAATACAATAGAAAAAAATCAAAAAGCGACACATGATAATATTATAATATTTTTATCGCAAACTAAAAATATAATATAAAATAAATAATTAAAAACATCCTTGACAGTCCTTGGCTATTAACACACAAAAATATTACAGAATACAGTAAAATTGAGATACATGAATAATAATTAAAAACAATTGTACTAAGTCGTGTGAAAATAACTTTGTTTATTTTACTACACACTATAAATTTAATAGAATATTACCATGAATAACGTGGGAATTTGCTAGCATTCAGCATTACTAAAGTCACGTATTTTAACATACACATAATATGATTACATAGTTAGCAGATATATAACTCATCTAATATAGTATTTCTACAAGATATCACACAATTATTGGCTTAATATATCCCATGCTATTGATACTCACAAAGCAATTTCAACCATAAAATCTAGTTTTGTTTTTGTTAAACAATAAAAGTGAGTCTTGTTTTGCGCTTTAAAATGACTAATGTCGCCTCATCATCAGCCACAGCTGACAGTCATTGTTATGTTCAGTAGACAAATTCATTTATTCCCAACATTTGTCTTCTATACACAATACTTCCTTATCTATACTAACATATAAAGCAGAATACTAACATATAAAGCAGAAGAGTTTGTGTGTTTGAATGCGCTTATCTTAGTAAATATCGAACCGATTTTGAAAAAAAACCATCCCCTTTCTTCCCAATCAATCATCACCTTTACGTAGCTACATTACTCCTGAGTGCTACAAGCTACTTTTAATCCCTGGCAAAATAATTATCCAGGAAAACTTTTGTCATGCAGGCAGTCGCAGGCAAAATATCCAATAAAATCAATAAGACAAATCCAATACTAAGTAATATAACTATCATGATAACCTCTTGATACAAGCGTGCTCGTCTGAACATGTCAAGGCGACATCAAGATGTGCCTTGAATACTAAGCCGTTTGGCGTAGTACTAAAATTGCCTCTTGGGTAATGGAATGACGCATGTGTGCGACATTCTCGCGGGGCGACACAGCGATAGGGTTGGCACGTTCCTTTAGAGCTACTTAGCTGAGTATTTGCCACTTCACCGGGTGACAAGGTGTCCTTTAACTAGTTATTTTAAGGGTGGATTTAGCGTCAACGCTCTGAAGGCGTGAGGGCTCTCAAAGTGTCACAGGGCAATCCAATCCATAGGGCTTAATTGTCGCGTTCCGTTATGGAAACCATTGAGAATCCTTACACCTTTTTATTTTCAGTACTGTTACACCAATTGGCACTCAGGCATTGGCAAGAAAATAACAGTCAATTTATTCATGGGCATTTGGAATTATAATTAATATTTAAACTCAATGTTTTCATTGTCCCTTTGAATGAGTGTTAACCCTAGAGCACGATCAGTTTGGTAAGAATCGACATGGTTAGATCGGGTACTGTGTGTATGTAAATGTTGAGGACATTTTCCTATGTGTAGCCGTGAGTGAGTTACTCAAGTGTTCCCACTACTGCGGGCATTGCGAAGTTTAACGCACTTGTGAAATCTTCTTTACTATCGTATCAATGCTAAATTGTTCAACACTAGATACATTACTAGAATAATTAATTATTGATAAATAGTACTGCAATATACAAAATTGTTGTTGACATTTTAAAAGGTCAAATCTCATCAGTGAAAACTTTTGGACCCCACCCTTACCATAAGGTGCAGTGGGATCACTTTGTTATGCCTGATAGAAAAAAATGCAGAAGTAATTAACACACATAAAAGCTGCTAGTTCATTATAATCCTTCGTCATGTTTAGTAACAAAAAAAATTATAAACAAATGTATGCCTCTTCTGAAAGTTTACCAGATCATAAATTTCGGCGAATATACCATAGTTACATTATTTTTTCCTCAAGTTTCCAAAAAGATTACAACTAGAAAGGATTAAACGATTTCAATCCTTAACTTTAAATTATATTGAGACGTAACTAATGAAATTGGAAATGCCTTAGAATATATTCCATTAACCACTTTTACCACTGCATATAAGAAATTTTTCCTACCTAACAATTACTTGTAAAGGAGAATGCCTAATTAATTTTATTGTATTGTATTTTGCATAAACAAGAGCTGCTTTGCATTACTTATGCATTGCATGCGAGCATTGGATGCATAGAGTATGTTAAAACATGGCGCTTGAATTCTATTGAAGATCATAATGTACTTGTGGATAATATGTGCCATTTATAAATGCCTTTATTGTATTAAGAAATATGTGTAATATTCAAATAACATGCTCATGGGATTATCAACAAACCACCATTATCAAAAACTCATCCCATTTGTTTTTTCTCAATTTATTGTGGAAATTGACAAATCAGAACAATTCTTTTCGACCACCTTACAAATGACTTATTTTCATCGGTTAATTCACAGGATTAGATTTAAGATTAAAATTAGGATTGTTTAGTAAAAATGGATGTGAATATCTAGATGCACACATAGCTCCTAACTTGAAATAAGCTTATATACATTCCTCCGTAATGAGGAATGCTTACAGCTATATCACAAACAAATTTCCATCACAGCCAAATCTGGCAGAGTATTTACAAATTTGAAAAAAAAAAAATATCCCAGTACTTCACGGTTATACTATCACCAAACTAATGATACGAAAATCTTTCAAATAAATTTATTATCAATGCTTATAATCAAAATTCCACAAGAAATCATAAAAAAAAATATGTTTCCAGTAAAAGAGCTGTATTTTATTCTCAGCAAAAATAAGTCTACTGGTTATAATACGGTTTGAACTTTAAACAAAATATAAGTTGCCTGGCCTCTTAAATATTTCATTAGCCTGCTAAAGAGAATAAGACTGAAACGAGAGAGAACTGTGAATTTACTCAGACTATAAAATGCATGTTACAGAAAATAGATGCAGTATGTTAATATTGTTAACAAGAACTTTAATTAAGGTCATGAACAATGTTATTTGATATGAAAACTGGTTGTGTGTTTAAAATATCTTTAACATTACTTTTTTCTTTTGTTTTTTTTTTATCTAATAAAGAGGTTTACATTCTATAGTATTAAATAGCCTTCCTATATTAGATTTGAATGTTTTTTATAATATAATGATGAAATATAATGTTGAAATCTTGGTAGATTCAGTTTTGCATATGTAACACATTTATTATATAGATACTTATGAAATTATAATATTATTTAGGAGACTTGGTAATTCAAAATCAGTCAATATATCTCATTTATTATTAACTTGTAACACATGTAACAATGGTATATTTTAAACTGTCTGTTCTGATTATTATGTTATGTCCATCAACAGTGGTACAATTTAACCATAATATTCTTATTTAAAAGATAAAAAAAAACTATTTTCCCTGAGCCATGTTGTATAGATATTGTGATATTACCAGTCTAGTTTTTATCAGTTAGCAACATATATTTTTTAAATTAAGAACAGAATTAAGTCTTATATGTAATTTGTCTTTTACCAGATATTTTATTTTGGTGTGTGTGGTGTGTGTTTTTAATAGGCATATGTCCATTGTTACAAAATTATTAGTTCTTTAATTGTTGTATTGAACAAACCAATTAATTTACCTACATGTCTATCAAAGTACATAATATATTATCTTCATTATCATTTATATCTTAAACTTATATATAGATTATGAATTTTGTTATCAATAAGCTGAACATACTAAATATTGATAAGACAATATTATTTGCAACATATTTTAGTTTCTTCTATTAATTTTGATACTTAAATAGCCTCTTGTATTTCATTATCATGTTTAAATGATTAATAGAGATAATAAATTAATTAGATTGTAAGAGTAAAGGGTACATAAACAATAATTATGGGTAAAATCAATAATACTGCTCATTTATATCTTGAAGGAATCGTTTTATCTAAATTTAGTGCAAAATTTAATAACGCGATGAAAGGAAATATATCGATACTCTAAGTAAAAATTTATGCAGAGATTAATAATGGTGAACTATATCCTTAATCCTCATAGGTATTGTTGAATCGTGTGCGTGGTCTGAACCAGACCACACGCGGCTTCGTGGAAAATAACAAGCTTAAACGTAGCTTATTTTACCATGGCGATCTATAGGCACTTATACACCGCAAACTGCGTGCTTCGAAACTCTGCAAACTTTCATAAAAAAGGCTAAATACCTGTGCAAACTGCTCCCTGATCTCTGTCAACTCTTCCTCGGTCAATTTTGAGTTATCTGCCATCGTCACAATTCGTAAATCCACAAAAACAAATCACATGAAACCCGCTACTTGTTCAACAAGCCGCTTCCACTGTTCACTTACACTAATATGTTCGTATAAAAATATAATGCGAATATAAAATAAATCACAGCACACCCCACAGCTGATAAGGTTCGGTTTATTCAATATCTACGGTATTGAGGCTCTGCGCCACAACAGAATTTCTTTCTTCAAGTTAAACGACTGCGGGAGCGCGGAGTGCGGTGCGCACAGGTACACAATACGTCACTCGTCACACAATGGTGTTAGGGATGTCAAATAACATTGATTGTAACGATTAAATATCGATTTAACGTTAAAACGAATTTTATGAAAAATATTATACCCCCTGTACTAAGGGTAGTAATAATAAAATATGCGATCCAGATGATATACCCCAACTAATAAGTCATTCATTAAAAAAAACGGTGCGGCTATAATAATATTAGTCAGTGTTACGCTTAATACTTATTCAGAATGGTTTATTCTGGTCAAAAAGCATGATTTGGATTTATTATGCTTTTTAAGTATAATATTTATGTAACTAATGGCAATATAAACACGCTACCCGTCTGTTGGCAAACATCGCATCTGTCTATAAAATATAATCCCATAAGTTTAATTTGTTTCTACGGGACCATTATTAATATTTAATAATAATATGGGTTAATTTTCTTATTTTAAGAATCATCAATCACAAAGGATTTTATTTACTCACAAAAAAGAAAAAAATCATCCGACTATTTTCATATTCGCAACATAATAATAAAATTTTAATCGATGATTCTATTTCAGTCAACACTAGCGACTTACCGATTATGTTGGTAGCTTTATTCATGTTTACCAAAATAAAGGAAAAAACTATGGGATAAGAACGAATACAATAATGATTTAATTTCACTTATAAAAATTAATGAAAAATAAATCTATAAAATAAAAAAAATGGCATATAATTTATCATTTTCTTCTTTTTACGTCTTGATTTACAACTTGTAATATAACGCCATCTATGGATTTCATGTCAAAACATAATAAATTTTATGTTGTATATTGTACTAAGTTTTGACGTTGTTGTGCTACTCGATACGAGATGGCGATAATAATCTAGAACATTCTACAAGATGTGAGAATTATTGTAACCGCGGACGCCATCTAGTATAATCTAGAATATCATTCTAGAGCTACATTGCAGAGATATTCAATCTTGGGCCCGCTGAAATCTATATTATGAACAATTTCATGATTTTTCCTCTATGATATCCGTTTTTTTTACATTTTCTAACAATATAAATTCGCTTACAAAGCCTTTTTTATTTTTTATAGACGTCGTGTGTAAGGCCTCTTGTAAATTATTATATTTTTTATGGAAATAACATTTTACTTTAAAATAATCTAAGGTTGTGTTATTACACATTTTCAATGAGATTTTTATGTAAAGACGTTATATCTGTACGAGCATAAAAACGTTTGTATGTAGAATTTAGACGCATGGAACGGCATAATCGTCTTGAAGTGTAATTTTATAATTAGTCCTTGTGAAAAGTAAGTAACTACTTACTGACTAATTCATAATTACTTTTGCACTTTTGATATCGTATACCATTTTGATTGTACGTAGTTTACATTGTAATGAGGTGGGGATAAAAATATACATGAATTACTTGTGGTAGGTCTCTTATATGTGAGAATCCGCCTACCCAGGCGGGTACCGCCCGACCAACCCACCCGGGTACCACCACAATGTCTATTTCTGTCGTCAAGCAGCAGTGTGTAGTCACTTTTGTGTAATAAGACTTAACACTTCATGTCTTAGGATGGCGAGCGCAGTGGAATACCAAACAATACTTTGAAATTCAAGGTGTTGGATGGAGTTTCTTCTGTTTATGGACGGTCGTATCACTTACCATCGAATTAAATTACCATTGCATTCAAAGCAATAGAAAAAAACAATGTATCTACTTAAACTTGTAAGTAAACTTCTAATGATACGCCGTATAATTATCTTGTGTAGAGTAGGAACGGGTTGACCTTGAAAGACTGCGTATTTATAAATTAATATTAGATTTAAGTTAATTTTAATAAGCGTTTTAAAGTAAGTTTCAATGATAATAATTGAAAACATTTTAAGAAAATTATTTATTTTATATTATTACGTCAAAAATTTCCTTCGAAAAAACAGTCTAATTCACCACAATTACGAAATAAATAAAATTTAACAATTTATACTACACAAAAATGAAATAGTTATTTAAATTAATCACAAACAATTGTTTAAAAATGTATGCAGTCATTGCTCACTACGTTGCGAACCGACAGTTGGTAGTCCCATTCATCGAGAAGTTTCTACTTCCCTCGAGTAGATCGCGCCACTGTTTAAATACGCGGTGCGCGCGCCATTCGGCATCATTTGAAATTGAACGAGCGTGAGCGAAACACATACGCACTTCGAGGCATCTCTTCCCAGTGAAGACTCATTCCATTTATCTAAGAAAATAATTAAAAGAAGAGCAAAAACATGTCGCTGCTACCATTCTTGTTTGACTACGAGTTGGAGCGTCCTCGCCGCCTGATGGACCAGCATTTCGGCCTCGGTGTCTCTCCTGACGACCTCCTGTCTCTCGTGACCGGCCCGAGCATCAGCAGGGACTACTACAGACCCTGGCGTCACCTCGCCGCTGCGGCACGCGACGTCGGCTCCAGCATCAAGGCCGACAAGGACAAGTTCCAGGTGAATTTGGATGTGCAGCACTTCGCCCCTGAGGAGATCTCTGTTAAGACCGCTGACGGGTACATTGTGGTTGAAGGCAAGCATGAGGAAAAGAAAGACCAGCACGGGTACATCTCTCGTCAGTTCACGCGCCGGTACGCGTTGCCCGAAGGTTGCACTCCCGAGACTGTGGAGTCGCGCCTGTCGTCTGATGGTGTGCTGACCGTGGTGGCTCCGAGGAAGGTCCCGCCAGCAGTGGAGGGCGAGCGCAAGATTCCCATCACTCAGACCGGACCAGTGCGCAAGGAAGTGAAGGATCAAGTCAATGGCGACCAGGCTTAATTTATGTGCATTTTTCATTGTGATTTTTTTTAAGACTGATTTCTTTTAAGTTAAAATACATTTGTAGAAGCTTTACTCTGGTGTTTTATTGATTTCCTGAGATATAAACACACAAACGGTAGGTAATGGAACCGTTGTTATTTAAAATACACATTTCCAATAAGTTCTTTGGACTACCTTCACTAATTGCTTTATATATTACAAGTTTTCAATATTGTCTCAATTGTCAAAAAGATGATCTAAGTTTACGAGGTTTGCATAGCTGATCGTTTCAATTACCTTATAAATGTACAACTTTTTACAATTTTCTGACAAATTCCAGGTAAATTTTAAATATTTCAAATTATCTACTTATAAAATCGCCTAAGGCTATCTTTGGCCTTTGTATTTCACCTTTATGGTAATTAGTAATAACAAGGGAATTAGGTATCTACCTGATCCTAAGCAAAATTACATGTTACGCACAAATAAGTACAATATACTTGCCATAAAAAATTACATATGTACCTCTAAAGAAGGTAACAAAATCTACTTTCATGTTCAGAACAATGAGAAGCATTCATGATTATTGTCATATAATATAACACCATCGTAGTAACAACCCTTTATTAAGCATCGCGGAACAGATTCCAAGTTTATTCATTGATAAATTACTAACCGAATACTTTATTTAGTCAGCCACAAATCCTTGTGAACCAAAGAGCATTACAATAAGTTACGGAATTAAAAGTCAATCATGTATACTCCTAATTTTAAGATAAAATCATCCCTTTTCATAAAGAAAACGCTCTGTAGCATTAAGTAAAGAAAAGCAATAATTTCTAAGGAGACAAAATAATGAATTTGAAGTCTTTTATTTGTTGAGTAATTTGTGTGACCGCCTGTGAATTGTACAACCCTCTTCGTGCGCAGTTGCATCGTGAACATATCGATCGGCGCTCGAGGGGATGCAATATTATATACTAAAGGTCGTAAGCAGTTATTGCATTATGCATTGAACCATATTTCATACAACATTCATAAGTTTAGGTAGTATTTTCGTTTCATTATTGATCCGTATTACTTCAAGGCGATTTCGTTCAACCTAGGGTTTAGGTACAGTTCTCATTTGTATGAAAATTGACAGTAAGCAGGAGAACCGCCTGATGTTTATCCTTCCATTATCTAGAATTACGTTAATTTGCGTAGATTTATTTACAACATTGTGCTTCGATTAAAATGCATTGCAAACAGAAACAATAATTTTGTCGCAAAATGTATTATTAGGTTTCCTGTATTTTCTTAAAATTAAATAGCTCCTGTAGCGTTTGCAGTATACGTAAACTATATGCAAATACATACATACACAATCTTTTCACTCTAAAGGGGTAGACAGAGGCGTAACCTAGTGCACCCACTTTTTGCTATGTTTATTTCGTCCCAATATGTGATTGGAGGTGAACGTATCCCTAAAAGTTATAGTAATACTTCATATTTTTTAAAATGTTGTTGTTGTTACACTCTTCCTTATCTTTCTGTTTGATTAATTAATTACTTTTGTGTATTCTTTGTGAATTATCAGGAAAACATCGTGAGGAAACCTGCATACCTGAGAAATTCTCTATAGGAATTTTCGAGGGTGTGTGAAGTCTACCAATCCGCACTAGGCCAGCGTGGTGGACTAAGGCCCGTGCCCAACAGTGGGACCGTATATAATACAGGGCTGATATTATTATTTTTTATTACTAAGTATTAATTACTACATTATGAAATTGATAGGTCTAATAATAATTGTACGGAAAATGGAAAGCACAGAATTAATTTAAACACAAATATAATAGTGCAGCTAAACAAGGTGTATAATGTATACAGTGTGTACTAATCTTACTTTTTACAATATTATGATTGCAAAAGTTTATGAAAATGTTTAGATTTTTGGATGTCTGCTATATTATTAAACGCAGATAGCACACCAGATTTGTATGAAATTTGCTACACGGATAGATCATGACCTGGATTAACAGACTACTATTATCTCGGTAATTTGTTCCCATGGGAACAATTAATCTTTTTTACTGATTTTTTACATAGATGACGGCGTCTAACTGGTAGCGGTATTCTTATGCGCTTGGTACTCCCACCAAATGCACGCCCATGCATGGGGGAACATTTCTCGCGACCCTTGGCACACAGTGCAATGTGTATACCTTGGTTGGATAACACATTGAGGCCTATAAGGGTTCGCGAACATTTTCCCTACTACGCTCTGCCCATCCTAGTATTTTTCTCTTCCTTCCCCTTCACTTTCCCTCTTTGTCTCCTCTTCCTTTCCTCCAGGGCCCTGTAGTCGCTAAGCTCGGGAGGATCAGTATCCTGTTCGCAGATCTCCGGTGTTGATTGCGCGGTCTGTACTTAAAAAAAAACTGGTAGTGGTATACATTCGGACAGTAATTGAGGGTCTTTTGTAGGGAAAGGCTTTTTAATAACAATACAAAAATATTTCATACACGTACTTGAATTATGTAAAATCAGTACTAGGTACTTAACATTATTGTCTGGCTCAGCTAAAACCTTTTTCTTATAATGCCAAGTAACTTCACTAACACTCGTATATTGTAGTATGTGCTTGGGCGCCGAGAGAGGAGTGCAAGGGGGTGCGCATGCACCCCCCATATCCAGAACAAATTACTTAATACAAAAAAATATCACTGAATGACAATGGGAACTATCGACGACAAGTCCACAGAGGTTCTATTATTGTTTAGCATCTTATATAAATAACCGCGCGATTTTTATTTGAAAAAAATAATAATAATAGTAGGTAGTACCTACTTATAGTTTGTAGATATAGAAGTATCTCCCTAAAATGTGTACCTGGTGGTGGTGCTGGTTGGAAAATTTTACCTCTATGAGGCAAAGAAAAAAATTTAAGACAGCGCCATCTTATAGATATTATCTCTACATTATTAATTTACTTCATTAACAACAGATGGCGTTGTACTTTTTTTTACCCATCAAAGCGTTATATTTTGTGCAGCTATTGTATCAACAATATTAAAATAATTAAGTATGTACATACATTCTAAATATATTGCATGTAAAATTTGTATACCTCACGACAACAGATAAATGCTTTATAATGTAATTTCTCGTGACTAGACAAACCACTTTGTTCTTCCATATTGTGAAATGAGGCACATAAATCATAATAATTTATAACAAAATTCCAATTGATATGTAAGTATTTTATCACGTGTAATGGAATTGTGAAGACCGTTAATTAGTACTATATGAATCCTTAGACAGGAAAACTACATCTTATGCAACCAATAATGATAGTGGATGTATATTTATATATAGTATAGTATATATTGCCAGCGAGTATCTGTCCAAATCAGCAGTATTGTACTACAGCGCGGCGTGTGTTTTATAGAAAACCGTCTTATAGAAAATAGATTTTAAATCAAAGAGAATTAAAATATATTTTTAAATGACACGAACCATAGGTTGCTTGATATAATAATATGAGGAAATAAGGTATAAATTATAGGTAGGTAAGTACTTCATTATTTTTAGCATAAACGTTTTTAATTCAGATATAAATTAAGGTAAAATATATAATCGCACATCCTCCATATAAGTAATTTCCTATTTATTCCATTAAATTTATTAATTTTTGCGTTCCAATATATATTTTTTTTACCTTTCGTCATCATCATCATCATTTGCGCCCTGCGGAATATAATTTATGTGTGTAATGCACTTGACGTCTCAGCAGTCAAAGTTGCGTTAATGATGAGTAAGTTGTGTATCCGTCTACCAAGTTTGAATTGCCGCCCGGGGCATGGGTCCTGGCTTGCCCCCCTTGATCCAGGGCTGTGTCGGGCACCCGAGACTGGAGCCATTGCGGTGTAAACCCAACGCTTGCCAAAAAAAGTCGCCTTAAAGAACGCGTAATTTTTTGCCTGAACCTTGTATACATAATTTTATCTACGAAGACCCGATCCACCATATTTTGAGTGGGGGTGTTGACTGATTCGAGCTTCAGCTTTGATGGTATCCATCACAGTGCGTGTGCACTTATGGTGCTTGGGCACACTGTAAGCGATTAGGTAAAGCTGAAAAGCGACGATAGCCTAGTTGGGTGTGGAACGGACTGCCGAGACGAATAACCGCAGGTTCACATCCCAAGGGCGCACACCTCTGACTTTTCTAAAATTATGAGTGAACTCTCTGTATATTATCGCTTGCTTTAACGGTGACGGAAAACATCGTAGGGAAACCTGCATAGCTGAGAAGTTTCATAGAAATTTTGAGGGTGTGTAAAGTCTACCATCAGCACTAGGCCAGCGTGGTGGTGGCGTTAATCCCTAATCCCTCTCATTAGTAGGAGACCCGTTCCCAGCAGTGGGACAGTATATAATACAGGGCTGATATTATAAGGGTCAGTTTTCGTGCCCCGGCCTCCAATATGGTTAACACAAGGCTAGTAATTAAGCAAATTATTCTACGTGCATTGAATAAAATAACAGTCGTGTTTTTGTTTATTATAAGTTGTTTCCTTAAACATAATTATCTTAAAGACATGCAAAAATGTACTGTTGTTGTACAATATTACTATAAAAAATATTTATTTTTCCACGTCAATTATATACTTACGTTTATGATACTTAGAGTCATAAATTTAATAGATTGTTTTTTTCGCAAAGACAAAGGCTTGCAGAAGTTAGCGAAGTTGTAGGAATGCAACATCTCGTTGGAAAAACGTAATGTCAGTATTATATCTCATATCATTTTTACTAAAAATACATTATGATACCGTCATAAATTTGGTGTTTGATGAAAACGAATTTCAAAGGAAATTTAGGAGTTATCAAGATAAATAAATGGGAAATATTAACAAGAACATTAAATTTCCATCTTTTTTAGGCCCTAACCATAATTCTATGTCACTTACTGGTGGTAGGTCTCTCATATGTTAGTTCGCCTGGGTAGATACCACTGCAATGTGTATTTCTGCCGCCAAACAGCAGTATGTAGTCACTTTTGTGATCCGGTTTGAATATTATTGTAGCCAGTGTAACTACTGGACATAATAAGACTTAACATCTCCTGTCTCAGGATGGCGAGCGTAGTGGAATACCAAACAATACATTGTAATTCAAGTTGTTATGTGTTCTACTGTTTATGGTCGTATCGCTTACCGCCAGGTGAACGACAAGCTCGTCTCGTCACTCAAAGCAACAAAAAAAAATGTCATCGCTAGCTATAACTGTGAAGGAAACCTAAGGATTCAAATGATTTTCTCACACAAAATCCTCATAAGAACAGGTTGCGAATATCCTGAACTTGTTTTTGACAGCGCCTCTGGGTAGTAGCTTCGATACGTGGAGAGTCGTACGTCGTGTCGACAAACGTACAGTTATTCTAAAAATATATTGTGAAATTGTGTTAAGTGATTTTGCGGTGAGTTATTAATAATTATTTTTATGAATATTTCTTTTTTAAGTTGGTAAAGCAAGCTTGATTATTAATGGTAATTAAATTAGTAAATTCTCGTTTTAATACGTTATTATTAATTTTCTCTATCTGTATATGCGATAGGTATATTTTTAGAACGCTACGCTTTCTAATATGGTCATAAAATAAATGGATTTTATATACAATCATACTCACTCATTATGAATTCTTGCTTACCATTCCAAAGTTGTGGAAAGATTTGACCAAATAATTGAACCTACGACTTCTATGAATTTATAGGATGAAAACAATATATTGCTACACTTGAATAAATCAGTGCTGCAATTTTAGTTGACAATTGATTGCACTTACTTTATCCTTATACTGATTTTTATAGAATAAAAAAAGAAGATAAACAAAATATAAGTCGAATCTCCTTTTTTTCAAGTCAGTTGAATATCGTCTTCATTACTTTCTAATTTGACTTATCCAAATAAAACTTCTATCAATCGGTATAAGTAATCAAATCAAACCTAAAATCAGTTTAGCTGTTTTTCAAATGCGTGTTTTTGTAATATGGAAAAATAAATGAGTTTAGGTAAAGCCATCGAAGACCTATCCATTAATTTTATGTATGGACAGCATTGGATTCTGATTTGCATAGATTAACATCTTATAAAAAATAGCTTTTTAGGAATTAATATTCATCTGAAGTACAAAGACATTAAACAGTCGCTGTCTTATTTGGAATGTCGATGTGACAAGATGTCACAACGTCCTTAGATATTAATACAAAAATAATAGGTATATCTACAGAAAATATGCTAATATACGCATTAAGAACGTGCAAATCACGATAAGGGTAAATTATGAAGTATTTTATATTGATGTTTTGCTATTTCACTGTATATTAAGTAACCATAGGATAAGCGCAAAAATGTTTTATGACAATCTTCCCAATATATACAATCTTAGAACGTTTTGTTGTGATAAAATTAATAAGTTTTTTTTTATTCAAAATTTTACGTTTCGAATTTTGAAATAATCTAACGGTCGATTTCAATATTATCCTCAATTTAAATGTTCGACCCAATCCCAAAATAAACCAATCAGTTTTTGTAAGCATATAAAAAAATCTGATTGGTCCATTTTCCTCGAAAAAAAGCGTTTAGGGTATCGATAACGGCAGTAAATAATAGTCAGAGACATGACACATCTCTATAGGAGATACGTTTAAACAACGAAACTCGAATTATTAGACTTTCACATTTATAAAAATAGCATTAAAGTTGCAATCGCCATTGCGACGACACTTTTGAACTGTGTTTACGAAGCTTGATTCACCGGTTTTTGTTTTATTTGCGTACTAAAATATATTAACAAAATACATATTAATATATTACATCGTTTAGTGTGGTATATTATGCTGTCTATTTTTTATCCATTTTAATGTAACGGTGCGCTCACACAGCAGTTATATAACATATCATTCTCTAACACAAGCATTGATATATATTATATTATGTACTACGTTATAGATTTGGCGTTCCGAACATTCACTGTGTTCAACTGAATTGAACTGTTATCCATTCAAACTGATTTTAGTATGGTGTCAATATTTATGCTTGTGGCTGTGTAAGGAGTGGCGCTCATAATATAAAAACGCTTGTCTAAGTGCAAACTTGGATGTGAAAAAAAATATTAGTCAAATAAGTAAAATTATTTGTTGTTAAATAAATAGATTATAACAGTGACGTTTTGGTTGCCATTTTAGTTCAGATTTTGAACAAATAGTTTATATGGACCTTCGTGTCTATATAATATACGTCAATGAACACAAGCCACATATTTACAACTAGTCCATTGAAAAGTTACATTTGGGGTTGCGTTTTTTAGAGGACGCAATTTTATTTTTTTTGAAGTATAGGGGGGGTCAGTCTAAAGCTAAAACCAAGTTTGTGGGGTCGCCACCCTTGTCCCACGGCCGCCATCTTGAAAATAGGGGTTGAAATGGTTTTACGATGTATCTCTTAAACTATTTATCTGACAAAAAAAATGTATTAACATTTTTTGTTGCAAATTAAATTCTCTACAACTTTGGTCTAATAACTTTTGTCGTAGAACTATAAATAAAAAAGTTATAAGCGAAAATGTTAAGAAATTTAATGTTAAGCAATGTCTATTGCAACGTCATTAGAACGTGTGTTTATAAGGTTCATAATACTTTTTTTTTGTACTCTCATTAATACCCAAATACCCAAGGGACCATTAGAGAACAAAAGAACATCTGCCTGCTATTATTATTATTATTTCTAACCTCTCTTATTGTAAGAATAGCTGATAATATTGTGTTGAAGTTGTCGTAAGTAAGTTATTTATTAGCATTTTGACTTTTAAAAGTCTTTTAAAAGTCAAAATGCTAATAAAAAAAAAAGTAGTTTTCACTAAAGTTAAAATCGTGTCTAAAATCATTCGAAATCGTCTTCACAATTAAAAACAGAATAAAATACATCCGCACGTACAGAAATATGTAGCAAAACTAAAAGATATAAGTTGAACGACAACTTCTACACAATATTATCAGCTATTCTTACAATAAGAGAGGTTAGAAATAATAATAATAGCAGGCAGATGTTCTTTTGTTCCCTAATGGTCCCTTGGGTATTTGGGTATTAATGAGAGTACAAAAAAAAGTATTATGAACCTTATAAACAAACGTTCTGATGACGTTGCAATGGACATTGCTTAACATTAAATTTCTTAACATTTTCGCTTATAACTTTTTTATTTATAGTTCTACGACAAAAGTTACTAGACCAAAGTTGAAGAGAATTTAATTTGCAACAAAAATGTTTATATATTTTTTTTGTCAGATAAATAGTTTAAGAGATACATCGTAAAACCATTTCAACCCCTATTTTCAAGATGGCGGCCGTGGGACAAGGGTGGCGACCCCACAAATTTGGTTTTAGCTTTAGACTGACCCCCCTTACACTTCAAAAAAATAAAATTGCGTCCTCTAAAAAACGCAAGGTAAGGCCTAAAAAATGTAACATTTCAATTGAATGGACTAAACAAGTAATCGCCCAGAGGCCTAAATTCCACCGTGGAATTAATATATTGTAACACATAAACATTAATTTTATTTTTATGCATTTCTATATGAATTTAAATCAATCCAAATCTAGGATTTATGCGCGCAATGTGTTTAAAAAGGGGTACAAAGTTATTCTTCACGTATTTATATACTTTTAAAAGTAATAAATCAATTGAATAATAATTAACATTGTAAATTCGCATCGCCATTATAAATATTAAATAATAAAACTAACAATAAAAAATCGTGTTGCAATTTGTTATGTAACATTGTTAAACATAATTCTAACAAAATATTTTTGTTTAATTTTATGATAATATATTAATATTCTGTATTCTGTAATAATTAACAAATGTTGAACAATATTATAACTGCCGTGTAGAAGCACATTGATTTTATTATAAAAACCTTATTATCATTGCGCAACTATTTTTATAGAAGGATTAATGCTTTTAATTTTTTTAGATAATCGACTACATTATTTTTTTGTGTTGCATAATATACATCCTTGTTGCACAATTTTTTTTATTAAAGCGTTATACAAAGCAATAGTCGTGTTATATTCAGTTTCGTGGACGAAAAAGTTTTGCAATTACGGGCGATCTAATCGAAGGACAGCTTTTGTAGCCGTATAGGTAAATAGTTTTTTTTAATTCTTTTATCTACACGGCTATGAAAGCTGTACTTTAATTACAACGTCCTTCATTGCAAAAAGACGGATATGCCCCCATAGACGGAGTAGGCCGCCTGACTGTTTATCGACTAGTGATGAAACTTTCCCTGGGTAAGAGTTCCGTTTTTGGGGATAGAAATTAGCATAGTATATGTCGATCCAAGTCAAGGTCCATATGTATGGCGTATTTCAATCAAATCAGTTCAGCGGATGCCGCGTTTTCGTCAAACAAACATCCAAACCTTCATCTCCAACTTTCGCATTTATATTAATACCCGTCCAGAGGTTCGAAGTTATGTCTTTACCCACGATTCACAGCTCATATGTCAGAGCCGTAAGATTGACTATTACAACTCTAAATATATATAGACAATAAAGGCCTGTTTCCAATACAATCCAATTTATTTTGTTTGGCTGATCCTTTATAGGACAATTCTTCAAATGAAAAGCAGAAGACACAGTGTTATAAGAGTCTGTTTCACAAGTTTGAAGTAAATATTGACATTTGTTCATTTGACAGTTGTATTAAGCAGCTAATGTTGATAGTAGTCATTTTATAATCATTTATTTGGGAGCAAAGATTCAAGTATGACTTGCAGTTGGTCGGATTATACATTTATGTGACGATTAGCATTTACTCAGAAGTTGTGCAACATGGCCTAAACACGAGAAGTAAAATGCTACACGGATATTGTAGACGCAATTCCCCGCAATATTTTACATTTAAAATATTTACCTCCGAAATATTAATAAAGTTACCTTCGCCTTTAGAATAACAATAAAACTTGTTTATATACTACTCGCTATTGCCCTTCCTTTACCAAAAATATGGCAACCGTTTGAACCTCATTCGCACTTTGCAAGGCAGTTGTATACTTGTATTACTGACAAGTGCATATTGGCTTGCAAACTTGTATTTATAGCTGGCAAGACAAGTGCAAACTGGCAACTTTGTACCCATACATACGTTAAAACATTTGATTTATGTTTTTTATACGGACACAGCACGGCTACCCAATGCACCTGATGGTAACTGGTGTCGGGTCCAATAGAATGTCGACTGATGAGAGATGATTACCCCTTGCCAGTCGACACAGTTATGCTGGCCTGTTGGAACCTAATATACACAGGCTGATTCAAAAAGGCGACACTTACGTGGGCCACTATGGCTTAACACCTTGTGTACGGTGGTCGCTATCCGGGCGGATATAAAATATATCCTATCATCAACAAATGCAGTATGTGCAAGGCGTGCTGATTCTTAGTCAAATAACCAAGCAGCTCTTTTATGGCTGAGACAAGTCAAGCAGGTATATCTCCTTTCGCTTAGATTCAAACTGTCCAATAAATATAGCAGTTTATGTTATGTTATCTAACATGAACATAAAGGAAAATCACCACTGAAATTTGATGACATTAAAACAAATCTAAATACCAAAACATATTCAACCATGATTAATCAGTGTCTTGATTTTTTTTTAAGGAATTGAATAAACCAGATTGGATAACCAGTAATTATATAATCGTCCTTCGATTTGTTCGTAATAAAGACGGATTTACTCCCTTAGACGGAATAGGGCTTCCTATATACCCCTAATTTAAACTTCTCGTCCGTAAGGCTAACTGGTAGAGGTAAAACCACTTCTCGCCCTGTTGATTGGGGGCGTTTGAAGAATTCCACCAAGGTAACCCCTGCCTGTCGTAAAAGCAGACTAATAGGGGCCATTGAGGAGTCGTTGGTGGGCGGCAGGAGGCCGTCCTTACTGTACGTTGTACACATTTCGCACATTGTGGTGACCTCCGGATGGACGGTAGCGTGTGAGATAGGCCTCATGCAGCCGGTGATGCTGAGAGTGTCCTTCGGTTGCGTGGGGGCTTCTGAGCCCCGCCACACCCCCCATAAGAGACGGGCCGTATTAGACGGCACCGCGCAGGAGCAGCAGTGGACGACGACTTAGACACTTTCGTCAGAGGAAACCCGTAGCCATCCCTAATGCGCCGAAGAGCGCCACCGTGGAGTTTTAGTTGGTATGCTGTGCGTTGTATATAGGTTAGGGACTCAGCGCGGCGGTCGCCTGAAGGTCATCATCAAATCCGAGGGGCCAACGCCGGGTCGTAAGGCACGGTGACCCCAACATAACCAGTCGCCCCCCATGAAGGCTGGGCGGAAATCATAAGCACTTTATCCGCGAAACAAACAAAAAAAGAGGTGAAACCACTTTACCTTAAAAATAAAAACGTGCAGTCATCAACCGCCAAAGTAGTAAGTAATCATACATTTTGGCACTTATTTGTTATCGACGTTACTCAGGGCCTAAGGAAATTGCTAATGCATTTTGTCTTCCTGTCTAGGTATTAAACATTCCGAATGTTATAACAGGCAGTTGAATTCTTCGAATTTGAATTACGAAAACAATACAAACACACCTTTATCCCCCAAGGGATAGGCAAAGGTGTAACCCAGGAACCCACTTTTCGCTATGTATGTTCCGCACCCTAATGTAAAGGGGGGATCAATAGTATGCTTATTTTTTATTATTTGGGGGACGGGAGGGTCTAAACAGCAATATGTCAGCAATATTGTTTTGCATAAATAAAGAAATTTAATCGGATTTTGTAAACCTTTGCTTACGTTTGCTGAAAATCTGGTCACGTAATACTTCAACGGCACCTGATAGGAGGCGAGCCTCTCGCCATATTAGGCACAAATTTGCTGGTGGTAGGATATATTTTATACGTATAATAAAGCTGTAGAGAGGTCAATTCTGTACATGAAATATATTTCCAAAATAACTATCAGGGGGTGATTAGGGATCGATACTGATGCCATAAATGCAAATAGTAAAATTTTTGTCTGTCTGTCTGTCTGTATAACCGTTATAGAAACAAAAACTACTCGACGGATTTTAACGAAACTTGGTACAATTATTTTTCATACTCCTGAGCTGGTTATAGTATACTTTTGATCACGCTACAATTAATAGGAGCAGAGCAGTCAAGGGAAATGTTGGGAAAACGGGAGAAGTTACTCCATTTTTTAAGCTTCCGTCGCGTGTGCAACCTTAATGGTTAAAGCTACAGAAATCATGTGTGACGGAAATGTTCTCCTTAAAATTATATAAAAATGCATACCACCATACATTAAAAAAACATCCCGACAAATTGAGCACCTCCTCCATTTTTGAAGTCCGAAATCCACGCGGGCGAAGCTTTGGGCGGAAGCTAGTATATAATAAATACTTATATTCATATATTTGCGACCAATTGGGAGCCATTAAATATTGTTTTACGATCGTCAGGTAAATTTTATCAGAGGCCAGTGTGTCGTCACACACGCGATCGTAAAATCTATATGACAAGGCTTAGGAAACATGTGACATTAAAATCACAAACACGAGGACTGCTTTACATAGATCGGTAAATATCTTGTTTGGTAACATATTTCTATCTTACTTCTATGAATACGAGTTTGGATGTTTCTTAGAAATGAAGACAACTGCTGAACGGAACGGAACGGGGTCGAACTACGTCACACAGCGGAATCTCACTCCCTTTCCATCATATTAGTTCTAAACCACTGTTAAGATAGTAAATAAATTACTTAGTACCTGATCATTATTAATAAAAAAAACTATATGGTCCCGTGGCGAATTAAACGACGCGACGGGGGACCTACATGAAAGATCTGTTCTTATATTGGCGATTGGTTTCTCATATGTGAGTCCGCCTAGATAGTGTTCTACCGCAATGTATATTTCTGCCGCCAAGCAGCAGTGTGCAGTCACTGTTGTGTTTTGGTTTGAAGAACATTGTAGACAGTGTAACTACTGGACATAATAAGACTTAACATCTCACGTCTCAAGATGGCAAGCGCTGTGGAATATTAAACAATACTTTGTAATTCAAGTTGTTGGATGGTGTTTCTACTGTTTATGGGCCACCGTATCGCTTACCATTAGGCGAACGGCAAGCTCGTCTCTTCATTCAAAGCAAAAAAAATCTTAATAATAATTGCCTATCATTTTGGCTGTCATGCTATATTTACGTCACTGAACACATAATGATGTAATAAAGCTTTAGATTTAGAAACTTGTTTTATTTTCATTATAAATGGATAGAAAGCTGGCAGTTAGCTAGCATTGACATTCCGCGGTTTTATTCCTTCCTTGAATGTTGAAAAATTATTATAAATTAACGAGACATTTAATTTATGTACTTAATTTACTACATTCGCCTTTACAGTTGAATGTACTACTTCATGTTTTCTTATTTTAATAATATTATAAATGCAAATGTTTGTTAAAATATTTGATTATTGAAATAAAACTATTATGCGGATTATATCGGTGTTTTTTATATTTTATTTTCTCCCAACGTTTCTGACTGCTGGGGGACAGCATGCTTCAATAATTTTATTTCAATATTTGGATGTTTGTTAGAAGGAAACGCAGTAACCGCCGAACAGATTTGGAGTTGACCATATCCTGGATTATAGGCTACTCTTTTATCCCGATAATTAGCTATGTGGAAAATATTTGTATTTTTATATAAATTAGCGCTTTATCCCAAAAAGGGTAGGATTTGCGTGTGCTCAATCTCATTATGTGAGTTCTGAAATTAACGCTGGGGTCCTAAAAATGGCGCTATAGATCGCTACATTTAGGGATTTTTGTAGCCAGAAAGCTATTCACGCAGTTGATTCCACGAGCAATATTTAGGTAATAATAGAGGTGTTATACACTTCTAGTACTTATCGCCGAGGTAAAGGCGGTTAATGGCCTGTGTTAATGCTGTTTGTATTCTCGGGTTAAAAAATCATTAATTATTCCACATACAAACATCAGTTACGCAAATAATATTGATATGTTAATAATGGGAGAAAAAAAAATGATAGAACTTGATCAGCTAGTTTTTAAAACGAAATTTAAATATATTTATAGCATCATTCACCAACATTGACAAATAGACTTGAATTCCATGTTAAAATGTCTGAACAAAAAAAATATGCAAAATAAGTCGTGAGTCAAAAGCAACAAGTATACGTTTTCTCTTTCTTTTATATAACTAAAATAATAAGAGAAAGGAGCATTGATGATGTTATGATTATTTAAAATCTAATTTTAAAATGAGAAAACAGATTACAATAAGTTAAAAGAAATGCGCGAAATTGTGACATACTAATCTTAAAATTAGAATATAGATTATAATAAGTTAAAAGACATGCGCGAAATTGTGACATAAATTAATAAAAAATATTATTTTGTTTCAGTAATCGAAAAATGTAAGCATCGTATCGATAATCGACAAGATGACGATCAATGGAATCGAGAACGTGCTATCCAGAGTTGGCATTCAAAAATCACGTCCTATTTACAACCAGGTAAATGTAATTTGAATTTGTATTATTATATAGTTATTTGGTTTGTAAAATATAAATATTTTTTTATTGCTTTGAATGACGAGACGAGCAATCGCCTGATGGTAAGCGATACGACCGCCAATAAACAGTAGAAACACTATCCAACACCTTGAATTATAAAGTATTGTTTGGTATTTCACTGCGCTCGCCATCCTGAGTCATGAGATGTTAAGTCTCATTATGTCCAATAGTTACATTGTATGTTCAAACCATTACACAACAGTGACTATACACTGCTGCTTGGCGGCCGAAATTGACATTGCGGTGGTACCTACCCAGACGGACTCTCATATATGGTAGACCTACCACCAGTAAATGTCCTACTTAAAAATGTTAAGTGATATTGGGTTTTTCGGTTCAGCCTTGAGCCTGCCCTGTATGCTGATAGGCTCACTTTTGCTCCGGCGTCTGGAATTTGTGTCTGACTTTGACACTTAGATTTAACCTATTGTTTGCTTAGACCAGTAAATGGTTCTGCCGATTAAGTGAATTTCACAATTCGTAAATACTCAAAATTCTAGAAGAATAATGGAAGTGGTACCGGAATGAAAAGAAAGGAACTTGAAAAGGGACAGGGTTTTTAAGGCCCTTTTAATCTCTTGTACTATACCAATCAGATACCAATATTAAGAAATCGTGTTATCATAATATGTTCCCAGACACTAAATAACTAACAAACTAACAATTGAAATTGGTCCAAGAGCTTAGTGTGGTTTCCTTGCAAACCAAGTTGACGGCGTCTGCGCGATGCTTTAGTTCCGTATTCACAAACGTCACTTAGCTAAGTACGGAACAATGTGGTGATAAGTCTTTTAATCAGTCTTTTCGTCATGGCAGACTTTGCAGTGCGGAGGCATAAAATGCACCTTGATTAGCTAATATTAAGATATGACTTTGCTACAGTTGCCCGTCAGATAAACAAATCTGGACAAAGGCAATGAAAACTATGAAATCGCCGACGCTATACGGTCCGGCGTTAGTTAGTTACCACAAACTTGAGCATGAATGATGACTATCAGCTCTAATTTGATTCAATTCCTCTTGGGGTTTAGAATCTATATATTATTAAATCATATTTATGTATCATTCCAGATATTCGCAACGTTCGCGCCATGTCTGCTGTTCATATCAGCCGGGATGACGTTCGGGATTACAGGAGTCCTGTTGCCGAAGCTACAGGAAGATCCAGACTTCCCGTATGACAGGAGTTATGACTCATGGATAGGTCAGTTTTAGTTTAGAATAATAAATAACGTATCTGTTATTGCGAGGGTTATGCATGACTTGTTTCTGGCACAAATTTGTTGAAATTAGCTTTGACTCATATTGGAGCCCACTTCACTCCTATCCTTATCCCTATAAGGGCAGATGAATAAGAAAGAAAGATAGCATTTTGATAGGCAGCTCTGCGAAGGGCCGATTACGTTGGTTAACCAGATGCTTCTTGCTGACGAAACCCCTTATAGTAATAAAAATGGTCATCACGCCTTTAACCAATCCCGAACAAATTTGTACATCTAAATCTTTTAAACTGTTTATAGCTATGTTGCACACATGATGTACAAAGTCTTCTGTTATTGATTACGACTTCCTTTAAAATTTTAAGGCAACATTGGATAAAAATGGACATCCAGCACATTAGTAATTATACATATTTCTATGTTTCCAGCCTCTATCTCTCCACTTGCCATGATGCTGGGCTGCCTCTTCGCAGGTGCGATGAGCGATGGTCTAGGACGGAAGATGGGACAGCTCGCCCTGGTCCCGTTCTTCGTCCTAGGCTGGTGCATCATGGGATTCGCGAAAGACATCACCCTTATGCTCGTCGGGCGATTCATCACTGGATTGTGCACTGGATCCATCAGGCCTAACGGGATGGTCTACATCGGCGAAGTCACGCAACCTGAATACAGATCAATTACGTTATTCTGTCCTACATTAGCAGTCCATATTGGTGCTCTTATTAGTCATATAGTTGGAAATTACTTTTATTGGCGAACTAGTTGCTTCATCTTCGGTCTTCCTAATATTTTATGTTTCTTAATATTGCTATTCTTAAAAGAAAGCCCTTTATGGTTGATAACAAAAGGAAAGACCGATGAAGGTATCGAGGCTTTCAGGCTGTTTAGGGGCGAAGGAGAAGCTGCTGATAAAGAACTCGCCTCAGTTCTTGAGAAACAGAAAGAGAAACCAGTGAAGATGACATTTAGCGAATTTATTCATATAATATTTAGTAAAGGATTTATGAAAGCGTTAGTAACAGTTTTCTTGCTGTTCTCAGCTATGCAACTTTGTGGTGTAAACATGATATCATTTTACGCCCAAGACGTATTTAAAAAGACGTTTTCTGGTGAAATAGATCCATTTATGTTGATGATAGTGACGGATTGCATAAGAGTAGCTGCGGCTGCCGGCGTGTGTGTGTTTGCAAAGTTTTGTCCTCGAAAACTAACATTTTTGACGTGTTGTTTCTTAACAACTACAGTACTATTCGCTTTAGTTATATATTTGTATTTACAACCTTCGGGATTGACGTGGCTGGCTTTGTTACTGATGGTTGCATACGTTGTGATTGCCAGTGCGATTACAAGTCTCTCGTGGTCATTCGTAGCCGAAATATTCCCTGGAAGTGTCCGCGGTTTTGGATCAGGATTAAGTTCAGGCATTTCATTCATTTTGCTGTTCGTTGCTGTTAAAATTACACCAGGTGTTATGACGAATTATGGTGATATTGTTATGTATGGCGGTTTCGCGACTGTTACCTTGATTGCTTCTGTTTTCTTATGCTTTATATTACCAGAAACGAATGGAAAGACATTGCAAGATATAGAGAATAGTTTGTATAAGAAGAAAAACCAAAACGAATCAAATGCACATCAAATGCAAAATGTAACTGTGTAGTAAAATTGATATTTATTTATAGGTTATAGGTCTATAGACCTCATATAAAATTTTATTAAAAACTGTTATTATGAAAGATAGCTAAATACAGGGTTGAATAAGATGTGATATCTTTTAGGCATCATTTGCACGACCTGTGTAAGTGAGATATTATATCGTATAATAATACAAAACAAAACAAATAAATCCACATCGCGCCTTCGTCCACGAAGGGTTAGGCAGAAGTGTAACCGGAGCACCCCTTTTTTGTATAATAATAAAAAACAAAACAAAATAATCCACAACACGTCTTTGTTCCCAAAAGGTGCAACCAGGGTACCCACTTTCCCTCAAATGTGCTCCGACCCAAGATGTAATAGGGGGCGAATTCCTGACCTGGGTCTGATAGTAAGCAGAAAAACCCAAATATCACTTACTCGACCCATGATTCAAGCACGCCACTTCAGAGCAGTGGTAGTATCCCACATGCAATACAACTACGCCACCAAAGCAGTCAATATATTGTCATTGTTTTGTATATGTGAATAAAAATTGATTATCCCTTATAAAAATTGCGATGCCTGCCTTGGTAGGTTGTTGTTATTAGGTTCTTTAGATAATACGACATTAGCAACGATTATACACCCCTATAAGTAATAAAACAATTGTGTTAGAAAATAATATTATAGTTATATGTTAAATAAATAATTTTAACTAATGGTATTGTTTAATTTTTAACCTTAGACCAATTTCATAATTTAGCTGCTTCCGATGGATTTTTTTTTTGTTCGAAGAGAAAGTGCATTACCACTACCGCCCAGCTATTGCAGATAGCGCTTGGACAGTTAAGTTGAGGTCACTATGCCTTTTACGACCCCTATCAATATTATCTGCCTAATTTAAAGGTGAAATCAGATGAAGTCAAGCCAACATTTTAGTCCTATTCTATAAAAATTCTTAGAATCTCGCTTATGAATAGTGGACCCCTATTTTTGGTCACGCCAATGTAAGCCCCGTCAAGTCCACCTGGACCACTTTGGGAATCAATGTTATAGACGGTTTCCATTTTAATTATTGAATTATATTTCTAAATAAAATTTTATAATACTATCATAGCGTGTAAAATGAACTCTGTTTATTCAATAGAATAATTACGAAAAGCTATGATAAGATATTGTATTCCAGTGTGGTAAATTATGTAAAAACTAAGGAATACTAATACATAATTCGTCGACTAATAAATGAAGAGTCTCAAGGTTACATAATACTTATGCTACGCTATGCCAAGTCACTTAATATTAACTTAAATTGTAAAAAAACAGCATAGAGTTTGTTTTTACTTTTATGGTTAATGCTCAGTGAAGACTTGCTTGGTGGTGGGATATGTTTTATATTCGCTCGTATAGCAACCAACATACACAAGGTGATAAAATCCGCCATAGTGACCCTGTAAGTGTGTCGCTTCGTTTACTTACAGGGTCACTATGGCTATTCGTCGTTCCTGGATCAAGTATCGGGTTTCAACAGACCGGCATAATTGGGTCGACTGCCGAATGGTAACTATCGCTCGTCAGTCGACATTCTATTGGACCACACTCCACTTACCATCAGGGGCAGTGGGATCACTTTGCTGGACACATATGAAAAAAAGGACTAAAAAGATAACATTCATTATGTCTATGACTGGTGTAGTAGAACTGTAAAGATAGTTAATCTATGTTGTTCTGAATTTTACAAAAAGTGTGTACCTATACATAAGATAATATTTGATTGTATCTTAACTAGATATATTTGTAAGCCCAATTGTTAAAAACTTATTTCTCTCAGAATTTTTTTGTCACATGAAACTCGAGCAGACAAATATAATCTTAATGATTTCTAATGTTTACGCAAATGTCAGACATCGTAATAAAACTTTAAAAATCTTGTATAATTGTAAAACGTAGGGTGATATTACACATTGTATTTTCCGCCCTACACCTCAGTCCGCCCCGCGACCATGAAGGCAGTCTTCGAAACATCTGGACATAATAAAAAATCGTTTGCCTATTGAGGCAATAAAAATCGTTCGGGATGAATGTGGCATAACGTTGCGTATGATACGTGTGCCAAACACCAACGTATACCATCTCTAGATATTCTGTTTAGTCCGTTCGCACCTTATACCAAGACCTTACCTTAGATATATTTGGTATTAATTCTTCGTAATACTTCTTAAAAAGAGCCATTGAGTTTCATTAAATTATGCTCTCAATATTATATAGTTTTGATGATAAGTATAAACATGTGTGGAGACAGGTATGTACTTTATTTTATCACTTATACATCTATAAAGATAGTTATTTCAGTAGTCAGACAAGATAGTATTAAAAGAAGGGGAAATATTTGTGTTAATTTCCATGAACTTGGCATTTATAAGTATTCGTATTTTCAAGCTCCGTTTGGAAATTTTTCGGGGAGGCCTAAATTCAGTGGTGGAAATCCTGAGACTGATGCATTTAATAACAGCTGTATTTGCCCAATGTACGATATGGGTCTGTAGTTACACCAATGACTAAATATAAAGAGGACAGGCCTCAAAAGTTAGCTATATGAATAAGTTATATTTATGTTAGGGAAATCGACGCAGAATTGTCAATATATATGTCTATCTCTTTTACTCAAAGCTTATTTGGAACGCAACAAAAAAAGACAAAAATAATTGCTTTCTTCGCATATGGCACTATTTCGTTTACTTCAACACACTGGGACCGCCTTGCGGCAGAAACGCCATTTTGTGCTGGACAGTCGGCAAGTACATGTAGTGTCAGACGATGTAAACAAATCTTCATAAATATTGAATTTAAAGTAATATAATCATATTCTCAATTGTTCAGTGTGTTTATTAGTGTATTTGTTAAGTTTCGAAAATGACTCAGTGTTGTGTGAAAGGATGCAAATCGAATTCACGCAAGAAAGACCCCGAAATATATTTTCATAGGTTAGTAACTGTTTTTACCGAAAATTAGCAAATATCTTTGTATAATTACTTTTTGGATGTGTCTTTATCAATTAAAATGATATGTGGATCTGGTTTGTTAAGCTTTGGACCCTTTTAGGCGTGATTTATACACATTAAAATCATTATGTTTGTTTACACACGAGCTTAGGGATGGGTGGGTGGATTTGTTTAGAAATTATTGATATCGATATTTTAACAGACGCCCGTTTATCAGTTACGGTTTTTGTCTTTGAAAGAATGTTAGAGCACACATCAATATTGTATTATTCAGAAGGACAAACTAAGTGAAATTAGAATATTTTTTTAAGATAACCAAAAAATTTAAAAACCAAGGCAAAATGAATTGAGAATATTGAGCGACGTGATTGGAATCCTACACCAAATACATATTTCTTTACATTTTGAGAAGATATGCATAAACCACACGTTTAATTAACGCGAGTAAAGATAACTGTTTTCCAACAATATTCGCGATAAGTAAAATAGTAATGATTATTATACTTCACCTAATAAGTAGTAATATTACTTTAATATATTGCTATGAATAAAATTAGAATTGTTACATAAAAGAATAGATAAACATAAAAGAAACAACATAAAGATGAAATGTAAGATATATTTTTACAATTGGCGGTCTTATGTTTCGAGCAACCTTTGCATGCACGGAAATAGATACATAATCATATTGTTGTTATTGCATTATTATAATTGATTATCTTAACCACCATTTTTACGGTCATTGATTTTAGTTTGCTGAACCATAGTTATGTTTCTCGATCAAAGAGCATAATAATAAAATAAAATAAAACCAACCAAATAATTGCTGGCTACGCTATCTTATTCCATTTATCATGTATTAAATAAATATCTTAATCTGTAACTTAAATTTTTAGCAAGGAATAGTGCAACATACAAATATAGATCAAACACAACTGGATGTTTGTCACAACAGGTACTGCTTTGTTTAACAATTGTTACTTATAAATCAGTTTCAGTTTGTTTGTTTACATTATGATTTGTTATATTTATATTATGGTAGTTCCTAACCCCTTTCGTATTTGATCTTTTTGGGGCTTGTTTGTCTCTCTTAATTCTTCGATGTCGATACAAAATTTTCGGTACTAGCATATCACTATTGTAAGGGGCGGAGTCGGCACCATTTTGTTCATGAAATGTGCCGCATGTCACGTGACCATATTACCCATCCTCTATACTTCTTTTATCATTGAGTTACACGTAGAGACACTGTGTGACAGGCGTTTGCTGCATTTGACATTTTAAGGCTGAAGCAGGCATACTAGTGGTAATTTGTCAAATTAACGATACAATATCCACATTATAAAAATTAAAACGACCAACGTTAAGATATTGCAGAAATATGATGTTTCATTCTTTTCCTATGTTTTATAAATTTCGCGTACGCTTCAAAAAATACGGTTAGTGCGCCGTTTTGCTAGAGGGAGCACCTTAAATTACAGAAAGAGTTCTTTATACGCATATGGAACCGTCGACACGTGTCCTTGCAAATGGATTCTGACATTATACACAGTTTTAATTAAAAACAATTTGCAGACGTTGGCCACCGCAGCGTCATGTTTTCTGCCGCTGAACGGAGGTCTGATTTTCGGATTATCGGCTGTATTGCTGCCACAATTAGAAAACGATGATACCTTTTCCTACGACAAGGAATATGACTCTTGGATAGGTAAACTAAATTTATGTTAAACTATTTAATTACTTTTTTCTTTTTATTGCTATATATGACGAGACGCTTGCCGTTGGTCTGATGGTAAGCGATACGCCCGCCCGTAAACAGTAGAAACACCAACCCACACCTAGAATTATAAAGTATTATTTGGTAATCCACTGCGCTCGCCAACATGAGACATGAGATGATAAGTATCATTATGTCCAGTAGTTACACTGGCTACAATGTCCTTCAAACCGGAACACAACAGTGATTACACTCTGCTGCTTGGTAACAGAAATAGTAATTGCGGTAGTACTTACTCAGGCGCACTCTCACATATGAGAGACCTAAGACCAGTAAATGTCCTACTTAAAAAAAAAATAAGTGCTGTTGGGTTTTTCGGCTCAGCCTTGAGCCTGTCCGATATGCCGATAGGCTCACTTTTGCTCCGGAGTCTGGAATTTGTGCCTAATATGGCGATAGGCTCGCTCCCTCCTATATCATGGGAAAGTGGGTACCCTAGCTGCACCATTCCCCTTCGGGGTAAAGGCGTGATCTGTGTGTTTGTTTTGTAAAGATGTGAAGATGTGGGCTAATCACGTATAGACTGTTAAATAAGTTTGGATAGTACTTATCACACCTTGGACAAATCTCTATTTGTCGACTGGGACTGACGAGCCTCGGCTCATCAGTCCCGGTAATGCGGTCCAGTAAAATAATTGGAGCGTGAAATTGTTTAAATAACTTAATTTCAAACTTATATTGATAAAAAGTTTCCTTTTTCGTGTTTATTTTTATAATAATAGCTGATGGTCAAACTAAGTACAATTTTAAAACGTCTCGAAATTTTATTGCAAAATATGATTATAAATCTAGGCATCAATCAGTACGATTATAATTATAATTAGATTTCTTGATCAATTGTTTACGTTTCGAATAATCGTTTTAACACTTAAATTCCTGTATGTTGCATTATGTTTCAGCATCCATAAGTATTCTCTCCATGATCCTCGGATGCCTGGGCTGTGGTGTTATACTTGACTACTTCGGAAGAAAAGCAAGCCATACCATTATGAACATACCCGCCATTGTCGGCTGGCTTTGCATCGCCTTTGGCAACAACAACACACTAATCCTCGTTGGTAGATTCCTCACTGGAATCTGCAGTGGTGTCAGTCGACCGGTATCTTTGGTATACATCGGAGAAATTTCTGACCCGAAATTAAGAAGTATATGCCTCCTCATGCCAGCTTTGATAACGAATGCTGGCGTGATTATAATTCACGTGATCGGAAAATATTTCCACTGGAGAATAAGTTGTTTCTTATGCGTCATACCTTCTGTTTTGTGTGTTGTATCTTTCATATTTCTTAAAGATAGCCCATTATGGCTGATATCAAGGGGAAGGGTGGAAGAAGGGATGGTGGCTTTTACGTGGTTTAGGGGAGAGGACGAGAAAGCTGTTAAGGAGCTAGAAAACGTTTTAGACAAACGTAGAGAGAACTCTGACGAATATTGTAAAATTGTAAGAGAATTGCTTTCGGATCGAACGTTGTTGAAGCCTTTTGTTACTGTTTTCTTTCTGATGCTATGCACGCAGTCTTCGGGTGTAAATGTTTTGCCGTTTTACGCTGAGAATATATTCAACGAGACATTTTCTGGCAAAGTAGATGGCTACACGTTGATGATAGTGTCAGACATATTAAGAGCTGTTGGAACGTTAACAGTATGCGTGTTTGCAAAAGTATTGCCAAAAAAGAAAACGTTTTTAACATGTTGTTTTGGGGTAATCGCTTCTCTCGGTGCACTATTGTTATTATATTTTTTTAATACCGGTGATATTTGGGCACCTTTCGTTTTCTTTGTATTCTTTATTATTTTCGGAGGCGTTGTGATAACTTTGGGTTGGACTTTTATGCCTGAGATACTACCAAATAATGTTCGTGGTATAGGCACAGCGATAGCTTCAGCTATCGGATATATTGTGCTGTTCACTATCGTCAAAGTATTGCCAGATGTTTTGGAAAAGTACGGGGAAGCAGCATTGTATGCTTCCTTTGCTGTTTCAATATTAATATGTTCGACAGTATTAAGTTTTATTTTACCAGAGACTAAGGATAGAACATTACAGTCTATCGAAAATGACTATACTGAATGTAGTTTTAATACTAAATTGTAGACAAATGTTATTTGTTATGTAAACAAAGATGTGCTAATCGTAATGTATGTTAAAAGTATTATTTACCAAAACAACGGTGGTGTTTTTATTCCTCACTTCACATTACGACAGTGACAAATGCGTGTTGATGCTGAAAATAATTTATGTTTGCTTTGAAGTTGTACGAGAAACAGAAATTGCCATATAATAAGTACTTTTTGTGATTCAGAAAATAAATTTGTAGTTTTATAATAGCTTCATAATAATTTTAGTAATTGTAGAAGTGTCATAAGAAATATTTCGAGTGTCATTGAAGAAATGTAATAAAAAATATGTTAAACATATATGTAGTAACTTATGGGAATTAACGATGTTGAAATGTTTGAATTATTGGACTGATTAATGGATCAGTATAGGATTCTTAAAAAAGACACAAAAAGATATAAAATGTTATATTAAAAATATAATAAAAATGTTACATAAAAAGCAGTCTCATATGGGAATAACATTGCGTGACATCGCGTGATTCCTTCACTTCTCCTGTTTAGGAGATTCGTCAACAATTTCCTTCCTCACTGGTCCAGTGTGTGTGATAGGCACTGCTCTTTCACCCTTAAGCATATCCGCCTTCCTCGGAGCAATGACAGTCAGCACACCATCAGACGAGAGCTTAGATTCGACGCAATCAGGGTTACTGTCCTCGGGCAACTTGAATCTCCTCACAAACTGCCTAGAGATGAAACCATGTTCGTCTTGCTTCTCTTCATGCTTGCCTTCAATCACAATGTATCCATTAGCGATCTTGACAGTTATTTCATCGGGCGCGAAGTGCTGGACGTCCACGTTGATCTGCCATTTGTCTTTATCAGCCTTGATTGAGGAACCGGCGTCTTTAGGCCACCAGGGCTTGAGGCGAGGGATTACTGGGCTGGTAGCGGCATTGACAAGGTCTTCGGGTGTAATGGCAAGGCCGAAGTTCTGGTCGAGGAGGCGCCGGGGCCAACGAGGCTCGTAGTCGAAGAAGTAAGGCAAGAGAGACATGTTGCTTGTTTCACGTTTGGTTTGTGTGTGAGGTAACGCGCGTCGAACCCGCTTATATATAGCGAGAGGCGGTGCGTCACTGCTGGCACCAACTTCAGACGTATTTAGAACGTGTTAGAATTTTCTGGATGCAATCTATGGATATAACGGTGCTGGTACATTAATTGCTAGTGAATTCGGTGTTTTAGTAAACATCCGTGATTTGATATCAATGAGAAGTAAACATTTCGTGTTTCATTTATCGATTAATGTATGTATCAAACAGAATTTAGTGTAATATTTTTAAGAATATTTTAAATTTAGTATAACTGATAACACAAGTCGACAAAAAAAAATTTTTTTTTGAGTTTCAGTTAGATAATGCTTGAATTCTGATTCCAAACATCGAAAAACACTCGGATATCCATTTTTAACTTTTAAAGTTTGCTTTTGTCTGATTTATGCTGACAAGTACGTTTTGAAGATTTTAATTGATTCTCATGAGCAATAGGCGGTAGCATTTTGATCATTTTAATTGCAAATTGTGAATTATGTCTGAACGGCAGTAGTGAGTGTTTACTTGTCTATTACTATTTAAAAAAAAGTATATTTGAGTTGTAACAACCGACTTTTATGTCGTACTTGGTTAGAAAATGGCACCAAGAAAGTGTAAACAGGATGTTGATTAATTCTGTTTTATTTGCGGTGAATTTAAAGTAGTTAAAGTTACTCTTTTCCGAGCGTACTGTACTTCGTTCTACACATGCAGCCTGTGGGCCGATTATACGCGAAAGGCTTATAACGCCCTTCGTGTACAATATCGATACCGGAAATTTCAATAGTCGTAAGGGACAAACCATGACTTTTCAGGAGAGCCAAAAAACATATTTTTTTGTCTTAAATTCGTTGTAACTTTTTCATTTGTAATCGGATTTTAAAAGTGTCTAGGGACCCCTGATCTATTTTTTTGTGCTCTTTCTATTAGCTTTATCCAAATTAACGTAGGTCCACTACTTTCAAAGATAGATGTCCCTTACATCCCACCAAAAATGAATAAAACGCCTATACACCCTTAGCTTAGTAAGGTTGCATTGGTTGTAAAAGACATTTTTACACAAATTATACGAGCGTTTTAGGTAATAAATGTCACATTACCTAAATGTGAAGGGTAATAGAAGGTCCAAACTTATAAAATTTTAAGAAATAAAACCCTTACTACATTTTTATTGTCTTTTTATTAGAGTAAATCGAATAAAAAAAATAACATTCGAAGAACAAATCCAAGTCTTATAATGAAAAATAATGTTCCTGTATAAAAAAAAAAATTAAAAAAAATCCTAATCCAGTATTTGGTACAAACTCATAATATTTTTTCATATTTTCTAAAATAATCTCAAGTATCAAAATAATAAAAATTTTAAATATATGTCTATCATAAAAACAATTATGACTAGTAACATAATACACAAACAATATTAATTATAAATCAATGGAGTTTCTGGCACACTTTACCCATATTTGGTAACAAAAGATCAAATACTCTAAAGTATGAAAATACTTATTCATCGTCCTTAACCTCCTCCGCATTAGTCTCGGGAAGAGCATCTCTACCGAAAGCCAAAAACGGTGGCTCTAGGTATTCCTTGTGAATTCGCTTCGGTATAATTGAATTATTGCATAACTTTTTTAAATCATTAAATTTATCTACTGATATAGGAAGACGATTTCCATACAATGTCGGCAAAACTATGTTCTTGGGATCTTGGTTTTCTACAACTTCAGCAATTGTTTTTTCGTCTTTTCCTTTCTTTATCTTTTATCTTTTACCTTGAAATTTCCCATTACTAAAAAATCCTTCTTCTTCTCTCACCTAAGGCTATTATTTGGGGATTTTCATCTTCTTTCATAGAATACTTCACTTCTGCAATTTTATCTTTATGATTGTTCAAAGTCACTGTTCGTATCTTTTTTAAATGTGTTTTTGAGTAATTTCAGTGAAAATTTTAGACATCATATTATGTTCTGTTCTGAAATTATGTTTAGAAATGTTCCAAAATATTTATTTGGTATGGTTTTGTCCGTTTTCTTACCGATACTGCGTATGCTGGCTAGCTTGGAGTCCAAATGATAATTCGCTTGGTCTCCCGTTCAATAACGGCATACATAGAATCAATTGGCATGTATTGATGCTTAGGTAATTAATAATATATCTGTACTCCTTGAATATTGACAGTAATTTTCAAAAAATGACTGATTGCGGTTAGTAGGTATTATTTAGTTTCTATTCTTCCCGGGCAAGAATCGCAATATAATAAACATTTTCGATGGAGCGGTTAATAATTTCAAGAAGGAATTCACAAACACAAGTGGCAATGTCGTTACCTCCACGTTTATCACGTCTATCACTCTCTCTCTCTACAAGAAACAATGTCCAATGTTAGTTTGGCTCTCATAGAATGTATGTGCAGTTATAAACGGCATATTTTCTGGAGTAGTATAGAACCATACTCTCCCCATAATATGGGGTAGTAAGCACTTCGTGATAACCAACAATTACAGTTAGTATATCTCTGAGATTAAATTCTGTGATCAAGTGAATATTAAATCTTTGATAGCTACCTTTTTTCTCCGCAAATAAAAATCAATTTCCTTTTTTTCGTCCTTTCTTAATATATCTTCGTTTTCTTTTTTGTGCAGAGTATGCACTTGTCCTATTTTGGCGTATGGAAACGTATATTATAATTATTATTAAATATAGCAATGAATACTTTCTTACTCATATGAATTTAGAATTTTCTGGACAGTTTTCTAGATAGATTCTAGAGAAATGTGTGATATTTCTATATTTTTGTGCCAATAAAAGACATTAACTATTCTTCTGGCATTAGTGCGATGAAACTACACATAGTGTTTTAAAAGAGCCAAAATAAGCTGTTGCTTCTTCACTATAATATTGGTGCTTTACGTCTCTTTAGATCCTTCACCTTTATTTATATAATATTCTTATGTTAGGCTTCTTCTGCTTTCTACTAGTTTAGCATTTTTATCTCTTAGTAATGCTTGGTTATTTACATCTTACAATCTAATCTCGCCGGCATCGTGGTTCAAAAAATGCTCAAATAACCTTTGTCTTTTATTTTATGATATTTCATAGCATTTATCTGGTAAATACGAATTTTCTATAATATTTTTTTCTTCTCTTACTTGATCTAATTTAATTTCATTTTCAATCAATTTCAACTCAGTCCAGCATCCTTGCGTTTTTTTTATGTAATTTAACTTTGTTTGGTATTCTTAAGCACATATTTAATGATTGACTTAGTTCTTAATCACTTCGTTTTATTTTTTCGTTATTTGCATGTTTTTGGTGAACCAGACTCCAGAGCTGCCTAAAGAATAGTCTTCGTCGACAGAAAGAAAATCAACGTGAAATTAAAATGTTTTTGTTGCACCTTTTTTTAGTAGTAGTTATAAATTCGACATCAATCGAGCTATTTACTTTGGGTGTTGAATCACACCATGAAGAGTGACCGGGAGCAAGGCAGAAGCCGATGTGTTGTGTAGGCGGATACTTGTTACTGCCAAGTGTCTGAACGTAGTTTTTCCTCCTGGAAACTTTCCCTAATCCCAAGTGTCGATCTTTGAAACAGATTCAATTTGATAACAACCAATGGTACGCATAGATAAAATGATGTTGGTATGTAAAATAATGTGGGAAGCTCTATCAATATAAGGTTCCGATAAAAGCACAGAGCCTACAAGCTGATGAAATCTTAGAGGTTTAACAACAATAACAACTGTCTCGCAAAACAGTTCTCGCTGCCGCTTCGGTAATATTAGATGCAACTGCAGCATAGAGCCCTCCTTGATGCCAAAGGATCTCTAAATAATTGCCTCCGATACCCGTGATTTAAGGTCGTAACGGACATAAAAAAAAAATTAGACCTTTAAGCCCTTATTAAATTACGACATATATAATTGTTAACCGGGTCGTAACGGACAATAATAAGTAAGGTTACAAATATGACCAACTTGTTTTTAATATTGGAAAAAAAATTAAGGATGTAAATCCACTTTGCAATATAGTGGTCCAAAGTTACCTAGGTTATTTGGAAAAATGTACCTTAAGCCAGCTTGAAGTATTTACATGTCTCATAAGACCTATTTTCTCAAATATTTAGCTTCAAAATATCAAATTTGTCAGGGCGTAAGGGATTTTTTTTTAAAGATAGAATTATTTCATATATACCAATCGATAGAGCTCGAAAAGCCGATTCCGGCAATATATATAACTCATTTTCGCCAAAATGTCCCTTACGCCAATTGAAATTTCCGGTATCGATATAATAACGCGTTCAGAGTGCTGTTGGGGTTGCCCCGATACTGCAGTGCATCAGGGATGTTTGCAGAGGCACGCGTAGATTGCTTTTACGCCACGATGCGCAAACGTTGTGGGTCACTGGTGCGCAGGGTGAGGGTCAGCACCAATAGCATTTTGAACATGTTTGCAAATAGGCTAGACTGTGCCTACGTGAATCACTGCTGCAGGAGGCATGCTCCGATATGAGGAGAGCAGTAGTGGACGCATTATTGTTTATCGCCTCATAATTATCTTACTAATATAAATATAAGTATTGTTTTACTAACCCCAAATGAGTCTGTGTTACTTGATGAATAATAATAAATAAATAAATAAATAAAATAAAATAAATAAATTAAAGTAAGAAGCAAAAAATTTGCTTTGGCAACGATTTTGTAGCATTGCGAAGCCTATGAGGCTTATTATAACCTCAAAATACGGAATCAAGATAAGAAATGGGTGCCTCACGGTGCTTGTGTTAATTTCAAATTGGAAAATATAATGTGAAAGTGAAACCAATAGTAGAGCCTAAATAAATATTGATGCTACCGTTACATATAAAGTTAGGGCTAATGAAGCAATTTGTGTAAGTTCTAGATCATAATTCTGAAGCTATTGAATATTTAAAGAGATTTTTTCCCAAATTATTTGAAGCTACAGTTAAAACTGGTATTTTCGTTGGACCACAAATAAAACAAATAATGCGCAGCAATGATTTAACAAAATTCCTTATTGCTCATGAAAAATAATCCTGGAAGCGTCTGAAAGCAGTAGTCAATGGTTTTTTTGGAAATCACAGAGTCGACAATTATGAAGAGTTCATTGAAACTATGCTTGAAAGTTTTAAATTGATGGGCTGCAGAATGTCCCATAAACTCCATATGCTACATGCTCACCTGGACAATTTTAAAGATAATATGAGTGCCTATTCAGAGGAGCAGGGAGAACGTTTTTACCAAGATGTGATGGACTTTGAACGACATTACCAAGGGCAGTACAACGAGAGTATGATGGGAGATTACATTTGGGGATTAATACGCACACAACATAAAAGATCCATTAAAAAAAATACATTTTTGAACATGATTTTTTGTTATTTTCTATTTGTTTGCTATTATTAGTCATAATTCTTGTATAAAAAAGACTTTGATGTTCAATAAACACTTTTTTATCGTAATTTTAAATAAAATTACAGAGAAAGTATAAAAATTTGTATGTGTTTTTTGAAACTCAGTAAAATTGCTCTAGTTTCTACAAAAGCAAACTTTGATCGGAACAGTTATTTTTTTATTTATTTGTAACATAGGAGAAACCAAAATGTCACATTCAGGAGCCAGACTAAAAAATCGTGTTGACCGGTGTAATAAACAACTAGACTCTATTGCAGTTCACACTTACGTAATTTTTCGAGATACTTACGAGATATTTGTTCAAATAATGTTACTTTATTCTAAAAGTGGAAATTTCCGAATACTATTTATTTTAGATTCATACACTCATACATCGTAGAAAATGTGTTTTGGATATAATTTGTTTTATTTCAAGACGTTCTAGGTTCGAATCGGTTGGGAAATATTTTGGAGTTGTACATATAACAAGACTTGTCCAAAGACTATAGGCGTCCAAACGCATACTCCAAAAGTATACTTGCAAAAAAAAGGCCAATTCCTTATTGCAACACACTTAAGGACTAATTTGCTACGTCGAATCCATGAGAGTAAAATAACGACTAAAAGCTAGTAAATAGAAAAGAATATGTAATCGCCAATATCAATAATTCCTTATATTTACGGGAATATAAGAAACTTTTTGTCACTGACTTTTTGGATGACCAACACATCAACCCCCGTGATCATGAAGTTCATGTAACATTGACTTTTCGAACCAACACCTCAATGCTCTCCGTGATCATAAAAACTGCAGTTTTCGAAACGTCTTGAGAAAATTATAATAAAATCGCAATAAAATCAGTATCAATAATTTTGTCTATGTTGGCCCTCAAAATCTTAAGTCAGTGTATGCGGACCTCATTCCAGTTGTATCATAAAGCTTGATGCTGCAAAGACGCGGTAAGTTTATTGTTTACAACACTTTAAGATGACTAATTTTATCAGCTCTTAATGTCTTTATTCGTGTGAGACAAACTGCCACGGCGGCGTAATTGTGCTACGTAGTGCGCCCACCGCTCTGAGGTCTCGTATTCGAATTCCAGGTTAGGCAGTGATATTGGGTTTTTTGTTCAGTCAGCCTGGAATCTGAAATTTGCGCTCGGTGTGATAGGATCGGTCTCTATTATGTCGTGGGACGGAATACACTTGGCGAAAACTTTTACACTTCCGCCTATACCTTTGGGGATAAGACCGTGATGAAGTAATGGTTTATATATTTATCGAGGAAAGCTATATGCTATATGATGTAATTATAAATTGAAATGATAAATAGCAATATCTTATAACAGACATATTATCAAATAACAGGATTTCTTAAGTCATGGAATATGAATTGCGCCCTAGTCATGAGCCATACGATTGCTAAACATTATATCCCAGAACATGGATATATTTGTGTGCAAGCTGCAGGAATTCGCAGAAATGGTCCACAGTTGTATTGAAACCATTTGTTCAAATTAATACTTACTTTGTATAACTTCGCTTTAAAATTTTAACTGTTATGGTGTTATATATGTAAAAAATAATAAATAAATGTTCAGAAGTTTGGAGTCGAAAAATAGTTAAAATTAGGCTAGATGTTACGTCGTTTCTCTATGTCTCTAATGCGCCAAAGATGACCACCGTGGAGTTTTAGTATTGCCGTGTTATAGTGTTAGGGATTCGGCCCGGTGGTCGCCTGACGTATTCCATCTCTTCGGACGGCTCAACGCCGCGCCGGGTCGTAAGGCACGGTGACCCCAACAAAACCGCTCAGTCCATCCCCGCGAAGGCTGGCGATAGTGGCAATTCACTTTCTCCGCGAAATTAAAAAGAAAGTTATTTATACGATGAATACTTTTTATTTAATAGATTTCGCTCGTGGCTTTGCTCCCGTGAAATTTTTTTTCCGGGTATAAGTTCCAACTTTATATTTACCCGAAATAAAAAATAGCCTATAACGCTCAGGAGTAATATAGTTTCCTATTAGTGAAAAAAATCAAAATCGGTTTAGGCGTTCCTACGATTAGTGCGTTTAGAGTTACAATAGTCTTCAGCTTTATATATTAGAACCGGCTGAAATCAGACTTGAGAAAAAAAAATAGCGATAAATTATAAGGCGTTTAGCTAAGTTCATAACACTCATAGGGCTATTTTAGGAATCTGTGATGAATCCTATGACAGAAATAAACGTTGGTCGGTTGAGGTTTGTTCTATTTTTGATTTCTTCGCCCACGTAATGCGAAGCGCGAATATTTATGTGCCAATATTCTATTTTTAAATTAGTAATCATTCTTTATGTTAGAAACTGATTCAACGATAAAAAAATGTGGGAGTTTGGAAGGTATTTTTAACAATTGTAAATGTTTTTTTTATTCAGTTGGCACCGTTATTCTATTTTTAGTACGTGAACATGTAAACATGTTTACTCGTAACCTGGTTACATGTAGAGCCCTATCACACATTACAGAGTTCAAAGTCCAAGCGTAACACACACACGCCTTTTGTGCCTGAAAGGGTAGGCAGAGGCGCAACCAGAGCACCAACTTTTCGCCATGTATTCCATCGTATTTAATAATGGGGGCGAACCTGCAGCACATATTCGACTCGAATTAGATTAGATAAATTGATTTTTTTTTTAAGGACCATTTTCGTAGTTTCAATTTCTCAAAAACTCCTAGTCTTATTTTTTAAAGCAATTAGTCGTACTTAAATCTTTGCATAATCTCCATATTCGTGCGTGGTAAATGTATGAAACGAATGTTCAAGGCCGTTTGTTTAGGGGAGGGTCTTACATTGCATCATAGATGTTTCCTTTTCTGGAAACAGGTATTACACCTTAACACCACGTTAGGTCCCATGTAAAAGGCGAGCTATTAGCTCTTATTGCGTCGTAGGTTCTTATCAGTGGTGAAGGTTGAAGTTTTCCGAAAAGTAAGCCGACACAATATATGTACAAATGCATAGATGCGGCCTGCAAAACGTTCTAATGATAATTAGATTCTACATTACGAAAGGAAAGCCGACAGATATTGAGTTATATGCACCCTTTGCCATTGGCAATTATAGTAATACACAGATACATGTCAATAAACTACAATTGCAAAGGTCTAAGAAACTTAAGACCGCTATTGAAACCACAATAACAGTAGCCGAATACCTCGGTATAATATTATAACCGCATACGAAATGAGGTCGAATGCGCAGTAAGCACGCTGTTGAGATCGATATACCTAGACTGTTACTGCGCCATCGATGACATTCCATTTATACAATCTGTTGAAATTAACTCAAGAAATTATTTTTTATTATTTAAGAAATTATTAATTATTATTTATTTGTCTCGAATTTGTATTTACATATATTTATTCTTTTAATATTTTTATAAGTACATTTATTATATTCTTAGTTACAATTTATGTGTAGCGTATTTAGATCAGGTTTTAGGACTATTATGTAATGCCATTACTTTGTTCACCGCTCAACAGTCATAGACAATATTAAACTAATCCAAATTTTCCAATCCAATCATTGTTCTGAGATCCAATCCAATTTATTTTGTTTGGCTATCAAAATTTTGCCGTTATATACTTTTCTTACTTTCCATATATATTATAAAATAATTGTCTTTGTTTCCTACTTTGACATTGGCAAAATCATCGTTTGTCAACGACGGAACTCCAATCTAAAAATTAAACGCAAAAACTATAACCTCAAACATATATTATATAATAATAATGATTCTGAATCCAATATTCAGGAAACTTAGACCAACATACACATCAATAAAATTCATCAGAAACATGCGACCAATAATCAAAATGGGTAAAGAAAAATTCCAAGTAAGCATAGACGTAAGACAATACAATAAAGACGAAATTCGCGTAAAGGCACGACCTGAATACGTTATAATAGAAGGGAAACAAGAAAAGAAAACAAAAAGGGGATGCGTCATTCGACAATTTGTTAGGAAATTTAAATTACCCGATGGATGCCATCCAGAGGACATGGAAACGAAATTATCCTCAGACGGAATTTTAACTATAACAGCTCGGAGAAGAGTTTATGACACTGGATGTCCTAGTGAAACAATCATTCCTATCAAACTAGCGGATAAGCATGATAAGGATGAATCCATCATACCTGTGAAGGACGATAGTGCTTCTAATAAAGACATCAAAGACAAATCTGATGATAAAAAGCCTTAATATGTTAATAAAAGTTATGTCCCTTAAGAATGAGTTATTGTTTGCGGAAACGATCATGTGTTCATAATGTTATCTAGCTGTCTACAATTTAAAGTGCTTTCAAATAATAGCAGCTTCCTTTCAAAGAATAGCGGCTTCTTTTTGTTGCAAAATTAATGGTGTTCATAAAAAATTCTAGGATGCGTAACTATCAATTAAAAGTACAAGTTACTTGGAAATTAAAACATTTTGGGCGAGCAACATCTCAGTCTACATCAATGTGAAAATTACGCAAATGACTGATGATAATACAAGTTAGTTTATTACAAAAGCCTCTGGAGCTAGACATTTTAATATAACGATCTTATAATCTATATAATCTATACTAATATATAAAGCCAAGAGTTTGTTTGATTGAACGAATTAATCTCAAGAAATACTAAATCTATGATGTATTTCTATTCACAAATAGCACTCCATTACTCCTGAGTGCTATAGGCTATATTTGATTCCAGGAAAATATTTCCCCCGACAAAATTGCTTTGACGCGGCAGAGCAGTGAACCAAAGCTAGTGTTTTTATAAAAGCCATTTGGCAATCACCGTCGGATCTACACAATAAATTAAAGAATTGTGCGCAATTGTCCAAATACTTCCGACTGTAGTAACGTACGGGCTTTGCTCGCGGTATTTTAATATACGACATTTTTAGTTGACTCACTCCATAAATAAAATATTAATTATTGTGGTTGGGTAGTTTTAAGTCATCTCTAAAGCAAATTGCAGTTCATAAATTAATTTGGCTTAGCTTGCATAGCTAAATGAATTACAAATGAAATAGGTAATTTGATAGATAATTTGTAGTCTGTTGGCTCACATGGCATATCAAAGCCATGTGAGCCAAGTTAAATTAGTTTAATTTTTCAGGTTGCACACACAGTAAAATTATCTTTGTCTGGTATCGGTAGAAATGGAGTTTTAATTTTGAAATTTGACTGTTTCCTTTGTATAGTGTTGCGTATTTATAATGAAGAGAATAAGTATTACTATGCCTCTGTATTGTTTAGCGACGAGGGTCGTACGAAAAAAACAAGTTGAGTCATCGAGGAAAGTTTGATTGGTGTGTACTGTGTACCTGCCTCAGTGCCTACCGTGTGTTAATTGTATGTGGCACTCGTAATATGTATTTTTGTGTAAGTGTAATATTATATCCAAGTAGTACATCAAACACAATGTAGGAATGAAATAAAATTTATTAAATTAAATAATTAACATAATCTTAGGAGGTACAGAAAGATTCAGTCTTACATAGCCAATATTTTGGAATTAAAGCAAATATACCGGAGTAAAGCCAGCTTTACTCTTTCTTTCTTCGGTTCCCTCGTTCTGGTCCTTGATCTCCTTGCGAATCGGGCCTGTCTGGGTGATGGGCACCTTCCTCTCGCCCTGGACGGCTTCTGGAACCTTCCGCGGCGCAGTGACGGAGAGCACGCCGTCCGAAGACAGCTTCGACTCCACCGTCTCGGGAGTGCAACCTTCAGGCAGCGCGTACCTCCTCACGAACTGACGAGAGATGTATCCATGCTCGTCTTTCTTTTCCTCATGCTTGCCTTCAACCACGATGTACCCGTCAGCGGTCTTGACAGAGATCTCCTCAGGGGCGAAGTGCTGCACATCCAAATTCACCTGGAACTTGTCTTTGTCGGCCTTGATGCTGGAGCCGATGTCCCGGGTAGCCGCGGCGAGCTGCCTCCAGGGTCTGTAGTAGTCTTCAGAGATGAGCGGCGAGGCCACGGCGGTCAGCAGGCTGTCCGGTGTCAACGCCAGTCAAAATCTTGATCCAGAAGGCGGCTGGGCCAGTGGCTGTGGCGAACACGTGGCATGTCGTAGCCGAGAATGTACGGTAACAGAGACATGTTGATAAATTGAAGGCAGTTGTGAATTGCTATAGAGCGCTTGTAAGCTTGTTATCGCTTGATTGCTTGATTCGAACTCAATGCTCCGATGTGTTCGCCGCGCGTATTTATACGGTTCGCGCGGCGCCATCTAGTGTAGAGTAGAAAATTCTCGAATTACGCCTCTGCTTCGTCATCGCTGCGCGCGCAGACACGCACACAGAGACGCGAATATGTTTCGATGAGTTGCCTAGCGACGGTATTGGATAGAATTTTCGTGAACGTCATTGACCGCCAGCTGACTGAAATTAACAAGGCCGCAGCGCCGGGCGGCGTGCGCTGATGTTTGTAAACAAGTCTAGAAAATGTAAATGATTCACGAGGCATGATAATAATGTTGTAATCATGCGTTTATCGGGAATTTTCTTTGTATGCGATTGCTTTGAAGAATTGGACAATTAAACAGTGACACTTTATAATTTTAAAATTGAACTAGCGTGTAACCACTTCTAAATTAATCATTCATTCCTATTTCATTCATTCATTAATTATTTCACCATCATGTAATAAAATCTGACCTAACTACTTTCACGCAACGTAAAAATCAATAAGTGTCGGGTAGCTATAAAATCTATAAGAAACCTCAAATGTGGTCAACAGTATCAAATACGGCGCCATTTTAGATTACATTTAATAAACACAATATCTTAACCGCAACGGTAATGGATAGGCAAAATCTAGGTCCACATTTGCAAACCTACATTGGATTTTATTGTAGAAATAATGTAGGACTCGTAGGTATACTTAGTAGCCACTAAGTAAGTACTTAAGCATACGGAATATGGTAACATCGGTATTTTATACAGACAATAAATGCATAATTATTCGAGAACAGTGAATATATAAGGAGCTATATTCGAAACTGTGTCGTTGAGACTATTTTCTTTATAAGTACTTATAGATTTTTTTTCAATACTAAGATAAAAGTTAGAAGTACTTATTTAAGTAATTCCAACGGATATTGTAAACAGACCGAATATACATAATATGTAGATGTCAAATTATTAACCTACCTTATTCTTACTAATTTTTATTTGTTTCTGTTGTATTTAAACCTTTTTTACTCTATTTATTTATTGCAAAATCAGCCTGCCGAAATACTTAGAAATAAAAACATATTCACTCGCCAGGTGGTTATTCTATAGATTTTTTTGGGTGGTAGGTTCGTTCCTATTATGTGCCGGATTATACTGTTAGAAAAGGTACACTCAGGACATCTTTACATCGTCATCCATCCTCTTGTCTATAGGGTAAACTGTGGTTTATTAATGTTATTGTGCGACATTTTCTACCAAGAAAACCTAATTAAGTAGCTCTGTAAATGGATAATACTTACGTTTCATTGCCCATTGCTCTGATGCCTGATGGCAGTGTATTTGGTCTATGGGTCGGTGGCGAAGGGCGAAATTTTCCTAAAGGTAACCCGAAGAACGAGTACCTGCGCCTTAGTACATATCGCTGACAAATTAACAGAAAACAAAAACTAACGCAAATGTAAATAAACATAAAAGGGAAGTCGGTAGGAATCGGAATATTTCGCCACTGTTATGGGTTTGATTTATTACGCAATCAACGTTCATGAGATCAAAACAAAAACAAATACAAGTTGCCTTTGGGCTTGATATGGCGATAGGCTCGCTTCTTATCACATCATTGGACGGATAAGCTAAGCTAAATATGGATACCCTAAATGTATCTCTGATGAACTCACAAGACAAAGCTTGTGTAAGTAAGTGTATAAGACACAATTCAAATAATAAGTACTTTTATTTATAAAATAAAATAAATTATTCAAATTATAGCATGCGACGTTCCATTGTTCATGGTCAAACCCTAATCCCTATAATATCCACAGTTAATGGCCAAAAGAAATTACAGGATAGACGGTGATATTACAAGCAGGCTAAGATTGAATTTTACACTTATTCTTACTTTAAGAATGTAAAAGTGGAAACATCTATCAAAACGTATAATTTACAAGTCAATTTTATAAAACCTAGAAAATTAAATTGCATTTCTATAGCTTTTCTAAACTTAAAAACTTAAACTGAACAGCATTTTAATAAAATATCATAAAATATAAAACCGTAAATAAATGTTTCAAAAGTCATATTCTTTGCATTTACAGCTCATTGAATGTATTTGAACAGCGTTTAATACAATATTAATAGTGTAATTGATTTTAGGTAAAATATATTGTTTCTTACAATGTACCTAGGGTAATAATAACCTAGGTACATTGTAAGCAACAATAGGATAGCAACAAGAGGATTTCGATGCAAGTATAAACTTGCATCGAAATCAAAACCAAATCCTCTATACATTACTGTATACAGTATACTATTATCCCTTTACAAAATACAAATATAAAAGAGGTTACTGAGAAGAATTTTCTGGAATATTCTGCCAAATAATAACATTGCGTTCCATGCACTGCGAGTATCTTTTGATCATTTCAAAGATAAATGTTTCACTAGTCACAACAGAAGATAACATAATATTGTTATGTACTTTTATTGTTATGGTTCTAGAAATATCTAGTTTTTAGGTTAATTGTTTATACCGTGTTATTTTAATTTCAAAATATTTATTTATTTTAGTAATTGTGCATTTGAATTAATGCAATATTGTGTAATAAATTTTTCAAAAGTTGATTTTAACGTACAGCTCTCTTAAAAAACTTTTGAATATGTATTTTGTTTGAACTTTCAGTTATAAGATTTCTCATTAATTGGTATTGCTTGACCTCGCGCAGTTTGGCAAGCTATGAAATCAGTCCAGCCAGAAAAGCAAATAGGCTTGCCAATTTATAATAAAAAAAACTGCATATTATGCTAGTTTATGCACACAAATAGCTCTACAATTATAGTAAGTATAAGTTTTTATAATTGGCTCGACGGTCAAGGAAAAAACTCTAACAATCTACCAACACGCAAACCTATATTTTTTCACAACAACCATAGCGGAATAATTTTTAATTTCTTTAATGGAATTGTCATGGTGCCATGTTTATCCTTTATTAAATACAGTAATACAAAAACTCATATTAAGTACATATATATGTATTATACCACGGTCACCTACTTTAACATTATTTTTATCGCCATTGCATTGTCGAACCTTTTTCTAGAATATTTTTAATGTATTTTTTCTCACCGTTTGTATTCGAAAAGTATTCGACATTCAAAAAGAGCAACGTATTTTTACTGGAAAGTTCCATATTTAAAGAGGGGTCTTTATTATTCTCGAAACATCCCGACACCCTCCGATGCCCGTCGCGGTCGCTCTTTACAATCCACATATTGAGTCGGGTCATTTGAATTGCATTATTTGGTTTTGAATTATTTAACATTTTGTGACGCGTTTCTAGAACTTAATTACGTGTAAGACTTTTAATACATTCTAGAATCATGTTTAAATGTATTTTACAATTAAGTATGGTATTTTTTAAATACTCTCATAGTAGGCGTACCCTCAATGTTGACGATTAGAGTCAACGATGGATAAATGGAATTAATTAAGTGCCTTTACAAATAATCTCGTTTTATTCCTATTTGATTGATACGCAGAATTCTTTAAAATGTCGCCCATCATCAAGCTCCAAGTAATTCGGGCGATTTATTTATGTAATTATACTTACTTGGATAATTGGCATACATATACAGTATACTTACACCCTTTTCTCCTTTTTGACCGTATACCTATATTATTATGGATGAGAGTAAATATACAAGGTAAGCTTGAATCGTCTACTGCTGGATATAGACCTCCCCCATTGAGCGCCACAGGGACCGGTTCGGTCTCGTCATTCAAAGCAATAAAAAAAACAAATTATAACTATACAAATATATATAAATATAATTATAAATCATAATTGTACTGTAAAGGTAACGAATAATCTATAAAAATCCATAGGTCGTTCACCGTTTCCTGGTAACCTGCTTATTCAGGTCATCTAGTGCATCCGACGGATCCTTAGGTTTTGACATGCGCTGTGATAATTGAAGTTTGAAGCCTCACTATATTGATCGGTAACTGGAAGGTAAAATGAAAAGAAAAAGTAAACCTAAGCAAAATATTTGTCGCATAAGTCAAAAATATTTCGCCGTTGCTTTAAATGGTTGTTAGTCTATAATTGTTTAGCAAGTATGGATGTATTTTTATTGGTTATAGACATATTATGATTTCGAATAAGTAATTTCGTTCTAAAGTCTAAACATTTAAGACTCATCTTGCGTTGTCTAAATATTTTTTTGATGGCGGGAAAATTTATTTTGCAATAAGAAATCAAGTCGGCTAGCTTTTAAATAATAAATAAATCAATAGACGCAATAATAATTTAGTTCTTATTTCCCTGTATAAATACGTAATAATTTATAATTAAGAACTTAAATAAGTATAATATTTTTTGAAGTTGGGTAAGTAAATATTAATTTAACTGATAGTATACTTGGACACAATGCGTAGCAAAACGTTTTTATTGTTTTTAGTTCTTACACTCGTACAATATCCTTTAATTTTATTTTTGTACATATTCCTAAGTAAATCAGTACTTAGATATTTATATAAACGCGATATTATTAAAAAAAAGCAGATATCTACTTTTAGTCCAAGGTCGCTTACACGTGCAGCCTAATCTTTCAAATCACAAAACGTAAGCAGCTATAAAATGTACCTAAACAAAATATTTCCGTGATACATTTTGGCAGAAAGAATGTTCCAGTTCATTCGACCTTCACTGACCTACCCCAAGACGTAACATTTCGCGCGTATGCGACTCCATGACGTTCGAGACGATTCTAGAAAGGTCCATCGACTCCGACACATCGATCGGAGGGGTGATCAATGTGCGGTCCGCTTGGAAGTTATCTTTGGGCGTTTTTGTTATAACAAATATATTTTTCGTATTATGCATTTTTTTAAGGTTGCATTATTTGTAATGTAATGTAATATGTTTTTAATTATTTAACCATTAATACGCATGCCGATAGTCAACAATTTATTTGGATACTACTACTACGTGACTAAATGTAAGTATGTTATCTCTTTATTTACAGTTTGGCATGATTCGACATTTTATGACTATCAACTTATTGAAGAGAACATAAATATTACGTTTAATAGTCAATTATAATACAATCAAAATAAAATTATTTCTTTAATAAAATAAGAAAAAAAAAAGTAGTTAAGTACACTTCTTTGAAGTAAAAAAAAAAATACTTAACGGAGTTGAGCGACCCGGACTATTGAATACCCAGCGGCAGTTACTATAGCTTCTAGTATATTCCACTCGATACTAGATGGCGTTCAAACTATATAAAAGCGCGCCGTGCCGCCGTATCGTCAGTTGAATTCAGAACTGCGAATCAAGCACTCTCAAAGCAATACAAACTATCTTTTCTCAACACTACAAATCAATCGTACAAAATGTCTCTGCTGCCATACTTCTTTGACGATTTCGGCTTCAGGCGTCCTGGCAGACTCTTGGATCAGCACTTCGCCCTCGCTCTGACGCCTGATGACATGCTGAACGTTGTCGCTGGTCCTCTACTTTCCCGGGAGTACTACAGACCCTGGCGCCACCTCGCTGCTGCTGCAAGGGACGCTGGCTCCAGCATCAAGGCCGACAAAGACAAATACCAGATCAGTTTGGACGTACAGCATTTCGCACCTGAAGAAATCTCCGTCAAAACCGTCGATGGATACATCGTGGTTGAAGGCAAGCATGAGGAGAAGAAAGACGAGCATGGATACGTCTCTCGTCAGTTCGTGAGGAGGTACGCGCTGCCTAAAGGTTGCACCCCTGAGACGGTGGAGTCTAAGCTGTCGTCAGACGGCGTTCTTTCCATCACCGCGCCGAGGAAGGTTCCAGAAGCAGTCAAGGGTGAGAGGAAGGTGCCTATCACTCAGACTGGCCCGGTTCGCAAGGAGATCAAGGATAAGAACGAGGGCACCGAGCAAAAATCCGAAGAGTAAAACTGATCTAACGCATCATTCCTAAACGCTTTTAAATTTAAAAATGGCGGTGCCATTAGACTGAATTGTTGTAAAGCACGTATGTACCTTTATTTATAATTAATAAGCTTTAATAAAGTTCCTTTTATAATTATTTTAAATTGTCTTTTTATTGATTCACCAATAATTCTATTAACACAAATTATATATATAACCACACAAATAAAAAAAACCGTTTTACAGTTCAACCGTAAAACGGCTTTTTTATATTTAATTGTGTAAGATATACCTTACACAATTTAAATGATATTGATATAAAATCCAAATGTTTCATTGTTTTTGCCAAAAATAAATATTTGTCTATAATTATAAAAATACCCTCCTGAATCATTGTTTGACAATAAATTCTTTCTATTCACATTTTGCAATATTATAAATCAATTGATGTAGAAAATTTCCCTATTCCTGGATATTTTTTAATTATTGAGCAATTAAGTATTAAGTTCCTATTATTTATTGTTTCTGGGTAGGTATCTCATTTGGATTTAAAGCCCAAAATTTGAACGTTTTCGGTAACGAGCTAAAATTCAAATTTCTCCTTTACGTAGCATATCAATTTCTGCTGATTTCTTTTACTTGTAAATCTAGTCGAGCTATAGGTATTATTGCCTATTTTCTCTGTAAGGTGGAATATTAAAACATGCTTCTAGAATACAATTTGGAACGTTTAAAATTACCCTCACATGAAATAAAAACTCACATTTCTTACGAATTCTCTTTATTTAGCTACAACGTAATGACAACATCCACATAGTAACGTGGACTAAAATCAAGTATAACACGTAATGTTAGTGTATAAAACAATCTGACCATGTTTAGAAGCTCAGTTATGCATATCACTACAGTGCTGTGTATTCACAATTTTACTTTTCAATATCGGTTTGAAAAAACTGCAACCAACAAAATAGTCAACTTATTAGTAATTAGGCTGTATGGCCGATAAACTAGACCATCGTTTTAAAAAGAAAGAGATTCAAAATTAGAACGCCTTTTTTATACTTAAATTTTAAGTAGAGCGCCTGATCGATAAGTATTAGCAACAAATAGATTTTAATCAGTTTATTGCCACCAGGTTTTTATTTATTAATTAATTTTATGTAGTTATTTCAATTGTATATTAATTTCAGATTATACTTAGTATATTGGTTTATCTTCACAATTATTAATGTAACAAGATAAAATTAATACAATAATTGATAATGAATATGCAAAATTGTAGTACTTAGTAGTAACTAATGATGTAACGATTTTTTTTTATTTTTTCGTTTAGATGTCCGTTCATTGGTCATCTACTAGGTTTTTTTTACCAAAATAGTTTAGATTAGATCGCATTTAAATCATTCGTTTGAAGACATAAAAATCTACTACGATTTATCGAAAAGTATACGCCTACGGATATTTAAGGCATTTCCAAACCGATATTAAAATATTCTACATTAATTCATATTGCTATACATTGAGACTACTTTAAATAGTCGTTGAACAGTTAATTTCGTCTAACACACAATTATATAAGCGAACAAAAGAAGTTTTATCTAAAACGTAATACAACGTCCACTATAAAAACGATGCCAGTGAAGTGCTGAAAGTTCAATTCATTACGAGCCATTTGTTGAAACTTTATTGTGTATTTTAGTTATTCTTTGGTTCATGATAATGATCATGATATACAAGGGCGTAGCTACCGATGTAACAGCCGTTTGAGAGATACGGGGCCCCTGAGCTTTGGGGCTCCTTTCGGCTCAACATTAAACTAAGCGGGCGTCCAAAAGTTCGCACTGCCCTTAGAGCCCCCAACAATTTTAGATAGGGTCCCTCTGTGGCAAGCTGCGCTACTACTAATATATGTGTTTGTCGTGTATTTCAGTTAGAAATATTTACTTCTTTATTTATTTTATTTTACTATATTTGGAAAACAAACAGTAGTTATGGTACAATTATATTTATAACATTAATATCATTAATAACATTAATTAGTCCTTTTACAATCACGGGCGTTCTAATAGAAGGATAGCTTTGATAGCCGTATAGGTTATAGATAATTTTTTGGCGTTTTTCTTCTAGAAGACGGATTCGCTTCCGTAGAGGGAATAGGGTCCCTGATTATACAAAATAAAATATTTCATGATTCTTGAGAGAGTTGTTCACTTGTATGGAAATTTAAAATTAATTTATCCCTATTATTGCGAGCATATAAATGCATTGCTCTAAACACCAAAAAACAACTGTATTGCCCGTTCTTCTCTGATGAGAACTGCTGTCCAAACTGGTAGAGTTAATATTGACGGAATCTAAATAATGTGTAACATTTTACGGTTTCATATAAATCATTTCATTTCATTAGATCAATTAGTATATAAGGGTTGGTTAGTCACTATGGCCTATGTACACAATGTAAAGGTGAACAAAAATAATCCATCAAGAACTTGTGATATATAATATTTAATACGAACTCCTTCTTGTGATGTATAATATCTACTCCTAACTTCTTGTCGGGATATTCAATAAGAATTCTAAATCAGCTTCGGGACTGCGTTGCAAGAGAAGCATTTTAATTAAAATTATTACAAACTAACATACTTTTGTGTTATTTGAAGTCTTCCCCATCAGGTCGACTGGGTTTCGTATACTTCCATCCACCGAAGGGAACTTGTTAGTATTCGTTAAAGAGTATTTAAATTCTATGACGTTAGTGACAGCGTCTTTTCATTTAATATAGGTTAGATTCCATAGTTATCCTTAATGTAATCATGAACGTTATCAATATTTTGTTTCTGCTTTACTGGTGATAGAACATTTTCAATGTTATTGGCTTTTTTTAATAGCTTTGAACGACGAGACGAGCTTGCCGTTTGCCTGATGTTAAGCGATACGACTGCCCTTAAACAGTAGATACACGATCCAACACCTTGAATTACAAAGTATTGTTTATTCCACTCGCCATCCTAAGATAAGAGGTGTTAAGTCTAGTAGTTATACTGGCTACAATGTTCTTCAAACCGGAACATAACAGTGACTATACTCTGTTACTTGGCGGCAGAAATAGACATTGCGGCGGTACCTACCCAGGCGGAATCTCACATGTCAGAGACCTACGACCAGTAATCATATACTCAAATGTAAATGTTACCTGTAAATACATATTAGAAATAGAACTTAGAACTTCACTGGCAACACCATACCTTACTTAAGTCATTTATGACTTTATTGTGATAAAAACAATTTTTTTACACAACAATATCTATCTTATAAATAAATAATGAAGAGCATATTTATTAAGTGCCTAGTTAAATAATATCATCCAGTGGTTTATAACTATTTTCTATATTTATTTACATGGAAGGCATAAGGCGTGTGCATGGTTAGAAACTAGACTCAAAAATAAAATAGGCTATTTATCCACAAGAATAATTTAAATTTTTGATTTTGGAAAAAATAATATATTAAGGACGTAATATTTATTCTATCGATGAAGTTTTAAAGTGAATACGTCTTATAAATTAAATATACTAATATTCAGGTAGATTTATAAGATACATTATTGTTATCCAATTTTGGATGTTATTTACTTTACGTTCCCCCTTAGAGTGTCTCAAAAACGCGACTCGTAAGTCGATGTCGTTTAATTTTGATGTTTGTGATTGGTTGAGAGACCGATGCCTTAGTCACGTGATAGTTTTTCAACCAATCAAAATAAAACGATGCGAAGTTGTGTTATCTTTTTTGCTACATCATAAGCACACTGATTTTCAAATTAGCGATACGACTGACGAACACAAACGTGTCGTGTAAAGTATAAAAAAATAGATTTTTTTTTTTTTCGAAGTATAAAGACGTATTCTCATTAAAATCTTACGACTGTATTTCACAGCCCCAACAATGAATAGAAATTGTTTTTTTAAACCCATAAACGAATATAACATTGAGAATTTTTTCTATATTTTTCCAATGCGAATTTCTTTATAACTACACTTCTCTAATATCTAAGCTAGGTAAAAAGATGCCATTTGCTTCGCAACATCTAACCCTAGAATACAATAGGTATAAAATTGAGCGTTCTTGATATGTATCGATTACATTTTTGCACGTGTTTTTGATAAAATTTCAAACAAAACATTTTTTAACAAGGAACTTATACAATTGTATATAAGTATAACAAATACTAACTATTACATATATACATACAGCATAAACGATAGAAATAATTTCTATAACATAGACAATATTATCTTATAAATATATTTTTCTTTTAGTGGTTACAAAGTGATATGTCTTCGATTTGTTTTTTTTTTAAAGTTAAGGTTGTCACGTTTATATTGTGTTTCATTTTTTGCATAGTGATAGGAAGCGTGTTAGTGCAATCGATTAAATATTGAAATAATTTATCGGCCATAGAGAATTTATAAGCAGCCATCTTGGAAACATATTGATTTACAGCCGTTTCAACAAACGGTCCCAATCTTAATCTTTAATTTCATTCTGAGAATGAACCAATCAAAATAAGTCGTTTGTAAGCGTGTCAAAAAACTTGGTTTTGATTGATCCATTTTTGAGATAGATCAAAAAAATCAATTAGGATCATTTAGTGAAAATGGTTACATAGCTTCACTCACATTTTTTTACGCAATACTTTTGCATTGCAGTGTTTTCATGACAAGGAAACTATTTCGTTACCGATTTACATAATCGTTGTCAACAAAGTTCTTAAGCGTTAGTTCCTGGATTTAAAGTAATAGTGTCCTAACAGTAAACAGCTTCACCTAACACGACACTATGTTAAAACTCTTTTAGAACACAAACATCTATGTCTACTTCAAATTAAAGCTTCCATTTTTACCATTTTAATTTATATATAATGTTTTTCAGAACATTTATCTAGGTGTTCACTAAATTGATTTTTGTTCAGGGGACAAAACTTGGCAACGCAATAATTTTCATTTTGGTGATACTTCTCTTTATGCAACATTATCAAACATGAATCTTATTCGGTTTTATTAAATTCTGAAATTACTTTCAATCTTTGTGTTAGCATGGTCCTTTTTTCTTTCAATTTCAAATTATGTTTGCCTAACCTTGAATGAGGCCGAAGGACACAACTTGTATTAATAGATAATTATTAAAGAATTCATAAATTATGTGATTGAAATGTTTAGCCTAATTCGAGTTTTTATTTGGACTGTATTTGAACTAAATATTATGGCCGGATTTCGACAATTGCTATAAAGTACAATACGTTTGATCATTATATCTGTATATTGCCAAGTTTTGTTCCTTAGCATATTTCCTAATCGTGCTTCACATTGATCAATATAATTTCCTACTTACAATCATCTATCTAACAGAAAGGCGCGTTACATCTACATCAGATACTACCCTTATCGGTTAAAAAATAAAGATAATATTTGTGTTGCAAACACCACCAAAGAAGCCCACTCAAACAGTGACGCGCGGAAGAGTTCCCATATACAACATAACTATTTGTGTTTGCAACACAAAACCTCTACGCTACCGGAGATTCAATGAAACACTAACAGTGTAAAAGGCGTTATACACTTATTTACAAAACCCAGCCTTTAGATCGACCTACAAGCACCAGATCTAAGTCGAAAATAAAACGAAAATACAACTATGATATGTTTAGTTCATCTCAGTCTTCATACTACTACTAGAGTCAGTCCTAAGCTAACGGATTTTACAATCCCATAAGAAGAGGACGCGATATTTCCAAAAAATAAACGGAAAAGCTTCGAATATTTAATACATCCAATCTCGTAATACACATCACTAGAAAAATATTTAGGTTCAATTGCATCAGCAACATGTTCGTTAAAATTATCATATATTGTAATACTCACAGCTTTTATGATATGTTTCGTTTCATTATATATATTTACATCTACACTTACGTCTATATACGTGGTGTCATCTCGTGCGCGATCTAAAGCGGGTGCATCGTGCTCTATATAATCTACATTCATCATAAATTCATCGTAACTTTTCAAAATAGATACAAAATTGATATCATTTATAAAATATCTCTCCTTGTTCAAAGGAATCATGTCTAACGAAGATGATTTTTTTTCGAATAAATTCGACATAGAATTGACTAAGTATTTGAACAGTGAAGCGCAGGTGGTGATAGTTTGTTTTAGGTTATAGAAGATGGTGAGAATGATGATAATGATATGGAAGTATTTGCAAGGGTTTTGAGTATTGGCAGCACTGGGCGGCGCAGGGTAGACGACGTCCACTTCGGCGATCTTGAAGATGGACAGCAGAAGATGAGAGGAAATATCTTCGTTTTGCGAGTTGATGCGGGACTTTACTATCTTCAGAACGTCAATGCATTCCTCCTGGAAATTGTTTTTTTACATTATAAATCTTGTTTGATGAATACCGTTTTTTCACTTCATACTCAACTCTAATCTCGATATTTTAATTTTTTTAGAGACAATATAAAAAAGAACTAGTTTAAGAAGTAGCTATTTTCATAGCTACTTGGTGGCTAGCATCAGGCGAACAAGTTACTCGTTCATTTTGATTGTGTCAAAACTCACCTTTTCTCTATCAAGCAAAGCCTCGCCAGCTTCCCTGAGCATCTCTTGCTCCTTCTGAGGCACGCTTGCTGATATGATAACGTTTTCATTGCTGATGTTGAAAAGCGTCAGCGTGCAGTTAGTCTGGAATTAGGCAAACGTGATATTTACTGTTAATGCTATCACAGAGTTTAGTCGCAAAAATATTAACATCAATTATTGGTGTGTTAACATAAACAATTACTTGACTACATTTTTTATTGAACTAACTTTACCAATAATTGAAAACTCCCTTATTTTTAACATTGACAGCATTGTCACTATTATTACGAGTCAAAACCAAAATTTTATTACATCTTGTAAAATAATAACCCAATCACTGACTGATGCTAATTTTTTATCATTTCTCCCTCGAAGAGCAAGTATCCACTGCTCTTTTGAAGTTATAAGAAATGATATCGGTAAAAAATCTTCTTACCCCGTCCTCGTGGACAGTGTATAGATACTGTTGCAGCAGCCTCACAGCATCCTCGGCTCCTAGACCGGTGTGAGGTCTGAGAAGGGCCTCGTCGACGGCGCTGAAGCCGAGCAGCAAGTAAACACCTTCGGGAAGCTTGTATTCTCCTTGAACAAATTGACCTTATGTGGATCTTTACATGAAATATTATCTGCAACGATCGTACTTTTCCTTTACAATATGCTTGTTATTATAATGCCGTATTTACTGACTGTAATGTGGGTTTACTATTCGGGAGACTTCTGATTCGATTTCCGGGTCAGAGGTTTTGTGGGATTTAACGCAATTTGCTAACATTTGGAACACCTCAGGATAGCAGCGAGTATATACGTTATTATTACGATCGCTGGACACCTCAAAAACTATAAACAACTAAGTAAACTAAACAATCCTTAAAATAAAACTATTTTTCGGATTTTATCGCAATTTTTATATTATAATTTTCTCTCGACGTTTCGAAGACTGCAGTTTTCATGGTCACTGGGCGGACTGAGGCATTGGTCATCCGAAAAGTCAGTTACAATATCTACCTACATTTTACCATTACACAATTGTGAAATTGTCCAGCTCTGTGAGACAACAAGCTTCAAATTCCACGCCGTTATACTATCTTTAACCGAGTACCTGGTTTAGGCCTTATGCAGATCACCTAACCAAAAGCTTAATTGATTATCAGTAGGTACCTGGGTTAGGCCTCATGCAAATGAAGGATCCGGAGTAGCAGTAACAGCGGCCCCGATAGGCCTGGTAGGCGGGCGCGGCGTGCGAGTAGTGCGCCAGGCGCGACGAGCACGGCGCACGCGGCACGCACGCCACCTTGCACGACACCTGCAGCGTCGCCTCGCACACGCACAGGTCCGTGCACTCCGCCAGCTCCGCGGAACGGTACAGCTGCAATTATTTTACTTTTGAACTACACTACCAAAGATCAATCTGGAGGTATATTCTTTCGAATAAGAATATAATTTCTGAAATCGGTTCATAAATGATCGAGTTCTGAGGTAGTAAACATTAAAAAAAAACATGTCGAATTAATAACCTACTCCTTTTTTAAAGCATGTAATGAGTAAATAAATTTGCACGCTCATGTCATTTATCCCCGAAGGGATAGCCAGAGGTTGGACTGGTGCACTGGATGTAGAGTGTATTCCGTCCCATAATGTGGTATGGGGCGAGCATATTATACCACACCGAGTACATTAATTAAATTATTATATGACTCAGCCCAATATTTGCGGCGAGATTAAAGGTCACCGTCTACGCTGGCTTGGCCATTTAGAGCGCATGGGAGAAGATCGGAAAGTAAAAGGTGCATATCTGAGTCGACCAACAGGTCGCTGGCCAGTGGGCCGATCCCGATTCCGCTGGAACGTTATGTTGGAAGGTGACCTGCATCAACTTCAAGCCAGTACTGGCGAGAGCTGGCGCAAGAGGCTTTGGGTCGCTGAGCTAACGGAGTAAGTAATTAAATTATTATGATAAAAAAATGGTTGCTGATCTCAGCTTTACGGAGCGTTAAAACTAAAATGTTTTGGCCGTATTTCGATTATGTTCTACTTTTATGTTACGCAACTAAAATGCTGAGATTACTTTCGTCAAAATCTTTAACCCGAAGTTTAATTGAAATAATGCATAGGTAAGTTAGGAAAGTCTGTTCCGTAAGCACCGACGAACCATTTTTTAAAGTAGATTAAAATTAAAGATACTTACACGCCTAGTTTCTCCCATCTTGATATATTGCGCCTGATCATCGCTCTCCGGTTTCTTAACAATGCAATACTTCGCCGGCTCCAAAGTGGTGGTGGGTTTCGGCGTGGTGGTAGTAGTAGTGGTGGTGGTCGTGGTAGTGGTGGTGGTGGTGGTAGCCACGGTGGTAGTTTCCGTCGTGGTCTCTACCACCGGTTCAGATATCTGTCCGATTTCATTAGGGCCGACAGTTTGCTCCGACATCGTCGTGATGGGGCTGAGTTGTTGATGTGTTTCCTGAAATAAATATGTTTTATACAATTTATACGGCATTTGCAGAATTTTAAGCTCATGCCGGATTCGAAAGGTTACGCTGAAGCATAACCTGTAGGTACTACAAAGTACATTAGTCGTTGAACTTATGTATTTTTGTTAATAATAATAAGTAGCAAAAACTAAAATAAATTAAGTATTGTCCATTATAAGAGCCGATGTTTTTTTGTCTGATTATTTATTTTTCTTGCTTTGAATGACGAGACGAGCTTACCTTTCGCCTTATGGTTAGCGATACGACCGGTCATAAACAGTAGAATATATATTATAGAAATTATAACATGATTGGATAAAGGCCAACAATTATAAATTTTATTCATACAGCTATTATTATTTTTTAACCTTTGGAAAACTAATAGATTGAAAAACTAAGATTTCTGATTAGGAACTAATAGAGGCGGCTCCGGCTCATGTGCTGCCCGTGTGCAAGAAATTCCTTGGCGTCCTCTAGGAGACAATGTAATATTTAATAAATATAATAATATTAAATCAAAAGTTAATGTGTAAAGTAAAGAAGCCGCTCGCCGGCCTTCGCACGGGTGCAGCTTGTTTGAGGGCGCCAGTGTCGCGAGCGACGCATGTCTCTTTGAAAGTGTCGCTAGCGGCGCTCGGCGGCCCCAAACATACTGCGCCCGTGTGCAGCGCACTTCCTGGACAATAGGTAAAGCCGCCTCTGGGATCTAATATTCACCTCAGCATGTTCAATCTGGTTGACGACGTGTGTGGTGTGGCGGTGGTGGTGGGTGGTTGTGCGATGGTACACCGGAGATTCAGGCGCCACGGTGATGTACCTGATGCCGTTGTCGAACGGAGTGGTGGTCAGGAGGGAGCCATAGGTCTTCACGTGGTAGTCGCTTTGAGATTCAACTGGAAATCAATTTAAGTCGTAGTGAAATAGATTTTTTCTTTTTTTTCTTCTTTGTGAAATAAGAAGTTGACGATGCTGAGTCAAGGACGGAAAAGTTACCCTTTTATGCATTGATCCCGGGTTTATTTAGGGACTCATACTTCAATCAACGATATTTAACGATAAACCTTATTCGCATAAGAGTGAATAAGTAAAGATGTTAATTAAATCGAAAGGTTATTAAGAAAACCGATTGTCAGACTTCACATACTCTCAAAATTGGTAAACTTCTCAGATATGCAGGTTTCCTCACGATATTTTCCGTCACAGTTAAAGTAAGCGATAATTCACAATGAATACACACATAACTTTAGAAACGTCCCTCGAACCCACGGACATTCGTCTCAGCAGTCCGTTCCACTCCCAACTAGGCTATTGCCGCTTCATGATTACTATGATTAGTTGTCGCTTGGTAGGCTACCACTGTAAACCTTCCGCATAACACCTCAAGAAGTTTAAGACAGGCTGAAAATCAGCGCTGCTCCAACCTACTGTCCCGGTCAATATGAGCTGACCTGCTTCTGCTGCTGTGCTTTATTTATAAGGCAATAAACGGATTTTGATTTTTTTTAATATATATTTACGATCTTTTGATAGAAATCCACACCATCTTTTAAAGGAGTCCCGAGAAAAACCAGCGGTCCAGAAATATCTTTTTAAAAGTACAATACACGGTATATCTGAAAAATATTGTTCCGTTGACTTTCTTCGGGCACGCAATTCTGAAATACCAACTTATTTATTCCCATGTTTCACTTTAATGTTAACAGCATTCTGCTAACACTTTGAATACGGAACTCTAAAAAGATGATAATAAAGCTTCCTTTATTATCATCTTTTTCATCATGGTTTCTTTTATAAAAAATTAAAAGGCAACTATTCAAAAGAATAAGCAATAGATACAAATAAATATATTGCTCCATTGTAAAGGCAATCCCAAAATAGGTCGTGGTGGAATAAAGCCTAAACCCTCATATTAGTATGTGTTACTTTTTCGTGGAAACTTTGTTTGACTTTGATATTATTTTCTTTGTGTATATTCAGTTGTAATTGTTCTGTGTGTTTCCCAAATACTAAATAAATAAATAAAAACAAGCTCGCGCCCAGCAGTGGGCAGTATATGCTAGGCTGAAGGCTCCATCAGACATAACATTTCTTATAATCCTCTTCATAAAACTAATTCACTTACCAACACAAGGATTCAGCCACAAAAGCCGCTGCCAGCCCAAACAGTCGTACAGCTGGGCGAAGTCAGTGCCCCTGCAGGCGCAAGCAGCTCGCAGTTGGGTACCCAGCACTGCGACAACAGCAGCGCGGCAGGCGGCAGGGGAGCCAGCACAACCCTGGGTAACGGCGTCCACTGCGCACCACTGCTCGTAGTTCTCTAGACGAATCCTGGGAAACATTAGAAATGGCATCTACAGTTTGATATGATGATTAAATAAGCCTTTATTGATGTTTTAAAATAATTACTATGAACTTATGATATAGTTACTTCTTTATCATAGACGATCGGTATATTCATAACATAGTGTCTTTCGACATAGGCGTCCTTTAAAGATTTCTATCTCTTTCTATCTCTCGCCATTCTTACAGTTCCAACACTGGAGAGATGACTTCAATAAAAGTTAGGTTCTCAATGGATGAGAATAGCGAGGCTTAGAAAGTCTAATAATATGTATAACTTGTATTAGAAAACATATTTCACTCCCTACTTTTCTATTAATTGATGAATTTCGCAGTGGGTAAAGATAGACGAGCAGTGGCGTAACGATAGGATGGCACGACGGACAAATTATTAGGAGGCCCCAGCTAAATGGGCCCCTAGAACCAGGGTAACTAAGCACCGACTTTCTGGGACAATTAGGTCCTGGTTACAAATCTTAATTCATTCACATGTTGGATCGGCGAGCTAAAAAGTGTCTAGCCACCGGCTCCTGTCTCGGGTCTGAGAAGATATCTGTTAGCTGGATTTTAATTGCAAAAAGAGGATTCCAACCGATAAATTTGCTGTGGGTGTATGTGAGTTTACTGCTCGTTGTCATAAAATGCAAGAGGCGGGAGAGCCTCTAGTGTCCAATTGTAAACACTAATAAATAAATATTTAATTTATTTCACATCATTACTGGCTATTTTAATCACACTTTAAAATTTATGCCAAGTACCATTATGTTACGATCCCATTGTTTCGCGATATGAAGCACGCGACAATTTTAAAACCTTGTACATGCTTGGTTAACAATTAATGTAGTTAAAAACAGCAAATGTTAACTTAGTTTAATACATTTACGTATGTTCCTTTCGTTAACATGCTCTCATTATAACAATAATTATTTTAAATACACAGGTAAAATATTTTAAAGTATACAATTGTATGTAAATGTTAAGGTGCCTTATGAAAATCATATAGTAACGACACAAGTGAGTACATTTCGCAGAGGAAGCGAGCTTTTCATCAGGCGTTGAATTATGACGTCAGCGGAGTGACCTACATGCATGGATCAATCGGGGCGGACCGCTGTTTACCACCGCAAACATCTATTTGAAATGAATTTTGGAGTTTAATATACCTTATATTAATTTGTACGTTTACTGGTTGTAGGTCTCTCATGTGTAAGAGTACGCCTGGGTAAGTACCATCGCAATGTTTATTTCTGCCTCCGAGCAGCAGTGTGTAATCACTGTTGTGTTACGATTTGAAGGACATTATAGCCAGTGTAACTACTGGATATAATAAGACTTAACATCTTATGTCTTAGTTTGGCCCGCGTAGTGGAATATCAAACAATACTTTGTAATTAAAGATATTGCATGATGGTTCTACTGTTTATGGGCGGACGTTTCGCTTACCATCAGGTGAACGGCAAGCCCGTCTCGTCATTCAAATCAATGAAATATATATATGTACTGGAATTTGATTTCACCTTTAAGCATTAGATATCTGGTTTCTGAAGGTAGTATCTATCATAGATAGCCTATCTAATCAAAAATGAAGAACAAAATTCAAATTTAGGCACAGAAACGTCTGTATAAGAGAAGAATTCACCACATTATTGGAGTATTAACGCTAAAGCCTAAGAGATACATGAATCACTGTTATCCAATCTTAGTTATAGTTAATATTAGGGTTGTCCGCTTGGTATCAACCCGGAGTTTGGAATTTATGCTCGACAAGGCGATAAGGACGCTTATCACATCATGGGACGGAATACAAGTGACGGAAAGTGGGTCCTCTATAAATGGCATTGGATAGTAGTTGCAAGTAAAAAAACGCACGGTAAAGTTGACTAGAAACTGGTGTCATCTCGGTAAAGTTTCTCAACATTGACCAAATATGTGTACTATCCCAAAACAACGATCAGTTGAGACTATTTTGTGAAGTTTCTAGAAAAGTGGAAAAGTTGGAAATAGTGTGTGAGTAAACACATTGGTAAATTATAAATACAAAATGGTTTGATGTGTTATTAAAGTAAATGAGCGAATTCAATTTGAATACAAACTGATGAAAGGGATAAGTAAATAATTATTGAATAATAAGCAAACGAGAAAACTATAACTACCTAAGGGAGCTTTAGAAAAAGGGGCTAACAGTGGAGAAGATTCCGATTCCTGTCGGCTTCCCTTTCCTAATTTATGTTAAATATAATTATCATTATCTAGCGGATTGCACACCGTATTTATGCATATTAGTACCTATATAATGTTGTGTTGGATTCCCGTTTGGAAAATTTCACGCTTCGCCACTGGAGCCTAAAGCAATGGTTTTGCAAATCAAACGGAATAAATTTCATCAGAATCATCATAATCACTATCTATACTAATGTTATAAAGAAGAAATGTTTGAAGGTTTGAAACGGCAAATATCTGGAACTTCTGAAAAAAATTGATATTTTTTCACTAATAGGAAGCTATATTACTCCGGGAGTGCTGCAGGCTATTTTTTATCCCGGTGATTTTTTTTCTCGAGAAGTATTTTTGACGTGGACAAAAGCTACATTACAAAACAAAGACCCTCACCGCGTCTGGCTGTCTGAACGCAATAAGCTCAAAAACTATTGAACGGATTTGGATGAAATTTGGTATGGAGATAGTTTGAGACTCTGGGAAGGCCATGGACTACGTTTTATTCCAAGAAAATATAACGGTGGGACCTTTAATCTAGAATAAATCTTTCGCGAGGTAACACTGCGAACTAAAGGTAGTTATAAATAGAAAGAAAAACGCTAAACATACATTGATTTATACTAGAACTAGCTTTTGTTCGCGGCTTCGCCCGCGTGAATGAGTTTTCCGGGATAAAAGTTCCACTATATATATTCTTCGTATAGGAAGTAGCCTGTCCTTCCCAGGGTCTAAAATTATCTCCATACCAAATTTCATAAAAATCCATTCAGCCGATTTTTTAAAAATTTATATCATACGGACAGACAACTTTTGGGGAATTTGTTTTATAATATGTATCGATGTTGCCAATGGTTTTAAATATATCAGTATCAATTAATCTCGAATATGCTATTAATTGGAAACAAGAGAACAATGCGTTGTTCGTGTAACAATCCTAATTATTTACTACCAACATTAAAAACAATTACATATTTAATTAAATTCATATTGATTGTACAGGCGATATTTAACTTTAAGTCCACAGAACAAAGAGAAAAACGGGAAAGCACGAACACAGTAATTGAAATTACTACAGAAAAATAATAGCAATGAAAAGTGCACACTTTGCACAAACCATTTTGATTGTACGTTCGATAGGTTCATAATAAAAAAAGTCGATGCATGAAAACAAAATGAAAATCCGAACAATATTATGCTACGATTGAATATCGAATATTTTAATCTTTTTGATAGGATGTGACGTCATTATGTCGTACGTGTTTTAATTTTCAGAATAAAATTTGGATAGTAGCATTTTTAAGAAACTCCGTGTGTATTCAGACATACATGTGTTCCGATGTTTTGAAATAAAGGAGAGAGAACTAACATTTATATAAAATTTGAACAGAATCGGGAATGCAGTTTCAGTGACCAGCAAAAAAGAACATTTTTAGTAGAATGGAATCTATTGAAAACACAGTCAAGTAAAAAACGGTCAATAGTTGCAAGATTTGGTACCATTTTAAATTCTGCATGGTCAGATGACATGACGAATTTGGCTTGACTTCACAGTTCACAGGAAACCGTCACGATGTAGCAACAATGATGTTTTATACGATTGTTGGAGACTCAAACCCCGTCCCAATTCCTATGGTCTTTTTTTTATGGGCACAGCTAAGTGACACCACTAGACCTGATGATAAGTGGAGTGAAGTCCAATAGAATGACTGACGAGAGATGATGACCCCTCGGCAGTCGACATTCTATTACCAATATCACAATTATGCCGGTCTGTCGGAATCAGATATACACAGGCTGATCTTGGAACTTGCTTGCGTGGTCCACTATGGGGGGTTTAAACATATTGTGTACGATTGTTGCTATTCGAGCGGATATGAAATATTTTACCACCAGCATTAATAAATTTTAGTCAAAGTTTTGAAGATTAATATCTTATACATTAGTCTAACATGTTCAGTAATATTCACCAAAACCACACGTGTATACTATATAAAAATTATGATCTTTGAAAAATCAATATCCATTCCAATTTTCCAGTGGCGACTGTCGTACCCAAGGTTCGCAGCGGTAAATCAATAAATACATTGTACATAGATAGTTGCACTGAGATCGGTGGATTCAATTTTAGCTCGTTGTGTATTGTGCCAGCGGGCAGTCGCCCGTCGCTAATACGCTTGTGAGATTTTCTACGCTAAATAACACTGCATTTGGAAAATTCATCGGATATTTTGGAACGTTTCTCTACGTGTTTAAGCGTCGTGAGGGAGGTGTTTTTATTGAAATACAACTATTTTTGGGATATTATCATGGGTTAAATTATAATTTTCTGTCAGCGTTTCGAAGACTGCAGCTTTCAAGGTCACGAGAAAGGCACAGGGGGAGTTCACAGATTCATGAAGGTTGCAAATTATTCGAACTTGGAGCAAATTAAAAAATAAAAAACCACAACAAAATCCGGAAGAATAGTTTTATTACTCCTCGCCATTTAAAAAAATTATGTCCGCCTATTTGAAACCTGATATATACAGGCTAATTCCAGAACATGTTATACTTATGTTAATCACTATGGCGGGTTTTATACCTCTATCCTACCACCACCATGGTTACCGTTTTAATGCGATGATACAATATTACTGACCTGCATTCAGGCTCCTCCCTGCAGGCATGAGCGAGGGTGTGGCAGGCTGGTAAAGGCGATCCGACCGGGGGCCGCTGCGCGCACGATGGATGAAGCCGCTCTTGAGCATTCATGCAGGAGTCTTCGCGGTTGTCGGTCTTCCTGCGATTATATTATATAATATACAATAATATCAGCCCTATATTATATACTGTCCCACTAAGCATTGAAGGGTATCGGAGTAAGTTTAGATAACCTAGGTCTCAGACAATGGAATAATAGATCTGAAAGACCTGTTCAATGTACTAGGACAACATAACTTTGCTGTATTGATTTTGTTTTGCATAATTTGATTTTTAAGTTTAGAACATGAATGCAGACATATATGACATATATAAAAATAATTAAAATGAGCTGTGATTTCAAATCACTTTCTTCCTAATCCTATTTGATTATTAATGAATATAAGGAAAAGGTGAAAACACTTTCACAAATCTTCGTATCTATATTTAAAGCAATCAGTATCCGGGAGATACTAATAATAATAATAATATCAGCTCTGTATTATATACTGTCCCACTGTTGGGCACGGGCCTCCTCTACTACTGAGAGGGATTAGGCCTTAGTCCACCACGCTGGCCTAGTGCGGATTGGTAGACTTCACACACCCTCGAAAATTCCTAATAGAGAATTTCTCAGGTATGCAGGTTTCCTCACGATGTTTTCCATCACCGTTAAAGCAAGCGATAATTCACAAAGAATACACACATAATTATTATTTTTTAAAAGTCAGAGGTGTGTTCCCTTGGGATTTGAACCTGCGGACATTGGTCTCGGCAGTCCATTCCACAACCAACTAGGTTACTGCCGCCTTATAATCGCTATCAGGCGAGTGACATGCTCGTATCGTCATTTAATCGCAATAAATAATATTTAACCAAAACAGTACATTTTTTAATAAAATATGTTTCACCATGCCTGTTTGCTATAATTTCGATGTTTGTAATTACATAACCTACACTATGTTATTTATTAATTTATTAGTCTGTAAGCTTTCTTGAAATAATAATAAATAATATATTGTTATATAACATCATCATAAACATCATCATCATCAGCCGCAGGATATCCACTGCTGAACATGGGCCTCCCCCAAAGATTTCCAGGGCAATTCTCCGAAAAGTAAGGTTTTCGACTAATTTACCTGGCTCATTTTTTTTACCTATATTTGAATGATTTGCTTCGTTCATATCAAAAACATAACTTAAAAAAATATAATGAGCGTGAAGGCACTTAAATTGATCCACTAGATGAAGATATATAGCTCATTGAAAATTTCCATTATCAGATAAATGAGATCAAGACAGATGAATGAGAAATGAGACATATATTTAATAAGTAAAACCATGAAAGAAAACTACAATGTCGTACTTCTGTCATATATAATCAATAAATCACAATAAATATCAACAATTATTATTAATATTATTATTAATATTTTAGTTTAAACTTTAAAATTCACTTTAAATGAAAACGTGCAAATAGCAATCAGTTTCTTTAACATATATTTTCCCTCTGTTCAATAAAATAACTGAATAAATCAACAAATTTATCATAATCATAAATTTATCACGATCATAATCAAATGAACTTCAAATTTTTGTTAATAATATAAGGCAAGTATTCTTCGGCGCATTATAATATATTTCTAAGATTGACTCATTTCCTAATCTTGATTAATAAAATAAGAAAAACAGGAACGATTTCACTTCTAACTACTTCCATTACTTTTTAGTAGAAATATAAAATAATGATTGAAATAATCAATAAACATTTAGCAACTCTGCTGGCAATTCAATTGTTATATTCAACCAATTAAAAAATGTTCAAATCATCACTATCAGAGTCGCTTCCCCACAAGCCAATATTCACTAAACTTTTAAACGTTTCATCATTATAATTTGGCAAGTGCGGTTCCTGTGTAGTAGAATTCTCTTTTCCATATTTTTTTTTCTGCTCAGCTTCATTTTCTAATTTACTTTTTATATTCAGTGTATTATTTGAAAAAGTTATATTAGCAGGTTTGACTGCAATATCAGATAATATTGTAACATAGTTTTTTATTGAATCTTGAGGTACAGATTCATTATTACAGTTTTCTTTCAGAATATTCGGCCAATCTTGTTTTCCTAATAAGTTAAGTTCTTGTGTAGATTCGGCTAATGGTACTACATAAACATTTGTATTATAAGGGGGTAGTGTATAAAAACCTAGATGATTACCATGAGGACACAAAATAGCTTCGTCGACACAGGAATTTTCGCAACAGCTCAATTTTCGAACGGCAATTTCATTTGAATCAAACGTCCACACGATTTGATGCATTTTCATGCAACCAGAGAAAGCGTCAACCTTTTGTGGAAACAATAAATCTTTTTCATACACGTTGTATTCGGATACTGTTCTTATAATAACGTTATGGACGTTCTGAGAAATAGCCTCCATGAAGTCGTCGAAGCCAGTGATATCAATTCCACGAGACACAGCTCTGTCGGCAGCTTGCTTGATTGTAGCTCCAATCCCATCAGGAGCACCCTTTCCGTGACCTGATTCGCTATAGTTCCATGTAATAGTACGTAAACAATTTATGTATTGAGGAAGTGAAGATATAACATGAAAAATTTTTTTGTTGCGATATTGGCTTGATGGCGAATCAGATATAAAATGGATACATTGAAGATTTGGGCAAATGTTTTCGGCTATATAATCTAGAATAGGTACGATATGGGCCCATACTGCAGAAACATCGTGACGTGTACACTCACTAACAGTACAAAACGACTGATATTTAAGATCAGCCCCATTTGCTTCTCTGTAATAGATAACTGCAGTGTGTAAGGTAATTTGCTTGCGACTGCCGCCGAAATGGTACGACTGTATCTCTTCATTACATTTCACGGCGTAATTTTCACTAAAATCAATATGCAGGATGCATTCCCCTTCGGAAAGATTAGTCTTTAAAAATCTGATAGCTTGGTATTGTGCGGATATCGTGCTGCTGTGTATATAAAAATCTTCTAGAAGAGATTCGAATTCCTTAATTACATTGATTGCGGTTTTACGTATTTTTATTTTATGTGTAACTCGCATCTTTTTTTGTGTGCCTTCGAGTACTTGTACTTTCGTTACCCATTGCCAATAAATAATTTCTTGATTATAATTAAACTCTAAGTATGGAACCACCTTGTGCATACAATTATCACAATTTCTTTGTAAACACTTAACATTGTAAGAATCACAACATGTTTTATCTAACAAATCACGAGAATTGTTCACAGCCATTATATTCTTTTGTCGTAAAGCTTGAATAATTAAATTTACATTAACATGTAGCTTACAAAGACAAGTTTCTCTGGAATTAATATTTGGAATCAATATCCAAAACGGTCTCAATCTACAAAAACTTGTATAACTGATATTAATGTTGTTTTCCTTCAGATACTTTTTATGTAAATTAATTAAAGAATCAGAAAGGTATCGTTTTTGCTTCTTTACTTTATTTTTCACTATGCATTCTTTTTTACCTGCACAAATACGACTATTTCTATCCTCTTCTAAAAAGTTTTTAATATTTTCTTTGATCGTGGCTGATATTTTTCTTGTAGCTATGCATGAACTATTATATCTTTTAACTATTTTCTTCGACTTTTGAGCTATATTTTCTTTGCTGTCATACAATTTTGTGGAGGCTGTATGCTTTGAGTATCTCTCAATTTGCTTACGGTACCTTTCATTAATTTTTCTCAAATTGTAAATTTTTTGTTTGAGATTGAGAATCTTTTTGTCCTTCTTGTAACGTAAACGTCGCTGCATTGAATTTGAGCAGGATGCAACTGGTCTATTTTGATTAACCAGTGATCCAAGTTTAGGCGTATATGTCTCGTCAGACATAATTGAAGGTGCTGGCGATAAAACAATATCATCCTTGTTTTCTTGGAAGCCTTCAACATCAGATCCACATATGCTTTCAGGAGGAGTATTAGAAGCTAGCAACTGAGCCGTTTTCTTCTGTTCTTTTTTCCTTAAATAGTAAGCTTTGAAATTTTGTTTCCATCTTTTTCTTTGAATTCTCTGTTTTCTTGGTGACATTTCTGAAATACTAAGTTGCTTTTTATCTTCCTTACGCCTAAGATATCTCAGTCGGTCTTTCTCTTGCTTTTCTTTCCATAAATTCTCATCATTCTTAATTCGGTCATATCTTCTCCTTTCTGCCAACCGTTTCTTCAAGAGTCTTTCTTCTCTAGTCTGCTTTCTTGTCTTCGCCATTTTCTTATTACATAAAAAGACAATATTTCAACTGTTATAAAGTGAAAGTGATCTAATACCGTCTAAAATTCTAATTTACCTGGCTCCTATCTAATTCATCTGGCGTAAATTCGCCAGAGAAATCCAGAATAATTAGACCCAGCTAAATGAGATTTAGTCACTAAAATTAATTTCCCTTCTAATATTAACAGTATTCACAAGTAACAAATATATCAAAGAATTTTAAAACTGTTTGGACTTTCGGTGGTATATTATAGAAAGTACTGTGTTAATATAAATTAAATAAAAAACGATCATATAAATTAGACAACTTACCTTACAAAAGCCAGAATCGAGGATGTTATCGTGTTTAATTCAGTATTTATGATACATAGAAACGTCCTTACTTCACGGTAGCACGGCGGCGACTGACATCAAAGACATGCCGAAACATTTCGGCCGATACCTATTCACAGTTATTGTAGGTACTTGGTGAAAACATGAGCCATAGAAATTATCCATACGAGTCTGGACATTTTTAAAACTTCTATAAATGCGATTGGTTTTTACTAATTAATCCACTATAAATGGTAAATCACGGGCGAATAGTTTAAGTATCGATTCAGCTACTTTAAATTAAACAAAAGATTGTATATATTTTTTTCTAAGAGTTTAAAATCGTAAGTTGGACTTATGGACGCGCCATATGAATTAGATTTTGCATGTTTATTATTTTTTTACTGGAATATTATAATGTTATACAAAAGAATATGAATAGGCCTCAATAGACAACTAGTATAAGTACAGTATAGAATATAGACATCATTAAAAATTAACAAATAACATACGTTATCTGACGAAAAACCGTTTTTTTTGTAGTTCAGAGAATTGCCCTCCAGGTCGACTCATTGGAAGCGGCCCGCATCCAATAAGTATATAACATATTAGTTTTTACATCAGATAGATCCGTTTATAATGCGCAAATTATTTTGTATTTCCATTCTTAACATCAAACAGATATTTACGATAAATTTATTTATACGCATAATATCTTTACTGGAAGTTCATAACCATGTCATGAATAGGATGCATTTGTTTGAATCAGTAAACTTATGCTTTCCCTGAGGCCCCGACGCACACTGTTTACCCTTATTACAAGGTTATTTAAAATGAATGGAACGAAGCAATATTTTTCCACGCAATAACGTTTACATGAAACGCAAATGGAAAAGTGTTACGTATTCTCAAATGGCTACACTATTCCTTTACGCGTAAACCAAGGACTAATATCTAATTTCCTTTTTCCTATCGGATTTTTCCACTGACGCAACCCCAATGTATTTACTTTTATGCGACGTGTTTTTGCGTTGCTAAAACAGTTAATTGAAACTCAATTTTTTTAAGAAATATTTAGAAGATGTCAGATTAGAAGAAATCCTCCAATTGCGAGAGGCTTCACGCAAGCCTCAAGGATACGTTAAGATGGAGATCCATTATCTGTTAATTTTGTTTTCTAACTTTATTCGCATTATGCTAACGCGACTAGGTCGATCATATTTTTAGGTTCCAGTTCTGTCAGTCCGTAAGGCCCTTAAAGAACTACTCTAAATAGCCGGATAATATCACACTTACTTGCAAAGGCAGAAAGCGATCTCGGTGTTCCAGTGCACGCTTGGTTTCCTGTAAAACCCTCGCAGCGCGGCCATGCAGCCCTCCCTGTCGCAGTCAGTCGCGTGGCACTTCTGCAAGACTGGGGTCAGTGAAGTCACGCATTCGCTGTCCTTGATGCAAGTGTCAAGTGCCACGTGGCAAGTCGACTGCAGGGCCACTTTCTCCTCACCTGCTTTACCGTTCTCTTTGCCAATCCTCTCTGTTGGTTGTATTGTGTTAGTTGGGATGTGTTTTAGTTAGTGTTCCGTGCCACGTCCAATGTTTTGTGGTGGTGTCATTGGCGTAAATATTAAGAAGTTATTTTGCTCATCACCTTCTGATATATTGTAGTCTTAGATGTTATATTTATGTTAATTTTAAGATCAATAAAAATCCACATTAAAATTATAGTGATGTCTTTGAACTCAAAATAGAAAGAAATTTTGGTTACTCTCATAATGAAGCATCTTGAAATATAAGCGATACTTCTAGTTACGTCACTATTGATCTATAATTGACGCAGTTGGTGTTGGTTGTTTTAATACTAGTTTTGGTGTCTTTAATTTATTTTGTGCCAAGACTATTATATTTTGTTTCAAGTCCTATAATATCATGTACAACTGTTTTGGCGATGTGAACATAAAGAGCTCATACACTCATAAAGCCCCATATCCTTAAAAAATTGAACTGTAGTTTTATGCTAGTTTTTGTCAGTTTTTGCTAACTGGTATCGCACAATCGTCAGAAGTTTCTTTCGTAAGACAAAACCTTTTAGATTACAACGCAGTTCAGTTTCTCAAATCGTGTTCACCAAATGTCTTTGTTATTGGACGTAGCAAGGAATGTAAGTAAAACAAAGACGCGCTATGTGCCGAAGAGTGCAGTGACCGGTGTCTCCTATATACATCCTTATGTATGTGTGTTTAAGGTTGGATTTGGATATATCACTTCACAAACGTAGATAGACAACATCCGACTGTCTACTATAGACCTCTGGGTTTCATACATTTTGTTTATCACGCAAATTGGACACCTAAAGCTCAAAATATTGAAATAAATAAATACATAAATAAAATAAAGGAAAGCCTTCGTATCAAATAAAATAAGAAAATCTTGGGATGTGATTTTCAACTTTCATGCTAATTTGTACAATTGTGAAACCATCATGAATGTACGTGAATTATTATTTAATTAGTGTTATAGTGGAACAAAAGTGGAATATGGAATATTTTTATGAATACTTTAAATACAAGCATATTTAATTACTCATGCTCCCGTTTCTATGTGTTTATGTGTGACAATATAGATGGTATTCATATAATTATGTTTTTTTAAGAAGCAGTTCAGAAAATACGCATTTTTGTCGGAAGTATTGATTGATAATTTTGAACTGCAGTTATTACGTTTTATTATGAGACGAATTATTTTTAGTAACGGATTCTTGTTATAAACAATGTCTCCAAAATTTGATATAACGTCAATAAAACATTTTATTTCTGAACAACTACTTTTATTTTCTTCCTAACAATAAACATTATTAATCAGTGGTTTTTGGCTAATCGGTATTTTGTCATTTGCTTCATTAAAAACTGGGAGTAAAAGGAACAAAATACTGATTAGATCCATTAATTGTTAAAAATGGTAATTGAAAAATCCCAATTTGTTTTGTATTCAATGTTGCCGATTTGCATTATTCCGTTCTCAATTATCATGAATACACGTCAGAAAGATGTATTTCATCTGGTTTTTTGACTGTTCCAATCGAGTTGACAATTCGAAAATATAGAATTGCGATGAACCATTACTTAAAATTTTCCTGCCTATAATGTTAATTCTCGTTTTTATACTTTATCTCCAATCACATAATTCAATTATTATTAAATTAATAAATGAGTTTGTAGTTTAGGTATTTGCAAAGCTTCACGTAGATTTGGAAATCATTTATAACAGAAACAAAGGCATAATTGTACTCATTCACAAATTGACTTTCTAACGAGCGTGGAACTTAAATGCCAAACGTCAATTGAATCTGCGAGAATGAAAATTAATTATCGGAATCCCGGGGCTGAAGCAATTTCGTCTAATTACCGTATCTAAGCAAAGCTTTACATTTTTGTTCGATTTTAACTAACTCGTACTATGAACACGTGGTCTAAACTAAATGCTCGATTACAGGAGAAACAATAAGGGAGGAGCACTTAACGAATACATGAGGTGCTAAAATGAACAGGGGAACATCTTTCAATGAACTATCTGGATCTATCTGTACAGGTTTGAAGCCCGAAGAACCAGTCTGGCCTACGATATCTATGGTTAATTGTCTGTCATAAAGTGTTTTAGCAAAACCACATCATGTGTATCCTTAGGGTGACAGTGGACTTTAAGACAGTGTGAATTTAGAAAGATAACTTCCAAATAATTCGAACCATACGTACGGTTTTCGTCAATGTATCCTGGCCCGTAGACGGTCTTGGTTGCGTACAGTGGATCTTCGCTCCCCCCCGGCTCATGGTTCCACCGGTGGTAATGATGCCCATGGGGGTTGTAGTGGGGACTCGCGTAACGGTGGATGTGGGTCATTATTTTGTCCGGGGCGATCAGGTTCCCGTCGTGGGTAATGGACATACCGCCGATCCATGAAGTCACAGCGCTTCCGTTCCGATTTGACGTCCGTCCGTCCGACATCAGCTTTACTGGAATTTCATCCATCGAATCGCTTAGCTCTTGCAAGCTCCACGACCGAGCCGTGGCGCGGGACTCCGTTACTAGCAGAGGCGGTCGCGCCACTCGATCGGATTTAACACATCGATAATAAAAGACCCTACTGATCAAAAACATACAACAACGATCGAAACTGACGACATATATCGGGCAAAAACTTGATCGATTTGAAAAATTTTGATGTTCAAAAAATGAATTACAAAACCTCGGACGGCAGTCGCGCACGAACTATGTCAATTAAGCCTCTATGCCGCGCAGTAACCATAGAGATCGTAGAAAAGTAGAGGATGCAGAGAGTAAACATGCACATGCGGACACGGTGGCACGTCTAGATTTCTGAGGTGGTGCGGTCACTCAAAAACCTAATGCGCGACAACAAGGAGAGGGAAATAGTGGTGCACAAGCATGCATGCATAACGTAGGAGCGAGAGTGATGAAACGGGTATCACACTTACACTAGACATCTAGTTTGTTCACGCTTTTATATTCCGCTTTCACAGTAAGTTTGGCAAACATATAATTGTTTATTTTAGTCATCGTTCTTTTGGTAACGTATGCTTAAGTAAAGTAATCATCCCCTTGTTACACAGTTTGATCATATTTATGTTGTTTTGTAACAGTATGGTAATGTGTCTGAACGATTGTCATCGGCACGCTCTACCTTAACAAGCGAGGCAAGCGTGCAGTGCGATAGGCGACGGAAATCGACAGATACACAGACAGAAGAAGAAGAGAGGGTGCGGCGGCGGCTCACCGTGGCGGGGCCGAGGGGCGCGGGGAGAGGAGGGCAGCGCGCAGGAGGCTGGCGGCGCCGGCGCGCGTCATCAGCCTGGTGCCATTCTCGGTGAGGAGGAGGATGGTGCCGTCGGGCGCGGCGTAGCGCGTGAGGGCCGGGGCGCGGGCCGCCGGCCGGCGCGGGGCCTCGAACAGCGCGCGCACCGCCGGCGGGCACTCGCCCCACGCCGCCGCTGCCCCACAACCACGTTACCAACACGCACCCAACCCAACCAACCGCCCTTGCCGCACTACGATTACCCTCAAAGGAGTTGGCATCGGGTGTTAACCCCACCATCGTTCCTTTGAGAGTACTCCGCGCTAGAAAGTCACTAGGGTAGTGTTGCCGCCCCTATACGATCCAAAGACCATTGTCGACGGCCGAAGGTATCGGAAGCCAAGAGTTGAGGTAACTGCGGGCGTGTACGGTGTGTGAGGTCAGGAGTTCACTAAAAACAAGCCGGTGTCCGGTGAAACATAAAGGAAACAGCCTCGTGTGGTAAACTCGTGATCTAATTCAATCCTAAGGCCTAGGCATCTATTGTGTTCAAATAAAATAGGCACGTTTAATGAAATCAACATAAATAACTCAACGAAATCAACACATAAAACAACTAATTTGACACGTTGACGTCTATTCAGTGAGTCTAGTATTAGCAGCGTTTTGTTGTGTGGGTGTTATTTTACGTTCGGTATTGTTTTGTATGTTAGTTTGTAATCAACCGTTGTTTGGATTATAATTTGAAGATCGTTTCGTCTCAGGATCGAGGCGCTCTGCAAGGCAGCCTTGTTGGTGTCGTTGTTTTGACAAGTATAACAATTTGCGCGTGTACCTATGCGTTGCCATTTTAAACACTTAAAGCTATTGCTATAACGTATTTGTCGTCGGGTATCGTTGGTTCTGGAGTGAAAAAAAACAAATTAATTTGTTACCAAATTGTATGGGCTATATTCGTTCTTAGCATAGAAGGGGTTTTAAGAATGAATAAATTAAGATTCGACAATACGTAATTTCACGTAGCGTCGGTTAGCTTCTTGTTTTAGGCATATAAGTTAAAGAATTTAGTAGAATGTATTTTTTACGTGTCTTTATAAGAAGGTATAGGTATAGTTATGCTGAATTATAGATTTTTCCAAAACTTTATATGATGAAATAGATTACAATATTTAAGTTAGTTTTGAATATGCTACGTAATGATAATGACGTCTGCCGAGGTAGGTGGACGGGTATGCGTCTTACAAAACTAAATGGTCAGATAATTTGAACAGAATTCGGACGAAAAGTCAACGCTTCCATCCATCCTTTATCCTACTTTTACGTGGGATCGGGTTGTTGCGTAGACGATCTAGATAAGTTTATACAACTGGCTGTAAGCTAGATGACAGCTATAAGGAATATTCATTTTTAGGCAAACCGTTTTGGACTACTTAAAAAAGTGCATCAACTTGGAATTGAACTTAAACCTTCTCAGCCCACATTCCATATACCTTAGTAGCTCAACATGATAATCATTCAAAACACACCACGCTTTTATCCCCAAAGGAGGAGGCAGAGGTACCACTAGGTCATCCACTTTTCGCCATGTGTATTCCGTCCCATTATATGATAAGGGGCGAGTTCATCCACATCGGGCACAAATATTAGAATCCGGTGTGATATTGCGAAAAAAAACCCATCCTCACTTTACCAGACTCGGGATTTGAACCCTAGATCTCAGAAAGGTCGTCGTACAGCACAAGCAATGCAACACGACACCGAGGAAGTCTATTTTATCATTAAAGGCCACAAGAAATACTCAAGGTTAAATGAAATATGAACGCCAGATCAACATGAAAAATCGTCTTTCGGAATTACCGTTTACCACAAGAGTATAAGGTATTGCCATCCAAGGCCAGTGGGTATTTTCCTCACCAGATAATGCTGGGGCCACACTAGCATCTATTTATATTAATTTAGCTTCTAGCTTTTACCAATTGATGCGCGCTACGAGTGCTCAATACTTTGTCCAACAAGGTATATTTTCATGCTCTTTGACGGAACTTACATCGGCCGCTTATGTAAGTAAGTAATAATAAAATATTATAATAACTATTGTACTAAGCTATTGTATTGGGTATTGCCTGTAAAATAGTCTTATGTGGAAAATAAATAAATAAAAATAAAATACGAAGTTAGTTGTGTCCACTTAACGCGATAATTTGACAGTATTCAATGCGAAGGTAAAACTAAAATTTGCGTCAATAATCTAAATATATAGGAGAAGATAACTTGTACTCGATTTTTTTACAGCATTTCTTCTTTTTCTACATAATTTTATTAGAAAGAGAAAGTGCGTCTCAAGGAACTGAGACAATTTATTGATTCCACTTTGGTATTCTGAGTGGAATTAATTCTGTTAACTACGTTAAAATACAATGCTTTAATTATCACGAAGGCAAACAAAGTTGCACTTATGGCACGTCAAAACAATGTATAAGAATAATTATTATTTCTAAATAACGATTAAAATCACTTATATAACAACGGACGTTTTAAATAAGGCATAAAATTTATAAGGAACACGAGGCAGTAGCCAGTTCGGCCTGGCAGGTAGGGGGAAATAAAAGAATAACGCGTCGCGATCCTCACCGGTGAGGACATGAGCCCTAGCCTACCTAATCTACCTATTTAATAATATCAGCCCTGTATTATATACTCGCCCACTGCTGAGCACGGGCCTCCTCTACTACTAAGAGGGATTAGGCCTTAGTCCACCACGCTGGCGTGGTGCGGATTGGTAGACTTAATACACCTTCGAAATTCCTATAGAGAACTTCTCAGATGTGCAGGTTTCCTCACGATGTTTTCCTTCACCGTTAAAGCGAACGATAAATTCACAAAGAATACACACATGATTTTTTAGAAAAGTCAGAGGTGTGTACCCTTGGGATTTGAACCTGCGGACATTCGTCTCGGTAGTCCGTTCCACACCCAACTATGCTATCGCCGCTTAACCTACCTATTTACCGTTGTTCTAACATTAACCATTTGACATTAGTGATGTCATTTTGATATAATGTAGTATTATCACGCTTTATTTGCGATAGTGGGTCAGTTATTATGATCCGACTGTGGTTCCAGCTTTAAAGAAAGTAAATAAACAGCTGTTCATATTCCCACGCATTGAAAGCCAGTAGGGCTGGCATGATAAATTTTGAAATTGGAACAAACAAGGCCGACGGATTTCGGTCGTCCATAACACGATGAATCGGGTAAAAGGTTTTAATTTTTAAAACGATATTGATTATGGTAAAGTTTTATTAGACCCGTTCAGCTTAGATCAAAATATTTATAGGATTATTGTTGAAGATAAATATATTGCGTCTTTATCCCCGGTCTAGGCCAGGGTGGAACCTTTAATAGTTAACATACCATTATTTATAAAAAAAAATATATGACGAGTAATGTGTCATCCAGGACCAGTTTTGTCTATACAAGTCAAAAATATTTTTAACCAGGAACTACTTAACCGATATTGAAATTCCTTTCACTAATATAAAGCTACATTACTGCTGAATGTATATTCTAGGCTATTCTTCATCTCGGGACAATAATAAGACGCGGGCGGAGCTGCAGGCATATAATATAAGCAAAACCCAAATGGTAGGCAGACATTTGTTTTAATTGTGGTGGGAATTCCGTATTATCAAATCGATTAGAAGGTCACGATATCGTTATAACCTAACTAAAATACTTAAGGTCAGGGGCCCTATTCCGTCTACGGGGGTAAATCCGTCTTTTTGCAATTACGGGCGCTCTAGTTGACGGAAAAAAACTGTGAAAAGCCACTCCTGGTGCAAAAGTCCCCAAAAACCCTTTTCGATATTAGCGCCATCCAATTAAAAAAATCAGATTAATAAAATTCCCTATTTACCATAGGAGCAAATATCCGGGATAAAAAGCAGCCTATATGTTAACAGAGAATAGGGTCTACCTACGTGCAAATTTTCATCCATATTCGTTCAGTTGTTTCTGCGTTTGCTTGTTACAAAATTTATAATATTAGTAAGAGTAAGAAGTAGAATTTAAACATAAACCATTTAGCGACTAAATAAAATTATGTACCTATATAAACCTGCATTTATGGAATTTAGGCTACTTTTATTGATTCCAGATAATACTACAACCAAAACGTGAGCGAGAGGTATAAAACAAAATGATCACAAATAACTTTTCAGATAAACCCGAACGGTTATCTACAGAACAACAATATAATTAACAACGTGTACTGTAGGTAGCAGTATGAGACTATATAAATGACGGAGATATGAAGCGACTGCAGACGTAAACAGTCAGTAGGAACATGTTTCTCGTGATTATAAGTCTAGTGGCAGTGGCTGCCGCACAAGTCGCTTCGCCATATCCCCCATACGCCCCCCATAGCACAACCAAACAAGGCCAAACTTCGGGCCTCAACGATGGAGGTTTCCTATCTGGTTTCTCCGAGCAGATGGAGCAGCTCGGCCGCGACATGCAACACATGCAACTGGAACTCGCGAAGGTCACTCCTACCGTAGAGACCACGCAGACCCAATACATACTAACATACCAATTACCAGGATTCCATAAGGAAGACATCGAGGTGAAAATCAAGGAAGGCATGTTGATTGTGGAAGCTGTCCAGAGAAATGGCATGCGAACCAGGAGTCAGACCAATATGAGGAATTTGCCTGAATATGTGAACCGGAATGGTTCGTGGGCGTTTATTGGTGAGATACTGAGGATCGTGTTTCCGTTGAAGATTAACAATGAACAACCAAACATGAACTGGAGTAGAGGTCAAAATGTTGGTAATACCCAGGGTACAGGACAGGCTCCCGTTGGAAATGTAAATATGAATACGAATGAACCAAAAAAACATGCAATACAGTCAATGAACAATTAAATTTGGAATGACCGCGATCAATATTTATCTTCTGCTCTTCATTCAAATCCTAAAGGTATATTAAATATGATTTCTTTAACAAAAGTTGCACGTATATATAGTTTACGTATTCTGTTCAAATTGAGAATACTACAAATTAAACCTGCGTTACAGGTCATTTAACTAATAATTAGAATAGACACAAGCCACCTTTGACTCACTGGATCTACTGGTTGCATCGGTAAATCATCCCACTGAGTTTTTATACTGTGGATGATTTCTTAGCTTTACATTTTTTTTAGTTATACTTTGTTAATTTCTCTTCCGAAGTTTCGAAGACTTTGTAGCCTGTGCAGTCACAGGGCGGACTGAAAATTAAACGAAGTATCGCAAAAAAGTGTGTTAAGTAGTTTTACTTCAATACCAGCCCCTTTAGAATGTGGCGTAACAAACACGACATGAAGGTTCGTATCGTTTAATTACGAGGATTGTGATTGGTCGATAGACAAACGCGTGAGTCACATGTTAGTCCCTCGACCAATAACATTGAAACGACACGGACTTTCGTGTCCTCTTTTTAACCGACCTCAAAAAAAGGGAGAGGTACTCAATTCGATTGTATTTTTTGCCATATTCTAATGACCCAGGTTTTCTTTGTCGTTTGGATCTGGAGGTAGCTTTAAAGTACGTGACGTTTCCGAAATACCCGACGGCATTATCGTATAAACAAAAACGCGATATCTAAAGATACAATGTCATATGTCAATATTTGGTTTGTTTTATTAATCTTGTGTTGCCTTATCATAATTGCCTTCAATAATAAAAAAAATCCAAAAATTGTGACTCTTATTTCTTAGCCATTAAAGATCTCTTCTCATATTGAGGTGTCATTGGTTGTCCGTGATAAGTTTCTCGTATACGAGAGTCTAGATGATCAGGTACCTCCGTAATGTCTATTTCTGTTGCCAAGCAGGGTTGGTACAGGCACTATTGTGTTCTGATTTAGAGGACGGTTACAGAGGTGGTAAGGTTTTGATGGATCTAATTATGTAGCAAATAGTATTATTTTATCACTCAGTGTCTTGTGACATAATTCTTTGAAGTTATATAAAAAGGAAGCAATGATTATTACCATTCTTTAAAGTTTCAAGCTACGCTATCAACTTTTGCATATTGCATAGTTGTAAACGTTTTATAAATAAATCAATTGCTAAACTCATCAACAATTAATAAGCTGACAGTGTGTAGACGTCATATAGATAAATTAAAATCAATCAACCCTTAAGATATATTTTGTGCTATATTACCAAAATCTAGATACGTTGTGACCTGTAACCCCAAGACGGGGAACAAAACAATAACTAATTTGTTTACATCATAAAATATTCCCGAGTAATTATTTTCATTGGAGTTTCCGAGATATCAATAAAATTGACCTTTCTCCTCAATAATGAGTTGATATGGCCTCAGGCGCAACGGGCGATAATAGGTCCAAAACCAAAGTGTTTGTATCTAAGCCCTACATCAAATGTAGGTATTATCATATATTTCTATTTTATTTATATAAAATTCAAATTATGTAAGTAATTAGGTACCAGCTTAATTAAAATATATAAAACAATGTTATCACTGAAGAGCAAAGGTCAAATTCCGTGGTGAAATCCATAATAAAATCAAATTGATGACGTTTAACATCCGTCAGTATAAATACACTGAAATAATTGGACTGATGGCAGAATCAAACCTAAATCAGTAGAAAAATGTTCCTCGCGATACTGAGTTTGGCAGCAGTGGCTGTCGCTGCACCTCACAGCCCGCGACAGCATTTCGTTCAACCTTGGGGACAGCCCACGAATGTAAAGGATGCAACCTTGTAGGTAAAGCGTGGGCTGAGTCCCCTTATTTTGTTTCACCTTGGGATATCACTATGGAAGATTTTATACAGCATGTGCCGACGTATCACAAAGGAGCTACAGCGAAGGTCAAAGATGATAAGTGTGTAATATTGATTCCACTAACCGGCATCGAGGAGGGAGACATCGCGGTGAGGGCAACACAAAATTTCATGGCAATGAAAGCCATCTCATCAAACGAACTGAATGGAGTATATACATGTTTCTCACTTCCTAAAAATGTTGATTCGGCTGGCACCTGGACGTATCGCGACGGTGTTTTGAAGATTGTCTTACATTTAAAAGATTAAAGTCCATAATACCTTGCTGGGAAGATGTGAACGGAAACGAACTTCCGAAGAGTATATCAAAGTGTTATATTGACACCTATAGTACTGAAGATATATTTTTGCTTGAGTGTATGTTTCCTATAAGTGATGAACTTATCGATCATAAAAGCAGATTAATACAGTTAGTTTTGAAAGATGATCAAACCAATATGTCTTGCTAGGTAACAATATGGAATTTGTACAATACAATTTTGGTGTGCCACCACATTTTTTATGACGTTGAAGATAAAGACTTCAGTCTTAAAACACTTCATGTTGCAATTGATCTATATATACTTCAATAAATGGACAATAATTAACAAAGTTTGCTCACTCGCTAATGATTAAAGCAAGCTTTCATGTTCGGTTGGTAACCACTCCAAAATTATTCATAAAAATTAAAAACTCATAAACACGAGTGTAGTATTTTTAATTAATATTAACGTTACATTAATTTATGTATTGCTAATCGAATTGGAAAAATAATGGTAATCATAACAAGGAATAATAGGCACATCGTAAAATACGAAAGGGATTTTGTCCCCCATTTTTCCCTACAGTCAATTTATTTTCGACTTCGACTCGCCAAATATTTGGCACACAGTAATTGGTGTGTTCTGTGAAGGCTCTGACTTACTGAGAATGGAGTGGCGATAAACGGCTCAAATATTCTTGGAATGACGGTCAATAAATATTTTTTAGTAGGCAAGGATGGGAAATATTTAAAGATCCTCTACTATAACTATCATATTTCCGCGTAGGAGCGGTTATAGTATTGTTAGAATATAAGTACTTTTGCATTTGTGACACTTTTGCTAAAACACAGAGCGTTTGACATACCGGGGCAGTTCGTCTTTGACAAGTCGGATTTTAGTTGGTTGGTGAAATATAAGTGAAAGTATTTCTGTAGTCAGTAATATTTCTATTCATTTTAAATCAAAATTGCTTCAGTTACTAACACTATTGTATTTCAGCTTGAACTATTTCAAGCTAGTGTGCCCTAGAAATTACAACACTAAGGGCTTGTTTCACAAACTTCATGTAAATTTTAATTTACAGTTTTCGTGGTAAACAGCTAATATTGATAGTACATACTCATTTAATTACTATTCATTTGTGAGCATCGAGTGTGACTTTTGAATTTGGCCCGTTTATACATTGACATAAAGAGTAACTTCACTCTCATAGGGCAGTGAGACGGCAATCCAGATTGACTAGAGAAAAAACAGGCGCGGGACCAACGGCTTTGCACTCTTTGCGAGGTACGGGCGTACCACACCGCCAACTTCCCAACTCCGCGCTGCGATAATTATTGATTTTAAGACGGAAAAACAGAGTGACAGTTATGCTGGCCCAACATGAGATTAGAACCCAGGACCTCAGTGCGATAGTCATATTCGTACCACATACCCATAACAACTAAGCCATCGAAGCATTCAACAAATTATAATAAATTAATTCTAAAAATATATAGCATCACACCGTCTTCCCTTTACAGGGTTCGGCAGGACTTTTATCACACCCACATTTCGTGACTTATATTGGGTTCCAATATGTCGTTTGAGGCTCGAAGTAATAAGTCGTTTATGTCATTTACCAGGTATAGTTTTAGGCTCCGAGCTCACACTGAGCCAAACCTATATCACTGCCAACCCAGGGTCGAACAGGAGACCTCAACTCGACAGTCGTACTGAACCAAGCCATCACAGGCACCATTCGTTTGCTATTAAAACATATCGCTTCGCTTAGCTCATTGTGCGGTTACCCATAACTCCAGTTATTGGTGAAGACAAAGGAAATAATTTGACTGAAATTTGTTTGCAAACGAATACGAATGGGATTGTTAGCGAGATATAGAGGTACAAACAAGGCGGCTCCCCAACCGTTTAATGTAAATGATTCAAAATATATGCATAGGTGCAATATTGTCTCAGAAAATATTGGGTCCTTCAAGCGGAGCCAGAAGAAGCAAGTAAGTAGGCCGGCATAACTGTGCCGATCGTCCGAAAATGTTAATCTCTTGCCTCTCTTGACTTACTAAGGGTTTGCAATGAGGCCACTTAGCCATGTAATGATAAAAAATATGAAAATAGTTTAACTTATACTAGGTGTTTATATGACTATCCATTACTAAACAAAAACAAAATCGGTTGAGTACTTATTTATTAAAAATTCCCTCTAGAGATTTTATGACGCATAATGTCTCCTATTTCAAAAGTTGTAGCTAAGCCTCATTATGCCAGCATGTTAGGTTTAATAGGATAAGAATATGCTGGCATTAACTGGGCCCAATCCCAGGAACAAAAAAAAAAATGGTAAGAACAAAAAAATGTATAGGCAATTTGAAATTTTGGATGGGTTCAAATATGTGGATGACTGTACCTTCACACCTCACGTCATTCCGGAAAGGTGCCAACATCAATCGAATATTAATTTTGCAAGTCGACCCTCAACAGGGGAACAAAAGAGCGGGAACCATTCACGTGCCCTTTGAGGTCCAAAACCTTTGAAGATTTCTGTACGGCTTTGACGCATTTTGATTTTTCCTTATTCCTCGATTATGTTAATGGTGATTTGGGTGGAATTACCAGAATTACCTTTTTTATACGTTAGAAACTGACTGCCTCGGTGGTATGGTTACGGTATGAGTGCAGTGCTAAGGTCTCAGGTTCTATTCCCAGGTCAGGTAAAGTGATTTTGGGTGTTTCTACTTAGTATTAGCCCGTAGTCTGAAATTTATGCCCGATTTTGCGATAGCCTTGCACCATATCACTCCTCGGGATGGAATTCGCAGTAAAAATGGATGCACAAGTTTTGTGTCTCTGTTTACCCCTTCGGGGATAAAAGTCGTGAGTATGTGTGTTTTTGTTTAAAATTAACACAGGAACCGCTGTACCGATTTAGATGAATTTTGATGAACAATATACTAGTTCTTTCATAAAAATCGTTGACAATTTCAGACTCGTTTACCAAATAAGCTATTTACTCAAGTAATACAAGTTCAAATTAACGAAAAAACACTCATAATTAGAGACGAAACTTACGTCTTTCTTAATGCAAAGTTTAGAGTCGGAAGTAAGAACTTAAATAAAAATGAAAATAGTTAAACTGGCTGATGAAGGTAGTTAAAAATACTGTGGAATCAAGATGTAGGGTATACATATTTCGTACCTGGGTGCTAGTGACATGACATGGTCAGCGTTCAAGTATAGCGTGAGCACCAAAAAGAGGTATGGGGGATTTGGTTATTTTCGATGGCTTTTCGACGTGCGTATTCAATCCCATGATGTTACAGAGACAAGATTCCAGATAACGGTCTGATAATGAGTAGAGAAAACAGATATTTTGCTCGACCCGGGAATCGAACACTAGACCTCAAAACTGTCGTACCGTAGAACAACTACACCACCAAAGTAGTCCTTGGTATTTATTTATTTACACAGCACGTAGAGGTTCAATATATAATGATTTAGTTTACGTGGATGTTCGACTTTGAAAAATCGACTTTATCGACGAACACCTCAGTTCATTTCGTGACCACGAGTTCTGCAAAGCCTTTGAAATGTAGAGTAAAATTGAACCTTTTAGATATAATACATACAGTCCAGTTTTATTTCAAGATACATCGAGTAGAATTAAACCTTTTAAATCACTAATAATTCGTAACTAAAGTAGTTTATTTGAAGGTTCAATACCTATTTTTAAACATTAACTCATTTTATTTCGCAAAACGACAGCGCAATTAGTGAGACAACATAAAAGCAGGTTATAAAACTCGAAAAATATGCAATAACCTAAAATGGCTGTTGTGCAATTAACTTGGCAGATGCAAGTCTAGTTAATGCTAGATCTAGAATGCTTCAGTTAACGTACGAATTATGAGCTTTATGTGTCGCTGTTTTGGATGGAATTGGACAATTACTCTGGATTAAATAAAGCAATTGTAACAAAGTTGAACATAGCAATTTTGATATCTAATTTGTTTGTTAGTCATTGCCTGCGTCTTTGCCCGCGTGGTTTTTGATAAATAAAAATAAGCTCGGAGTTTTTTTTGCTTTTCTTCTTCAAGGAATCATTACTTTGATAGCTACTGAAAGTTTGGTAGGTAAGCTAGGCTAGGACTCATGTCTTCTTACCTGCCAGCCCGAGCTGGCTCCTTTTTGGTTTACGTACTTTTTGAATAATTTCATCCCTAATTAAAAACGTCAGTAGATATACAATAAGTTGAAATGTAATTTAGTAATACTAACTATTCTTATAACTTGTTTTGACGAACTATAAGTATAACGTTGTTCGAGTACGTGACAATTTTTTTTTATTAAAAGCAGTAAGAAATATCTTTTCTTGGGATTTAAATATTTGGCCTATTCTTTTGCGCCTTGCCGCTCAGTTTTCGTTTAATTCATAGCCAATAGTGTTAAAAATAAATTTTCGATCGGATTCTCAATCCATCCACTCTGCAGCTAGCTCGAAAATATAAATGTTCAAAATAAATTAGTGTTGCTATAAATAGTTTTAATGAAAACCTGCTGCAAGGAATCCGGCGGGAAAGTGCGAGATTTAAATTACGCTTTCTATTTGTGTTTGTTAAATCTCGCTAATCCTTAATCCGATGTTTCGTATTACAATCCCGGCTCCTTGAGGAACGGCGGGAGTCATGGGATGGCAGCGTGAATAAACAAACACGATATATTTCCAGTTAGAGACCAAGAAATATGATGCTTGCATAGCTGCGAAATTCTTACATACTTGAGTAATATAATAACAATATCAGCCCTGTATTATATACTGCCCCACTGCTGGGCACGGGCCTTCTCTATTGAGAGCGATTAGGCCTTAGTCTACCACGCTGGCCTAGTGCGGACTGGTGAACTTCACACTTTCTCAAAATGACTATAGAGAACTACACAGATATGCAGGTTTCCTCAAGATTTTTTTCTTCACCATTAAAGCAAGCGATGATTCATAAAGAAAACACACATGATTTTAGAAAAGTCAGAGGGTTTTGAACCTGCGGACATTCGTCTCGGCAGTCCAGTTGTAAGTAGTAGAAATAAAGGTTTACTAATTAATTGTTTTATGTCGCTATCAGTCTATGACTCGGTACACAGGGAGTAGATTCAGTGATTCAGTTTTTCTAGCGAAAAACACTTCAGCTAATCTGCGGAACGCTGTGTGTCCGACACTGACGAGATTATTCGTCTGTCTGACGAGAAACCATTAGCGTTACCTTGCCTCTTAAAAGACTTCTCAAAAATCTATCTTTCCTTACACAGCTTTTATTTCATTGGGTAATAACCACGTTCATACAAATTTCTAGTTTTTTTGTGTTTTTTTTGTAATGATAGTTTGGTGTTTATCTGGTTAACTAAAACGCACATCGCTCCTTTATTGTGGAAGGGGTAGGCAGAGGTGCACCTATGGCACTATATGTGTATGTTTTTCTATGATGTGGTTGGGGCGAGCCTATCGCCATATCGGGCATAAACTCCAGAATCTGGGTTGATACTAAAGCAGAAAAAACCCAATATCACTTTGTCCGACCTGAGAATTGAACCCAAGACCACTGCAGTCGTACCGTAATACAGCTACGCCACCGAAGCAGTTGAAGAGTCATAATATTATTTCAAATTTTTTCGCGTTTTGAGTTTTAACTATTCGAACCTTAGATTTGACGCGGTTTGGTACAATCTTTATTTTTAGCTTCGTGTCTATACAATGAAATAAATAAAATATTATATTGATTTAATAGAATGTTATATATTGTATCAGTAAACAAGGTTTGTCAAACTGCAAACTACCAGGGCGTAAGGAACTCAAAGAGAAATTTCAAATATAAATGCCGTTGCATTTACTTCGCAAACAGTACTCCAATAACGGTAATGGAATGGAGAAACAAAAAAGTCACGATCAATTTATGGAATTAAAGGGCTTTGGTAAGATTGAAAGTTGACGCGGCCGGTCCGGGATGATCCGTGGATTACCGCGGGATTAGGATCCCGGCCCCACGGGATCCCGGGCCCTCGCAATAAGAACTCTGCCGAGATTATAAGAAATGAATCAAACGCTCGCTTATATTGAATACAGTGATGTAGAGAGGTATGATGTGGATTGTTTTTTTCATAGAAAAATGGCTGTAATATTTATTTCTGCCGTTAAGCACTATTGTGCAAGTATTATTGCTTTTCTGTTCAAATTATATTCTAGCGAATGTAATATATCTATGAATTTAATAAGACTTAGGAACTGCTCCACAACTTTAGAGTGAATGCTGCTTGTCACATTTATACTAATATATAAAGCTGAAGAGTTTATTTCTTTGAACTTGTTAATCTCAAGACCTACTGAATCTTTTTTTTCACTGATAGGTAGTTACATTACTCATGAGTGCTATAGGCTTTATTTACGGAACGTTATTTCAAAATGCCTCATCTATTAGTAATACATCTTTACACTTCGGTTCCATTATATTAGTTGGTAGTTACTAAAGACAGTCCATTGATTCCTCACGTATTGAGACGAGTGAAAGGGTTGGCTTTGCGACGTGAAGTATTTCTATGTGTTGACGTATTTGTGTTTATTGAATTGATCAAAATAGATTCTGTTTGTTGAAATCTAATTTTATTATCCAAAATAGGAACGACGAATTAAAACAAGTTGATGTTCGAATTGATTTAACAATATCTTACTAATGTCATTGATGCTTGTTAAAATGTTTTGATGTTTGTTAAAAGTAAAGGCAAAAACAATTGAACGAATCGCATTTGGCATTTGGGTAGAGAATGTTCTGAATTAATGTTTTTGTTTTGGGGATTTGCTAAAATTATAAATAATGTTTTTATCAAATATTTAAATAGATAACGCTGGCGTCATAGTGTGTAAAGGTTTGTGGCAAGAAAGTCTTTTTAATCGCGTGAAGCTGCTAACACCTTCTAAGTAATAATTTTAATTTCATTTCTAATGTGAGATGTGATGTCCTACTGAAGTAGAATTGAAGGAGATGAGTCTCATACCTTTATAGACAGGTTATACAGTTTATAGGACCCATCATTGATAAGGTAGTCGCCTAATGTTATGGTAGATACTAGTGAAAACATTATACGACATAGGACTTATCTATTTAAATTGATATCACTTTTTAAACAAATAAAAAAACATGTCGTATTGAGAATATAGAGACACTAAGTTTCATACTTATTTAAAATTAGCTCTTTTTTCTGTGTTTTTTTCAAGCTCAAAAAAAATGTCGTTTAACAAAATTAGTCTTTAACCCGTCGATTTGTTCTATATAGTATTGTACTTTTGAAAACTCAGAAAAGTCGTTAAATGCAAGGCAACATCGTAGCAATCAACGAGTCACTTTCCGTTAATTTCTATGCAAAAAACCCTATTTAAAGCTATCAAAGTAGTTGTTGTTACCCAAGATTAAATAACACTCCAAAGTTTCATCATAATATAATCTTTCACTTTACACAGAAATTAATGGAGAGTTAATTAAAACTATCCGTTAAAAAGTAGTCTTGATTACTTAATTGTAAGTTTTATAGCAGTTCCAAAGAAACCTTCAGGCAGTTAGCTCGGCTTTAGTTTATCTTGATAGAAAATTGTTGTATTAATTCTGATTGTGTTATAATATAATAATAATAGCCCAGTATTATAAACTGTCCCACTGCTGGGCACGGGCTTCTTCTACTACAGAGAGGGATAAGGTCTTAGTCCACCACGCTGGCTTAGTGCGGATTGGTAGACTTCACACAATCTCAAAATTCCTATAGAGAATTTTTCAGGTACGCAGGTTTCCTCACGATGTTTTCCTTCACCGTTAAAGCAGCTATAATTAACGTGCGTTAATAATAATTAATTTTATACTTCTCGGAAGTCGCGAAAGTTGCCAGATGATACCTTTAAATTGAGTTAAGAAATCCCCAAGAAAAAGGGTTTTCGAGAAAAATCCCCAAAAGAAACTAGCTTGTCCGACTAATAACTGTTACTGATTTTCTATATATAAACAGTTCTTTTGACAACTAATTAGTTACTTTAGATTAGTAAATTTCTGTGCCCCAAAAGTTGTTCGAAATATTTTATGCCCTCAAATTTGGGGAAACATCCTGCACCTGGCAGTTGTGTCCTAAGATATGCAGTTCCTTAGTTTGCGTTCGACTTTGAACAAATAATCTTTTTCTAATATATATTGGGCGGAACGTAATTCTTTATGTCCATGTATGGTACTTCTATTTAATAAAATTTTACAATAAGGTAATTTTTTCGAAAAAACGGCACGAAGACCGGACGGGACGGCTCACGCCTTCCGTGTAAAACGTCTCAATATTGAACTACAGATGTAAGATCTGGCTAGACTGATTGCTGGCTTTATTTAAGGTAATGGGACGCTATCGTGTAATGATCAATATTTTTTAACGGTATATTTATATGCATTGATACAAGTATTATTTTAGTATAATTTTGGTAATTTTTTTTTTCACTCAGAACCCGCGAGCATAGCTTAGCATTAAAGGTGGTTACTCACCGACGCATGGGTTGTGGTTGACTACCGCGAAGATCCTGTCGCAGCGTTTCTTCATGTGGGTGTTTGGGCAGATGCAGCCAAAGAGTGGCGATAGACGTAGACCCGCCCAGGCTTCGCGACAGGCTTCCCTGAATCACAGCGAATTTATATTAATTTGCTATAATTATTAAAGTTGAAGGGGCAAGAAGGTTCTGGAGAGGTGGCCATGAAGTCTACCCATGCGGTGGCCAGATGACCTCATAAAAGTTGCTGGATGCGGGCCGCTTCCAATAGGGCGATCTGGTAATATTTGGGGAAAGGCCATGTTCAGCAGTGGACATCCTGTGGCTGATGATGATGATTAAGGTTGAATTTCGATTGCATAGTACGTTAATGAGAAAGTCCTTATATTTAAGGTTGAATTTTCAGCCGTTCTATTATACGAATGACTGTCCAATTCCAATTAGTTGCAATTAGTCGTATCGTTTGTACGACAATCACTAACTTTGTTTGCATATTATGCTTGTTTGTGCGATGATAGTTATCAAATTATTAAAAAATAAGCCTACATTTATATTTCATTTATTGTAGTTAATATTTCAACGTTTGTCGTCCATATTTTTTCTATTGATAAATAATAACGTAATTACTTTGTAATTGTTCATGTTTATATTTTAAACTGTAGTAACTGTAAATTTTGGGTAAATATTTAAATTAATCTACTTTAATTGTATTTCATATTGATAAATTAAATAAACTATTGCGAATTAAAATGCCAAGCCGAGGAATATATAAATTATTTCCATAGTTAGTTTGTTGACAATTCAGTTGAAATTGTAGTTGATTTATTAAGTTGCATTTATCTAGATTAATTAATTAAAGTTTCTACTACCGATCATCCATGCGACACTCTCCATCCCGAGCCTTGCAAGCATTCTTGAATCGGTCGAACAGCGCAGAGCATGCCTTCTCGTTATGACACACGCTCAGAGCATACGTGCATGTAGGTAGAGTTTCCACCGGGTACGGATCTTTTTCTGTAAACGTAATCTTTGGTTTAATATCCCTACTTTAATAGCGGCACATGTCATATTTGTCGAAAAATATGCGGCTTTTGCGAAGCAAGATTTTGTGTTATTTATGTAGTAAGTTGATGCTGGATTGGCTTAATAATGCAATATCGTCTCAAATACGCTAAGCGTGGGCATCAGGGTATTTTTAAACTTGTTCTGCTTACTGGTGGTAAGTAAAACTAAAGTAGTGTAACTTAATTTATATTGCTACTGTTTCTGGGAGGTTATCATTAGTACAACTTGATCGTTTTGTCATTGAATTATAAAAATCGAAGGAAAAACGACTTTTGTCAACGGACATACGATTCAGACTAAATATTTTTATTATGACACTAGTCTCTGAAATTTTTTTTTTTTTTAAAGGAATATTTCGCAAAAAGTAATGTGATGCAATCACTTACCCTTCTTCATGACGAAGACGCAAGGATGGTCAAACAAGAAGTCGCGGAAGGAGTTACACTCGGGATCAACGTTCGGTTCTCGACAGAGGCATGTCGGTTTAAAGAACGGAAACGCTTGCAGGGTCCTCAGAGCCGCCTGACACTTCGTCACAGTCACCGTAGAGCAAGCCACTGGAACAACAGAGATGGTTTAGTTTTGACCGGCGCACCAAATACGATTTTTGGAGCCATCATATTTTATAGAACAGATGCCGCCATTATTTAACTTGATTTAAGTATCCTAACCAAATAATATAATATTGACTAATACTTCTCCTGTGCGACGATAACATGATAGACACTTTGGAATTCTAGCTACTTCAACATTGCTATTAATATTAAAGCGAAAATTTTTCTTGATGTCGAGATGTTTGAAGTTTATCATTAAATTGATCATTCTGGAAACACATTAATATTTGTTAGAAATAAGTGCCTAGTAGGACTACTATACCAAAGAACTCAAGTAGACGCAACTGCGGGCAAAGGCAAGTATTAAAAGAAGCGGTGTCACGCGAATGACGTTACTAAATGTACTTTCTCAGAATCATTGATTAATTTGACAGAACCAGGCCTTAGACCTAATTCTGTTCAATATATTGGCTTTCGCTAGTTATTTTCCACTTAACACTTAGAACGTTGACCCCAATCGAAGGGTTGGCAAGGAAAAAGTCTAATACACTACGTCAATAACGTGTAAAAACCTTTGTAATTTGGCAGCGTGCTTTTTTCGACGGGAATGAGGTCTCATTCCGTCCTGGGCGTATCATTGTGTCTTCTGGTATATTCGATTAAGGGAATCATGGTTACTGATTAACTGTTTGATTTTCGTTCAATTTTGGAAAGGTTAGTGATTAAGATTTTGCTCATGGTTCTTCCGTAGACATCTGTAGAAATATAAGTTCTATATATTGGAAATGTACGTAGGACTTATATAAATTAAGAAAGGAATACAATATCGTATAATGTGCTATTGGTGTTATTTATAACTTGTACAAAATGAGACCCTGATCCCATACCCATACAGTATATTTCACAATAGTCCCGGATAAAGCATAGTAAAATAAAACGTTCGCGTCATTAGCTCGACGTCAACGTGACGAGGGTGCTGTTATCGACGGTAATGCTTAAAATTCCCTCCAAACACCCCTAATTTGCCTCTTGCTCTTTTGAGCCGTGAAATATGGACGGCAATTTGTCATTTCAAGATCTTTTTAAATGTTTGCCTCATTTATAATCTTTTAGTCGTAAACTACTTCAAGATAGTTTGTAAAGTAGAAGCTTTTCGTTTATTTATTAAGTGTCAAATACTAAGTCTGGAGTGGTAAAATAAATTCTCCCTATTGCCACTTCTTTTAAAGTTGTCAACCTAAAATACTTTTACATGGGCAGGGTTGACCATTTACCAAGATGATCAACATTTCCATTTGCGCATCTTTTGATATATGAAAATATTTGGTACTCGCATTTGTAAATGGAATATATTTTCTAGGTTATTCTAGAAGGAAGAATAAGAAACAAATACGGAATTGGGTCGTCGCATGTCCTCCGATCATTACAAGGTAGGCAGATTTTTTAATAAATCTATGACTTAGAAAACAATTATGGAGATACTTTTTCAAGTATGTATAGTGAAAGGTATAAAGTAATGGTCTGATAAATAAAAAAACCCCGGTGCGCTGTTTACGCATCGTTTTCGCAATTCAGCAGATTTGCATAAATCTAAAACTGATTTTGTACAGAGAGATCTTACTTATACAATTGTAAAAGCTTGTACAAATGTTTGAATATTTCTAACTTGACTGACATTTGGTACAAAGAAAGACCATATCCTACTTAACATAGAGATACTTCATGACCTAGATTCGAATATCGAACCTGCGACTACGTAGACATACTTCATCCACCCACTAGACATATTTGCACTAGCCCATTCGATCCATAAGAATGTCCACAAAATTGACCTACATTCCGAAGTTAAATATTTACATACAATAACTGTCTTCTTGAAGCGGAGATACCCTAATTGGGAATGAAACAGACTGCCGAGACACATGTCCGCAGGTTTGAAACCCAAGGGTACACACTTCTGACTTCTCTAAAGCTATGTGTGTATTCTTTGTGAAATATCGCTTTTTTGTAACTGTTAAGAAAACATCGAGGTGACCTGCATATCTGAGAAGTTTCCCATAATAATTTCGAGGGTATGTGAAGTTTACCAACCCGCACTAGGCCAGGTGGTGGACTGAGGCTAAACCCTCCCAGTAGTAGAGGAGGCCCGTACCCAGTGGGACAGATATAATACAAGGCTGATATTGTTTTATTTATTATATGAATGCATAAATGTTTCTGGACGTTGTTTTTGTTTTTGTGAATCTTACGTTCATGGCTATATCAGCGGCTTTCTTTATTTTGATAACTCGGTTGGAATGAAAATATTTTTCTGAGTATTAGTTTGTTATTACCATTATGGATTTTCGAGGGTCTTAAAATTTGGATTATTTTGGCGGTGTAGTTATATTACTTCGCAGTACGACCCGACTGAGGTCTGAGGTTGGAGTTCCGGGTCGGGCAACCTGTACGGGATTTTGTTCTTAGTATCAGCCCGTACTCTAGTATTTGTGAATGATAAGGCGTTAGGCTCGTCCCATATCACATAATGGGACAGAATACGGCGGAAAACATGCACTTGCGCTTCTGCCTAGCCTTTCAGGTATAAAAGGCGTGAGTATACATATAATATCTATAATCGAGATAGTTGTCATTAACCGAACTATTTGTGGCTTTGAGTTGTTTGAAAATGATTACGTCCATGTTTTACCCGTGGTTTTAGTAAAATGATCGGGTAAACTCGTGTTCATAGTTACAGCTATTTGAATGAATACATCTCTCTTGACCGAATTTTGGTCACGACCAATTACAGCGGAGATCAACCAGGTACGGGGGAGATATTATAGTGCACAAGTGTGTACGCAATTCACAGTCTCTATTCCTTCACTATTGGTACTGGGTAGAAAAATCCAATATCACTTTGCTTAACTCGGGAATCGAACTCAAGACATCAACGTCGTACAGTAATAACTACGCCACCGAGGCACTAATAGGAAAATAGTCTGGAAAACGGCAGCGACTTTTTTACGTCGCGTTTTTCAATTGCAAATATGCCCTTACATACATTAACCATTGGATAGCGAACAGTCCCGCGGGTTTAGTTTCATGCTTCGCGTAATACATTAAATTAATTACTTTATGCATGAAAACGAACACTGTAAGCCTTCATGAATTTTCATGGAGTCGACTAATTTTGTACGGGTCATGTTATGGTTTTCTTTGTAGTTTGTTTTGACTTGGCATTGTTTGTGAAGTGGGATAAGTTGTCTGGATGGTCTCGGTGGGATTTAAATTTAGAATGGGATAAGGTTGGAAAAATGGCCCAAATAATTTATTGAGAAATTCTAAGTTGTTGTTGTGTTGTCGATTCTGCGTATTACTATCCATTTAGATACAAAATAAACGCGGTAACAACTAGAAATACCTTCATATACACAAGTAACACAAACCAGATTCAACTGAAAGCTTTGAACTTTCATGTTCTTCAACTGAAAGTCTTATTTACAAGCTAAATCTAGAAAGAAAAATCTAATTAAGTTCATTTAATCATCCAGAACGCATTAAACTTCATTTCCTTAATGAAAACAGATCTTGAAATGTCTTAGCATTTCTGCTGGAAAATCTAGACAGAATACATTTCTAGGGCCGAATAAATCACCAGTGAGGATTTAAGATTAATCGAGGTTTGAATTTCGTTTTGGATTAGGACGTGGGTTTGGAACGTTAATCATGGAACCGATTTATACGAATTCTTGTTTAACTTGATCGACTTGGGTTGGAACTGTACTTTTGTGAGGGGAGATCATTTAAGCTGATGTTCTGAGAGTAAAATGGGAAAACGTATACTGACATTGTGATTCCAATACTTTCAATGATATTATAGATATTGTAATGATATTTTTTCAAATAATAAAGGAACAGGTTACTAAATGCTAAATGTTTCTCAGCTTTGTTTATCTGACAGCTTGCTGTTTTTTATCTGACAGCCAACTAGATTGAAGTTGTATCCCAATATTAGGCAATCACAACGGCCCTATGTCTATGCACTGTAAAGGCTGCTATGCGGTCAGTACTCAGAAATAGACTTGTTATCACAGCAATGCTCCGTTCTTAGATAAATAAATGAATGGGGTAAAGTATATACTTAGCTCTCCTATAAGTATCATAAATAATTATATTCAGTGAAGTATTATATAAGATAGTGACTT